>NC_052350.1:54302619-54309118 GCF_009727055.1 Benincasa hispida | reverse complement strand
CTAAATGATAAGCACTCCACTATACGATAGCATTCTCTCCCATTTGCTTATCGTCTACACGATCAGCCCGTTCCTCCGACCTTTACCAAATTCACCAAAGACCACACTTTGGATTCTCACTCCGAGAATACCAAGGGCTCTAAGTGGTGGTGTCATCCCCGCTTCTACTTGCTCGTGCTGTTGCCATTCGTATAAATGATCATGCTGCCGTAGCTGACTGATTTGTTGGGCAGAGTTCGTAGAGGTTCTTCTGCTGCGTTGAGTTCGAAATTGAAGAGAGTCTTCAACTGGTATGTGAACTCAATCCCTTGTATTTTATTTATCAAAGCATGTCGTTAATTTGTATAAATTGCATAACTATTTGTTAGGATGTATGTGTTGTATTTCGGTCACAATGAAATCAGAAAGATCTGAACGCGCTCATGGATGCTCTTCGTTAAGAGTTCCTTCAATTGGTATTAGAGCCAGGTTCTGATATTCCAATTTTATTGTTGCAACGAATTGCATATACATTCTTGGTGGGTGCATATCTACTCTGTTTAATCATTAAATTGTTGTGGATGTGTAGATTAATGGAGTTTTCTAGGATTTTAGCCTTCGTTTGATTTAATTTTTTTTTAGAATAGGTGATATTATTATACAACAACAAGGAGGATCCCACAACTCGGGATCAAAGCAACAAAGAATAAGCAAAGACAGGGCATCAAAACCAAAACAAAGCCAACAGGATAAGAACAGAACAAAACCAGCACATAGACGCAAACTCGCAAACCACTAGGAGGATAGGCAGAGAGAAAAACCCAAAACCCAAAACCCCATAAACTAGGGGCTACAGCAAAACAGAGAACAATGTGAAGTTCAAAGGGAAAAAAACATTCGTACACACACTAGATAAGACCAAGAAGGTCAAACCATCAGGAACTAACACGAGCACGAACCGTAGAGACCATTTAATTCTTTTCCATTTTCGGTTGATTCTAAAGGCCCTGCATCTTTAGGCATTTTTAATCATTATCGAGTTTGTAATTCAATATCAATTTGAGTCTTGAGTCGTTCGTGAAAAAGATCGGAGCAAGGGTTGCTATTCTTCGAGGAAGGAGACGATCAAGGGTTGATCGGGTCGTGTACACGATGGAGTAAGCGATCGTTGAGTATCGGATCGTGTAGACGATGGGATGCTCACATATCGTTTAACACGCGCGTGCACTAGATGATCGTTTAGCTCAACAAGCTTCTTCACTTAGTAACTGACTAAACGATCGCTTAGCAATGCACGGTAAATTGTTTACCTTTCACCACGTTAAGTGATCGCCTAGACGATCAGGCTTCGCAGCCTCGTTGTCGTCTAATTGATCGTTTAGCTTTTGCGCCTATTGTCTACTGCGTGCTGGGCGATCATCTACCTTCAGCGTTTACTAAACAATGAAGTTCTCCTGGCGGTTCAAGACCCAGTTCGCCTGTGAACCGATTCGGTCGATGGAAAATGTAATAGATAGGGTTATTTTATTTCGGTGTTTTTTGTAAAAGCTCATCTCGGTCCATTAATCCTTAGTTTAATACATGTGATGTATATTTTTTTTTAATATGTCATATGGTATTCACATATAGTAAATCTCACCTTAGGTTATGCATTAGTCATGCATCATCTCTTTATTGTAAATGTTATAATTTAGAGAAGCATGATTTAATTATGTAAGAGCATGCTCATGCATCATATAATACAAGAGTTATATTTATGCATGCATAAAAAACATTGACATGCATCATCTTCATATTATAATTGTTATAGTATAAGGGTGAATGGAAAGCATGTTTGCTTAGTTATTATGCGTATATAAAAGTTATATATAGTAATGATCAGACATTGCAGGAAGCATGACACATAGGTTACTTTATAAGCGTTATAAACAACTTGTTGTGCGCAATGGGTTTTTAGTTGTCTCTTTTTAAAAGTTAAAGAGAAATTAGAACTAAAAGAAATAAGAAAGATATGCATGCTCACTTAGGTTTAATTCATGGTTTTAAAATGTTTAAAACTTGGATGACATAGACCTAAGATCATGGTCTAATATGATTAGCAACCCTAAGGCGTTAATCTTTTAATTAGTTTAATAGGATTAAATTGACTAATAACATTTTAAAGTGTAGCAAATCTATCTATAAGGGACCTTTTGTCTAAGGCGGGTTCTGTCTAGGCTGGGGTATTTAAGTTGACGAAAACATAACATCCCTACCTGGGAACTTACCTGGAAAGGTGAATTAAATAGATTTAATGCATGCATGCAAGTTAAAGACAGTCCATTAAAGTGTTTAAATGTGACTACTTGAACTTGTTCGTATTTCATAGACAAAAGTTGTTTATGAGCAGGAGTTAAAAAGATGACTTAGACTAAAATCAGTAGCCAGATTGTATAGGTTAATGAACCCCTAGGTAGAACATTCAGTTGGAGGTACTTGGGGTATAAGATGCTTCACTTAAACCTTTCACATTTCTCATAAATAGTCTACACCGTGAGATCTACCCTCGGCCTTAAGGCACCTTTGGCGTGTCCCCATAATGAATGGTGTTTGGGTAGGTCAATATCAAGGTGGATGGAGAGAGTGTTCATAGTAAGTGGGAATGGAAAGTGCGACAACATATCCCTTGGTCTCCCTTGTTGGATTGAATAAAGTTACTGTGCATCACCTCGAGACACCTTGGGAGTGTCCCCCTAAAGGATGGCAATTTTGTGCGTTTCTTTATTTGATCTTCTGTAAGAAGATAAGGTAACTTAGTCTCTTGTCCTAATCTTCTTCTTCCCTACAGCGGGCTCATTAGGGCAGGACTCTGGCACCGAAAGTGAGGGGTCACACTTACGTAGAATTGTTAAAGGTTAATAGTTCTAGACCGAATAAATGGTGGTTGTTAGGTTCGGTTCCAAAAGTTGGTTCAGCCTAATGGTTGAGAATGTCTCAACCTAGCGAAGGGGCATCTGATCAACCCACCGGTGACGTTTGTCCTACCTCACTGGGGCATCATTGCAAAATAGAAGTTTTTCACTTAGGGTACTTGAAACTGTTTTGCAAAACTAATTGGTTAAACGTGGTTTAGCAAAATCTAATAAAGTTTTATTCGTATTTTCAGCAACAAGTTTTCAAAATGGAAATAGTCACACTAGCTTTGCTTAGCATCGAAAAATCAACTAGCGATAACTTTTCGACATGGAAACATATGATCACGATGATTCTTATCATCGAGGATCTCATGTTCGCTCTTACGGAGGTTTGTCCTCCTATTCCAGCTCCAAATGTGGCTCAAAATGTTTGGGAGGCATATGAGCGATGGACATGGGCGAATGAGAAGGCCCGCGCCTACATCGTGGCAAGTCTTTCTGAAGTCTTGGCTAAAAAACATGAGCCTATGGTCTCAGCGCGTGAGATCATAGAGTCCCTGCGGGGGATGTTTAGATAATCGTTTGAACAGCTTATGCATGAGGCTCAGTACATATTCAACTCCAAAATGGAAGAAGGCACTTTTGTTCGTAAACATGTGCTTAACATGATAGTCCACTTCAATGTGGCGGAGTTGAATGTGTCTACTATCAATGAGGGCAGCCAGGTTAGCATAATCCTGCATTCTTTGCCGGAGAGCTTCCTGCACTTTGTTAGCAATGTGATTCTTAACAAAGTGAAATATAATCTTATAACTTTCCTCAATGAGTTGCAGACCTACAAATCTTTACTGAAAAGTAAGGAGAGGAAGAAGGGTAAGGCAAATATTGTTTCATCCTCTAGGACGTTCCATAGAGGTTTGACCTCAAGAACAAAGTCTGCACCTTCTACTTCTAACTCTGCAAAGGGGAAGAAGAAGAAGAGTGGTAAGGGAAAAGGGAAGCTGCCTGCTAACCCGCCGCCTGTCACCCCAAAAAGGTGTCCATCGGTTGAAAAGGGAAAGTGTTTCCACTGCAACCAAGATGGACACTGGAAGAGGAACTGTCCTCTCTAGCTGAAAGAAAGAAAGGCCGCCAAGGTAGATAAAGGTAAATATGATTTACTTGTACTTGAAACTTGTTTAGTGCAGAATGATGATTCTACCTGGATAATTGATTCGGGTGCCACTAATCACGTTTGTTCTTCTTTTTAGGGGATTAGATCCTGGCGACAGCTGGAGGCTGGTGAGATGACAATGAGAGTAGGCACCGGGCATGTCGTCTCAGCTGTAGCAGCGGGAGGGCTCCAGTTAGCTTTACATAATAGGTTTCTAGTTTCAAATGATGTATATATTGTTCTCGAACTTAAGAAGAACCTCATTTCCATAAAGTGTTTGTTACAATGTAAATACATTGTTTCTTTCAATGTGGATAAAGCGTTTATTCATAAATATGGTGTTACTATTTGTACAGCAAAACTGGAAAGTAATTTATATGTGTTAAGGTCGTTAGCCATTAATTCCCTCCATAACACGGAATTGTTTAAAATTGTCGTAACTCAATCAAAACATTGACGTATTTCTCCAAAAGAAAATTCTCATCTTTGGCATCTTCGTTTAGGGCACATCAATCTTAATAGGATTGAGAGATTGGTGAAGAATGGACTTCTAAGCGAGTTAGAAGAAAATTCTTTACCAGTGTGCGAATCTTGCCTTGAGGGTAAGATGACTAAACGACCTTTTACTGGAAAAGGTTATAGAGCCAAAGAGCCTCTTGAGTTAGTACATTCTGACCTTTGTGGTCCAATGAATGTGTGCGCTTGAGGTGGCTATGAGTATTCTGATTCTTGTTTCTATATCCTTATTCTATATTCTAGCAAACGCCCAGTTTGTAGCTACTGCGCAACTTCTACTTATTGGAAGAAAATAAGTTTCTTGAAATTTTCTATTTCGAGCATATTTAGTCGTACCGACATGGCCTCACTGATTTTTTTTTCCGTAGTTTTAGAATTCTACTGATCCTAAGTACTCCATCTCCATCATTGCATATGGGAATATAGAAAGTAAAGTGGCGTTGAGTTTCTCGACCCTTTGCCTTAGGATTAGTCAGTACGGAATGTACTAGATTTTTAGCACGTACAACCATCAAACTAGAGACCAAAGCGGAGAGGGGAAAGACTACTGATACCGAGTACTACCTCGAACGAAGGTTACTAGCCTTCGTATTATTTAAATAAAAAAAAATATGTTGTCTCGTAGATAGCAAGGTCAGTTGATTGTTGCTAAAACTGATGATTACTCTAGGTATGAATTTGTTTATCTTATGCAACGAAAGTCTGAATCCTTTGAAAAGTTCAAAGAGTTCAAGGCTGAAGTTGAAAACGCATTGGATAGACGGATTAAAACACTTCGATCGGATCGAGGTGGATAGTTTTTGGACTCGAGATTCTAGGACTATTTGATAGAACATGGAATCATTTTTGAGCAATGGACAGTCAAGACCGCGGTTTACTGAATGGCAATCTTGAGGTATGTACCTATTTATATGGTGTGCAACCCTAGGGATTCATAGCCATAGGTCAAGAGGCAAAGAAGGGTTTAGCAAGGCTGGAATCGGGATCCATTTCGGGTGAAACAGTGCGTCTCGAGCTATTTCTGAACTATACGAATTATGAGTACTGCAATCAGATCATTATGGCTTTGACCCAAAACAGTTGATGAATCTTGTGTTACAGAGAAGACTCAATTCAACGCTTTCAGAAGTAACTCTTCTTATTTGTATGTAGACGATATGAGCTAGCTCGAGTTGGATATGATGATTATGTCTACTGACTTGCAAGTATATACTGATTGGTTAACGACCCAATTCGAGGCAATGAAGAGATTTGACGAGAGACTCAATTTGTTTAGCTGGTATACATGATCTTTGGGATCGTATAAGAAACAAAAATGCTGAGGCACGGTGTCTAGGGCATCGGTACGATATGACAAGATGTTTGCTCACGTACCGATGAAAAATCTCTCAATGAGGGGGCTTACCTATGCCGTTTCAGGCATGGAGTCATCGGTTTGTCATAGGACATTGTGTCCTAAGACACTTCAAGAGGTTGAGGAGATGTGACAGGTCCAATATTGCGTCTGTTCGTTTGCAGTTGTTTGTATGTACGCGGTATGCTCTGTACTTCATCCTAGACAATAGTGCTACGCCTATCGGCAATAGTCAGTTATGCGTATACAGTTCTTACCCAGAGCAGGGTCAACTTGGACTGCAGTGAAGACATCCTCAAGTATTTAACGGAGACGAGAGACTACATGCTTATGTATAGGTTAGGGATTGTGATTTTACTGGCAGTACATGGATATCTAATCTTTTCAACTGATAAGGGACTCTCGTAAGCCACATCAAGAGGTTAGTCTTTACTTCTTACGAAGGAGTTGATGCTAAGTGTGGCGAAGCACTAAAGCGGGGTGGCATCAGTCGATCTTCCATTATGGAAGGCGGAGGTACGTATGCAGCTTTAACCGAGATACTGAAGGAAGGCCTGTCTGGCTCAGGATGTTTTTTGATTAGAATTGAGAATATGTTTCCAG
>NC_052350.1:54232587-54300580 GCF_009727055.1 Benincasa hispida | reverse complement strand
ATATGTCTAGGCCCATTACTCTATATTGTGATAAGAGTAGGGTAGTGGCGAACTCCAAGGAGCTGAGGAGTCACAGGCACGACAAACACATAAAGCGGAAGTGTTATCTGATCCACGAGATAGTGCATCGACGGGACGTGATCGTCACGAAGATCACTTCGGAGCACAATGTTGCTGACCCATTTACGAAGGCTCTCACGGCTACAGTGTTTAAGAGTCACCTACGGAGCAGGGGTCTACAAGATCGCCTACGGCTGGACTAGGGCAAGTGAAAAATTTTCTTGTACTGGCCTTTTATGCCCTAGTTTATTGTTTTGTACTAGTTTTATGTACACCCCACTTCATTTTAGGACAAGTGAGAGATTGTTGGAGTTGATGTCCTGAAGTCTCGTGTCCTGTAGTTTGTAAACAGTTTGTATGAACGCTTGTGTTATATAATATATGATATTTTATTTCACATATTGTTTTTGCTCAGTTGTATGTTTTATTTGCTTTACCACAAACCAATATACATAAAATCCCAGGTTATCTATATGTAACTTAACCATGTATGTGGTGACATACAAATGGATCATATCTTGAGTGATAACCAAAATGGTCTGTAGTATATGGATATAGGAGGGAAACCTTATCCTGATAATGCTACAGATACGACCCACTTAGTGGAATGGTCAAAAGTATTGTGACTTGTCACAGATGGTCTGATCTTGATCATTCGTGTAGGGGACATGCGAGCGGAGGCTTCCTATACAAAGAGTTTGTATAAGACCTGACCACGAAGTGTTAACGTCTCGTTATATAACACTGTTCATGACAGAGACTTCACTTCATTAGATCCTCATCAAGATCTCGGGCATTTCAACAGTATTCATCTCTTTATTAATAAGATTATGAAGAAGGCAACACGTCGTGATCGTCCAAGTTTGGACTTGCACGGGGTAGTATGATTTTCCATGGATTGCCCGTCTCCCTTTCAACAGCCCGAATGCCCTCTCAATGACATTCCTTGGAAAAGAGTGTTTAATGTTAAAAAATTATCTTGCAGTTGTTGGTGCATTCCCTCCTCCACACCATTCCGAAAGATGATATCGTTCTCCTTTATATGGTGCCAAGAAGTGATCCGCATCTGGGTATCTAGCATCACGTAGATAACAATACCCTATACAATGTCCAATTGTATGAAATCATAATCGTTGAGTACTATCATGTACGATAAGAAGTTGTGCGTATAAGCTGTTACCCTTTAGAACCTTCAATCTGTTAGATCGTGATATTGCATCTCTAAGCACACGAGAATCAGCTATAAAACCTTCCCACCCAGGTAAAATAAAACACGAAATTGTCATCCGTGTCGCAAATACCAAGAACATTCATGGCGATTTCACCCTTCCTTGTCCTATACCTTGGTCGATCAGTGACACTCACGTTGACCTTTATGTATGTACCATCTAATGCACCTAGACAATCCTGTGTGAACATAGCATATGAAATATTCATATACATGAGATATCTAAACTAGACACAGACAGTGCACCAATATTTGTTTAGTTTCACTATACCTCAAACCATCCCCATCTCGGATTTATACAGGAGGTTGTGATTGGCAAAGTATTTTCAATAATACTTCATGTAGTCACAAAACGGCATTGAGAACAAAGTTGAAATGCCTTGAAACTGTTTCATCCGACCTAACGAATTGTCTACGAACTACTCTGTTTTTAACATCGTGGACTAAAATATGCAGGAACATGGAGACCATTTCCTCAACATCTACAACTTCTGTTCCTACTAATCTACCAGTTGTCCTTAGTAAAATACATAAAATGGCAAAACATCTTCTATCTATTCACATACTTTCACGACAACTTAAATCAGAATCATGGATTAGCCTAAAGTATGTTAATTGCCTAATATGATGTCTAATGTGATGTGGCGGGTATTCTATCCTCCTATGGTCGTTGAGTAACAGCTCTAGTATTAGCAGTAATTGACGTTGGGTAGTTGTAAACACCGTTAGTATGGTTACTATTTCTTGGGGGTCTATTATACCGTAGATTACGAAAATTGGCTTCTGAAACATTTATTCATGAATGGTTTTTCAAATTTACGCAAAATTTAATTTTAGTTCCAAACTAATATACTTTTAATCTATACAATAATATACTTATCATGAAATGTTAAATGCATGCAAAATTGTATGATATAGCTTACTAATAGTAGTAATAGTAGCTTGCAATACTTTTTAAAGTTTAACGTTAAGATTGAACTTTTATCTAAATTTAGAGTGCAATTGGATGAAATTGAAAGTTTGAAGTAAAAATGTATTTTTTTTCTTTTCTCTCTTTTCTACTTATTTAACAAAACGGACTTTTAAGTTTGTTCACCTTAAGCCTTAAAGACGGTTATTCGTAGCTGCTACTTTACTAATAATTTATCAATAAAAAATTTTGTTTGCATTTTTATCAAATATATTCAACCCTACCAAATGAAGCTATAAAATTTTGTTTTCATTTTTATCAAATATGTTCAACTTATTTTTTTTTAATCAACAACAATAACCATATTCAATTTCACGTAATGTTGTCGAATAATTTCATTTTTGAATATGAACATGGAAATTAAAATTCTCATTGCTAAAATAGTCTTGATTTTAGTAGGTTTTATTTTAGGCTCATGATCAAATCTTGAGTTTTAAATGAAAAATAAATCAATAAAAAGAAAAATGTGATGAAGCCTAACAAGTTTTAGGAAGAAAATCAACAAACAACTTAATGAAAACATTAATATATAACTGAAAGAAAATCAACTGCAAAAGCATAATTAATATATAACTAAATTATTTTAAGTTTATAAATATAAAGGATAAAAAATTTAAATGAAAAATGAAAGTTTCTTATCAACTAACACTTCGAATATACAAGATTAAATTTGAGAAAAGGAGAAGTACGGATTGGTTTCCACCCGACCTATAACACATGAAAGAAAAGATTTTAAATCTACCAACCATAGAAATAAACAAGAAGGACACAGAAGAAAATAAAATTGAGCAAAGAAGAGTACCACCTTATGTATAATAGAAGGAGGAAATGTGAAGCTTCGCTTATTGTCTAATAAGTTGAACACTATGGCAATTAATAAACAGATGCTTTAGTAATAATATAAAGAAAAAAAAAAGTGAAAGTGATTTAACAGAAGATGTGATAAACAACACAAAAGAGAGGGAGGGGGAAGGAACTTACCAACAATGGTGTGGTAAAGATAGGGTTGTAAGGAAAAGAGGTCTCATTTATACAGAAGAGAAATAAAGTACACCTTAGAAATAAGTAGGTTTCATTCATGGGTAGTCAAGTTTAGGTCTCATTCATGGATAGGTCATGGATAGGAAAGAGGTGTACCTTGGAAATAGGTCTCATTCATGGGTAGGTCAAGTTTAGTGTACCTATGGTAATAAGTATACCTTGGAAACCCTACCTAGTGAAATAAAGTGAATAATGTACCATTGAGATTGAGAACCAAATACATCAATTGCACTACTGTCAATCAATTTCACTATTGTCAATAACATCAACAGGGCACTTGCAAACCACTACTTGCAATCAAACTAGAGTAAACCAAACAAGAACAACTTGGGAACCAAACAAGAGTTATGACATGGTTGCAATGAGATTGAAAAAAAAAACAAGGAAACCAACAAATAATCAACTATACTAGTATTATGCTTAGTAGTAAGAACCAGCCTCAGAGCAACGAAATTATTTCTTAAGTCATTCTGAATTTCAGATGACATGATGTGTCATGGTAAATCAAATACATTGATCATTAGAGTCAATGCACAAACAGTCATTGAAATAGTAGTAAAATAATCAAAGACAGATAATCAAAGACCAAGAACAGTAGCAATACAAAAAGAGTTACTGAATAGTAAGAAAATAATCAAAGACCAATAATCGAAGACCAAGAACAGAAGCAATGCAAAAAGAGCCATTGAAATAGTAGCAAAATAATCAAAGACCAATAATCAAGACCAAGAACAGTAGCAATGCAAAAAGAGTCACTGAAATAGGGGCAAAATAATCAAAGACCAAGATCAGAAGCAACGCAAAAAGAGTCATTGAAATAGTAGCAAAATAATCAAAGACCGATAATCAAAGGCCAATAATTAAAAACCAAGAATAGAAGCAATGCCAAAAGAGTCATTCAAATAGTAGCAAAATAATCAAAGGCCATCAAAGACCAAAAACAGTAGCAATGAAAAAAGAGTCATCGAAATAGGGAAAAAATAATCAAATACTAAGAATAGTAGCAATGCAAAAAAATTCATTGAAATAGGGGAAAAATAATTAAAGATCGATAATAAAAGACCAATAATCAAATACCAAGAATAGTAGCAATGCATAAAGAGTCATCAAAATAGGAAAAAAATAATCAAAGACCAATAATCAAAGACAGAACATAATGAAACACTGAAATCAAGCATAGAGACCGATAATCAGACAAAAACAGTCCTTGAACAAAACAGATATATTGATCATCAGAGACCGATAATCAAAGACCAAGAACAAAATATTGAAATCAAGCATAAAGCAAAATAAGCTTACATTTGTCAAACAAAAAAAAAAAAGGAAAAAAATATACAGTGGATCATCATCGGCTGGTGAAGAGAAAGAAAACTTACAATTGGATCTGGTAACCCTACCAAGATCTAAACACCATCCTCCATCCCCTACCATACTCCAAACGAGGATCTCCATCCCTTACCAAGCAAGATATGAGCTCTAACATGGTTGTACGATTTCTGACTCAGATAGACAGGAGGGACAACACAAAAAATTGGAGAATCGAAAAAAGCAACAAAGGAAAACCCTCGTTTAGAGCAAAGAAAGCAAAGAGAACCGAAAGAAGTGACAAGATAAAGGAGGAGCGGGAGTGGCGTTCGAAACGACAAGATGAAAGAGGACGGGTTACAGATCTAGAGAAAAACACAGATCTAGACTTCCAAACATACTGTAGTCTAGATCTGCAAAGGATTCTTCAAATCTGGCCAAAGAGAATGACAATGGTAGTCGATCGGCAGGAACGGAGAAGAAGAAGCTCCAAAACCCACAAGGAACGATGTCGATCGGGAAAAATGGCGAAACCTTAAGGAGAAAAAATGGAAGGAAACGAAGCAAAATAATCGAGCGCTAATCAGAGTAAGAAAAACGAGGGAGAGCAAAATAATCAACCCACATCATCTCTGCTTAAGTGAGATTTGGGCTCCAACTATTTTAGTTGGAGCCTCAAACGTTATAGCCCACCTGCCCAACTCTAAATAGAGGGCCCAAACGCCCCCTAATTTTTTATAAAAATGTGATTCTACGTTGACCTTGGTGAGAATAAAATAGTTGTACATTTGCATCGTGAATGGAGTGAAAAAAAAAACTATTTAAATTGTACCTAACAAAAAAAATGAAAAAAAAAACATTTTTTTTAAACGGCCACATGGAAAATTTTTATTAGGTGTAGTTTGGATTATACAATAAATGAGTGCACCTCAAGCTAATTTTTCGATGTGAAAAAATCCTAAAAAGGACAAAAGCAACCACTAATTGTTAAAATTAATGAGATTTGCACTAGAGTTTAGATGAAAAGAATAAATTTTTATTTTCTGGACGGCCCTTTTAACAAGGCTGTAATGAATCTAACTCACTTTTTAAAACATAAGTTTTATAACTTTTTACTTGCATATCACAAATATGAAATTATTGAATGGAACCCATTGGTACTCATATAGATACTTGATTTTCACTACTTATTCTTCACATTTGAGTAGAAATTACTCTAATTTTATAGTAAAAAGTGTGATTTCTATGTTATGTATGGTTGTGCCTAAGGGCATATCGGTTGAAGTAGATTCTTCTCAAATTATTCACATATATAATCTAAATTTAAATATTTAATTCAAATATATTCTTTTGACTATTAAACAATAAAATTTAAAATTTAAAGATGATGATGATGATGATTGATTGAGTAATCATGCAAAATGTGGAAGCAATCAAAATCAATAAACACTCTAATTACACTTAATTTGAGTTTAAAAGCATGCATAAAGATAGAATTCAAAAGGGGGTTTCAAGAATATATTACATTTGATGAAACTCTTCAAATTCTTACTCCACTTTACGAAATTGGCTTTCAAATTCACAGTAGACCATCAAGAGGATCTTCTTTCTATCCTCCAACTCAGATTATGTGGTGGAAACACTGAATTGAGGACAATTGAATAGGGAAGAAGGAGGGTTTTGAAGAGAAAATGCATAAATTTGGAATTCAGGTTGCATGAAGTCTTCTCCTTACAAATTCTCAACAATTGATCCGTGAAAATCATGCAAATCAATGAACTTCAGCTCATTGACACCTCAAGATGCTGAACTGAAGTGAGCTAGGTTTTTGATTTGGAGGCGTCCACTCCAAAATTGAAAAAGATTGAAAATTTTCACTAATGTGGAATTTCCAATTTTCAAATTTCATTTTTCACAAAATTAAAGTTAATTAAATTCAAAACTGAATTTTGAATTTAAAAAATTTGGAAAAAAAAGTTTTATTTATATAAGTAATTAATTAATTAATAATTTAATATCAAATATTAAATTAATTAGACTTTTAATTTAAACATGAATCCTATTCATGTTAATTAATATTTAAATCAATTTTTTAAATATTTTAATCTCTTCGATTACATTTAGTTTCGATAAATTAAACGTTTAATTATAACAAATATAATTAATCAAACCCAAAATCGAATTTGAACACTCCAAATTCAAAGCCATAATTTTGAATTTGAACATTTCAAATCCACTCAATTCGCTAATCTAAGGTATAATTTTACAAGCTAATAGAGGGACCTTGTGGACTTACAGATCATGAGCTTTAACGATTTGAGATTAATTGGCTAAACTCTCTAGACCGAATTAATCAATATCCGTTAACTATCGAAACATACCACTATAGCTCGATAGTGCACTTTCCTCACTGGATATATCTCTGTCCGCTTTAACCATAATCAGTAAGTCAATCATTTACAGGTTGTTCGTATTTACAGTTAGGTCAAAATTATCGTTTTACCCCTGTAAATACATCTTGCTCCTTAAGCTCCCATTGAATCTCTATTGAACAATTGGTTTATAGTCTAACTAATTAACCATGTCCTTCTAAAATATGAGAGGCCGAGACCCCTTTGTTCGAGACCAAAAATCGGTACTTAAAAAAACAACCTATCTGCTAACCCTAAGTTGGGTAGGAGTGAATTCCATCTTGCAGGACTATGTCCCCAACTATCTATACGGTCTTATCCCCAAAATGGAAGGTTTATTGAGCATTGTTGATAGACTACTTTCACCTATACAGATCATAGGATAATCCTGAATAAACAAGAGTTCATAGTCAAGTTAGGATTAAGATCAAGTTACCCTAGGTCATCTAATTTGAGATAGTCAGTTTTAATAGTAAACGGTCGTTATAAAGAAAAGTGACTATTTCGAGGTTTGGTCTTATGCAAACATCCTTTGCATAGGATGCTTCCACTCGCATCACATGAATGATTTTGGGATCACATCATTTGCATCAGTATACAAAGTGGGCCGCATCCAATAGTGTTATAAGGATGATGTACCCAAACTCATCCATATACTTATAGACCATTTTGACTATATACTAAAATTTGATCCACTTTTATGTCTCCACATAAAGTTAAAGTATTCATATTATAGCCATGAAGTTGTTTATTGGATTTTTATAACAAAATGCAATATCAATAACAATTTATTGAATGAAATACTCAATAATACTTTTATTGATAAACAAAATATGTTTCTAACATTTATGAACTGCGAGTTTTAGGACATTCCCAACAATCTCCTACTTGGACTATACTCCAGTGAGTTACAAATATATACAAATATATAATGTTTACAATGTTGAGAAAATAGAGGGAAAATACAATAAATAAGGGCATCTATATACCCTTGACATTCTTTTACTTGCCCTAGATTATGAAGCTCAAAGTCTTAGTCCGACCAGGTGTCCCTCGAACACTTTAGCCGAGAAGACCTTCATAAATAGATCAACAAGATTATCTTTTGAGGCTATCTTCTTGACTATCATGTCTCCTCGGTGTACTATCTTTTTGATGAGATGATACTTTCTTTCATGTGTTTTCCGCATTTGTGGCTTCTCGGTTCCTTTGAATTGGCAACTGCTCTACTATTATCGCAATACAGGGTGATAGGCATATGCATATTTAGAACTACTTCCAAATTCGTTAGGAATTTGCATAGACACATTGCTTCTTTAGTTGCTTCACATGCAACTACATATTCGACTTCCATTGTGAAGTCAGTTATACAATTTTGTTTGATGCTTCTCCACACTATAGCTCCTCCATTAACAGTAAAAACTTATACAAAAGTAAACTTCCTAGAATCTACATCAATCTGAAAATCAGAATCAGTGTATCCGTAAGGATTAAATCCTTAGGCCCATACACGAGCATATAGTCCCTCGTTCTCCGAGATACTTGAGGATATTCTTAACAATAGTCCAATGACTGTGTCCAGGGTTAGATTAGAATCTGCTGACAATTTCAACTACGAAGCATATGTCAGGTTGTGTACATAACATAGCATACATCAAACTCCTAACTGCCAATGCATATGGAATTCTTTTCATTTCCTCAACTTCTTGAGGCGTCTTAGGATATTGTTCCTTTGACAAAGGAATTCCATGTCTAAAAAGTAATATACCCTTTTTGGAATTTTGCATATTATACCTTAAAAACATCTTGTTAATATAAGATGTTTGAGATAGCACTAGGGTTCTATTTTTATGATTCCGAAAAATTTGGATCCCAAGAACGTACTGAGCATCTCCTAAATCTTTCGTTTGGAATTTTGATGCTAGCCATCTCTTTACGGAATTTTGTCTCATTCCCAATGAGCAAGATATCATCAACATAAAGAACTAGGAAAGCTATAGTTTTGTTGACTATTTTCTTGTAAACACAAGGTTTGTCAACATTCTATTCAAAGCCATAAGATTTGATCGTAATGTCAAATATTATATTTCAGGATCTAGATGCTTTCTTTAACCCATAAATGGATCTTTTAAGCTTGCAAACTTTTTGCTCCTAACCCTATTTAATGAACCGTTCTGGTTGAAACATGTATATACTTTCATCCAGATGTCCATTCAAAAAGGCTATCTTGACATCCATTTTCCATATTTCATAGTCATAATATGCGACAAAGGACAAAAGTATTCGTATAGATTTTATCATGGCAACAGGAAAGAAGGTTTCTTCATAATCTACCCCCTCTCTTTGGGTAAAACCTTTTACCACGAGTCTGGCTTTATAGGCTTGCACCTTGTCAATTTGGTCTCGTTTTCTCTTGTAGATCTACTAGCAACCAATAGGTTTAACCTCATTTGGTTGATCTACACGTTCCCAAAAAAAAAATTGAAGTACATAGACTCCATTTCCAGGTCCATGGCCTTTATCCACTGTTCCCTATTAACATCTTCCATTGCCTCTTTAAAGGTCAATGGATTCTCTAAGCCATCAACAAGTATGATAATCTGAGTTTTTGTTAAACCCATGTAGCAGTCTGGCAGATTAACAACCCTTCTACTACGTCGAGACATTCTCAACTCTTGAGAAAGATGTGATGGAGCAAAAACTGTTGTTGATGGACTAGTTTGATCAACTACTTTTGTTGATTAATCTATAGTTTCTTTGGTCATTTCACTCAATACTAGTTTACTGCGAGGTTGATGATTCCTAATATGATATTTTTCTAAGAATGTAGCATTTATTGATACAAACATTTTGTCTTCTTGAGGATCATAAAACAGTTCGCCTTTTGTTTCTTTAGGGTATTCTACAAATAGGCATAGTTTTTAACGTTGTTCCAACTTTTTTGGGTTCTGTACCAACATGTGTGCCGAGCATCGCTAGATTCTAAAGTATCGTAAACTACCTTTATCCTCTCAATAACTCATATGGTGTTTCATAAGCACTTTTTTAGGGAACCATGTTCAAAATATATATAGCAGTCTGTACTACATATCTCCAAAATGATTGAGGTAACTGAGCATAACTCATCATCGAACGAACCACGTCCAACAAGATACAATTTCTCCTTTTTGCAACACCATTCTATTGTGGTGTTCCAGGTGCTGTGAGTTGGGATTGAATTTCATGGTCTACTAGATAATTCTAGAATTGTAAATCCATATACTCACCACCTCGATCTGATCGAAGTGTTTTTATTCTTTTACCTAATAAGTTTTCAACATTTGTCTTAAATTCTTTGAACTTTTCAAGAGTTTCAGACTTGTGACTCATAAAGTAAATATAGCCATATCTCAAATAATCATCAACAAAATTGACGAAATATTCATATCCTCATCAAACTTTCACATTCATCAGACCACAAAGGTCTGAATAGATGAATTCTAGAGGCTCTTTGGCTCTAAAACCTTTTCTTGTAAAAGATCATTTGATCATTTTTATCCTCAAGACATGATTCACACGGAGGTAATTAGCTATCTTCTAAGTGATTTAGATAACTGTTTTTTACCAATCTCTCGATCCTATTGAGATTTATGTGACTAAGTCTTAAGTGTCGAAGATAGGCATTGGGAGAAATCTTTCGTTTTTTATTTTGAGTTTCTACCATTTTGAACATCTCTATATTTAAAATGACTTTTGTTTTAATCGATTTTAACACATACAAGTTATTTTCGAGTTTAGCAGAACAAATATGAATACCTTTTGAACTAATAAACCTTTTGTTGATATCAAAAGTTACTTTGTACATATTTTCTAGTAAACAAGAAATGAAGATTAGGTTCCTTCTCACTTTGGGTACATAATATACATTTTCAAACAAAATGTAAGAATCTCCAAAATATAATTTGACGTCTCCCATTGCTTCTACTGAAATGACTTCACCCGTTCCCACCTTGAAAGTCATTTCATTCTCTAAAAGCTGAGTCCAAGAACTAGTTTCCTAAAGAAAAGTGCAAATATGGTTAGTGGTGCCTGGATCTAATATCCAGGTTAAGTGAGAACTTTCCACTAAATATGTTTCAATTACAAGTAAATTTGATTTAGCTTGTTTTGTCTTTTCATCTCTTTTTTAAGCAAGATACTGCAGGCAAAACTAAAAGAAAAAAATGAATAAATAACAGACCAAACCCTAGACTAGAATCATCAAATCTCCATCTTCACATTTGAGTCCCCACAAAGTCGATCAAAATATAAACCATTTGGATATCTTCAACAATAGATGAGTAGTTTTAGATTGGGAAATGTTAAATGAGTAGTGAGCTTTTAAATAGGTGGCCTAGTTTTAGATTGGGAAATATTAGATGAGTTGCTTACCTTTTTTCTTTAAAAAAAAAATACGTGTAGAAATAGATACGTCAAATCGTGTGTTAGATACGTATCTGGAAAATATTTAGAAGTATCGGTATCTGATACATGCCTGATGCGAATTCTTTGCCTCACATGAAGTATTTGTGCTTCATAGCCTTAAATCGTCAGCGACTAGTATTATATTTAAATTTGACTTCTAGTTTGAGTACCCTTCTTCGATGAATTTATCAGAAGCTAGAAGTTGTATAATCGAGTTTGAGATTACTAAAAATTAAACAAATTCTATTAGACTTTATGCATCTAAATCCAATTTTTAGCAAAAAGTAATAAAATACCCATATATCTTTATTTATTTGCAACGATACTTTAGTGAGTCAGAATAGATGCTACTAATGGGTAGTCAAATATTCTTTCACGGAAGCAAGAAAATCTCGACTAAATGCTATATCCAGAATAACTCTTATTCCTATAGTCATTTAGTTACCATTTTCAGTCAAGAGCTTACTAACACTTGGTAACTCTTGTAAGTGTGACTCTCCATTTTTCAGATTTCATAGAACAATATGAATATGCCCTTGAATTGGAAGACAATGTTCAAGATAAAACTATGAAACCCTGTTTATTTATGAAGTTTGGGTTGTTCCAAATCTTATATTACAACCCTTCGAGGGGATCGCCGTGGTTAACGACTAACTAGTGCCGCCTAAAACAACAGCAGGCGCAACATAAGAATCTCATGATTCAAACTAATGGAAGAGACCGTAGGATATATTGACACGTTTCCTTCACCCATTTACTATGAACTACTTCCCCCATTCACTTTGTTATTATCCCATGCAAACACTTTCCTAATGGAGAAGTCACGGTAAAAGTGACACGAATCCGAGCATGGATTTCATGGTGTGAATTCTTGGGAACGTGAGAGCTAAAAATGATATATCGTATATATTGTTAATCTCCCACTAAAGTGTTCTAAATGTTTGGATATTCTTTTACTTAGGTGTATTCTGGCTAATTTAAACAACCTAAGTCTATGTGGTTTACCAAGTATAATGTTTATATTTGAATTTTAACCTACGATGTCTAAGTGATAAACCAGTTTTAAAGCCTCACACCGCTCATGCAAGCTCATAAAACCCATTAACAACGTTCAACATTTCGGTCATAATCCCTATGTAGAAGGTGTTACGTAAATCGTCAACTTAAATACTTCAAGTCTTAGATAGGATTATGACCCGATTGAGTTTGTAATCGAATTTTATAAGATAACGATCTATTTTAACTATTAAAATCAGTTGTTAACCTAAATGAGCATGCTGCTTATCTATGGTGTGAATTTTAAAAGTCTAATCCAATTTTATAACAACTTATAAAAATAGACGTGCTTTTCATTCATAACAAACATCAACGGTATTCAAACTTTAATATAACATTTATATTAAACTTTAGAAACCCACGCATAATATATATTATAACTAACTTATAACATATGATTATGCATGTGACATGCTTTCCTATGATGAGATTTTAAATCTACATGACATACTATATGCATATACATGTTAAATTTAAATATAACATGCATCACATGCATAATATATTTAAATAACACCAATAGGGTTCAACTTTGGCATCCTAAGAAAGCAAATAATAACTAATTATTACACAAAAAGTTCAAAACTTCTTGATATTGAAGTTGGACCGCTTGACTCGACCTGAACCGACCCCCAAATGCTCCAATTGAGGCTGAACCAGTCCAATTTGAGTTGAACCAGACAAAAAGTCAACTAAACTGGTCAAACTGGATTAACCCCGCGTGAACCGGTTCACGAGCGCACGTCTTTCTGGGCTGGGATGAGCAACGTTGAAACTCTCCATCCCAGCATTGTAACACCATGGGCTTTATTAAGAGCAGGGTTGCGACGCTCTGGGAAAACGTTGCAACGCTGCTTGGCAGTAGCTACTCCTCCAGGATTCTACTACGGACCTTGCTTGTGTCAATCTTCAATTATAGCCTAACTTTAATTTTATTGACTTTAATAAAATTACATACTCTAGTGCATACCCATAAGCTCATCAACCAAAAGCCAATTACAAATTAAACTTCATAATTAAAGAGAAATCTAATGCCAAAGTTGAATTTCTACCATATCAATCAACCAAACATGCATTCTTAGAAATTCACCCACCAAACTCAAATTAACGTTAATTGAGTACTTAAATCATGCTCTAATACTAATTGATAGAGTAATCAGGAAAAATGCGGAAGCAATCAAAATCAGTAAGTACTCTAATTACACTTAATTTGAGTTTAAAAGCATGCATGAAGATAAAATTTAAAAGGGGGTTTCCAAAATATATTACCTTTGATGAAACTCTTCAAATTCTTGCACCTCTTCATGAAATTGGCCTTCAAATTCAGAGTAGACCACCAAGAAAATCTTCTTTACTATCCTCCAACTTAAATTATGTGGTGAAAACACTGAATTGAGGGCAATTGAATAGGGAAGAAGGAGGGTTTTGGAGAGAATGCAGAAATCTTGAATTCAGGTTGCATGAAATATTCTCAATGCAAATTCTCAATAATTTATTCATGAAAATCATGCAAATCAATGAACTTCAGCTCATTGACATCTCAAGTTGTTGAACCCAAGTGAGCTAGGTGTTTGATTTGGAGGCATCCACCCCAAAACTTGAAAAAGATTGGAAAATTCCACTAATGGGAAATTTCCATTTTTCAAATTTCATTTTTCACGAAACTTAAAT
Source organism: Benincasa hispida (assembly GCF_009727055.1). NCBI lineage: Eukaryota > Viridiplantae > Streptophyta > Magnoliopsida > Cucurbitales > Cucurbitaceae > Benincasa > Benincasa hispida. Next base: position 54,286,395 of record NC_052350.1, on the reverse strand, counting down.
TTAATTTTCACAAAATTAAAGTTAATTAAATTCAAAACTGGATTTTGAATTTCAAAGTTTTGATTTTTTTATTTAACTATCTAATTAATTAAATAATAACTTAATACCAAATATTAAATTAATTAAACACATAATTTAAATATGAATCCTATTCATGTTAATCAATATTTAAACCAATTATTTAAATATTTTAAGCTCTCCGATTAAATTTAATTTTGATAAATTAAACGTTTAATTATATCGAATATAATTAATCAAACCCTAATCGAATTTGAACATTTCAAATTCAAAACCCTAATTTCGAATTTGAACATTTCAAATCCGCTCAATTCGCTAATCCAAAATATAATTTTACGAGCTAGTAGAAGGACCTTATGAACCTACAAATCATGAGCTCCAACAATTTGAGATTAATTGGCCAAACTTTTTAGACTGAATTAATCAATATTCGTTAACTACTGAGACACACCACTATAGCTTGATAGTTGCACTCTCCTCACCGTAGATATATTTTTATCAATTTTAACCATAATCAATAAGTCGATCATTCATAGATTCTTCGTATTTATAACTAGGTCAAAATTATCGTTTTATCCCTATAAATACATCTTGCTCCTTAAGCTCCCATTGAACCTCTATTGAACCATTGGTTTATAGTGAACTAATAGACCATGTCTCTCTCAATCAAGAGAGGGCGAGACCCCTTTGTTCAAGACCAAACATCAGTGCTTAAGAAAAAAAACCTCTTTGTTAACCCTAAGTCGGGGTAGGAGTGAATTTCATCTTGTAGGACTATGTCTCCATTTATCTATCCGGTCTTATCTCAAAATGGGAGGCTTGTTGAGCAGTGTTGTTAGACTACTCCCACCTATGTAGATTAAAGGATAATCTCGAATAAACAGAAGTTCATAGTTAGCTCAGGATTAAGATCGAGTTACCCTAGGTCATCCAATTTGAAATAGTTAGTTTTAATAGTAAATGGTCGTTATAAAGAAAAGTGACTATTTCGAGGTCCGGTCTTATGCAAACATCCTTTGCAGATGATGCCTCCACTCGCATGTTTTCACATGAATGATTTTGGGTTCATATCATTTGCATCGGTATACAAAGTGGGTCGTATCCAATAGTATTACTAGGATGAAGTACCCAATCTTATCTATATACTTATAGACCATTTTGGTTATATACTAAAACTTGATAAACTTTTATATCTTCACATAGAGTTAAAATATTCATATTATAGCCATGGATTTGTTTATTGGACTTTTATAATAGAATGCAATATCAATAACAATTTATTGAATGAAATACTCCATAATACTTTTATTGATAAACAGAATATGTTTATAACATTTACGAACTGCGAGTTTTAGGATATTCCAACAATGATGATAAATTGTAATAAATAAAAAAGAGACTAAAGGGGTAAAATTTATTTTTTTTCCCACTCCCTACCTGCTCGGGGAATCTCCACCCCGTTAGGGACAGGTTCTCGTGAGTCCTTGTGGGGCTCAGTCTGAAAAATGAACTACTTCTGGCAGTTTTTGCAATTAAAAAAAAGAAAGAAAAAAAAAAGAAAAAAGAAAAAAATGAAGAAGAATAGGTTGGGCCAATAGATTTGCGGCCCAAAAATGCAACGCGCACATCAGTCATCACTCTCCTTCATTTGTTTGATCCGTTAAACCCTTCGCAGGGAAAAACCTCTCTTCCTGTTGAACAATCTTACTTTTCATGATCGGAGAAAATCGCCACAGAGGTTTTCAGATTTGGGATTCCAAATGAATTTCATAGCCTTACGTGCGCTCCAAACTTTGTATCGCTCAGCAAATAATCGAGCATTTGCTTCTTGGTAAGTATTTCTTATATTATTTCTGTGAATTTTTTGTTTGGTTTCCAGGAATGTAGGAAGTATAGTGGCTGGTAGCATGGGAACATGGAACTCTGCTACTGTTTTTCTTATTCATAATTGTTTTTTTTGGGCGATATAGAAAGTTCAGATAGGAAATGGCAGGCTTTATGTGCAAGGCGTTTATTAATGATTGTTTATCTGGTTGGAAAAAGTAAAATTCTGCTGGAAGACTGGAAATGGAATATATCATTTTCTTGAATGCAGTTTATTTTCTTTACATACTGCTAGGTGCTGTATGATTGTTATTGGAATTTTTGTTCTTTATTCTCATTTTCTTGGCAACATTGATATGGGTGTTTTATCCTTTCCTTTTTATGCAGTGGAAATTGAATATGTTTCATCTTCTTATTTTGGTCTAACAGTGTTATTGTAAATTGTCTAATGCTCAGGCTTGGAAGTTCAGCAAACTATTCACGTGGCATTACAAATGGTAACTTTGATGATTTTTTTAAAAAGGATATTTCTTAACTCAGAATTAGTCGAGAAATTTACTTAAAATTAATATGGTTTTTGATTGGTTCAGTTAGTCAATTGGGTATTCAGAAAACTTCTTCTTTCCTCAGTAACAGTCGCACTGCTTTTTCACTGGCTCGGGGACATAAAATGATAATATCTTCTGCAGTGGTAGTTTCCTGAACTTATACCAGTTTGTTCAAACTTTTGTTTCAATGCACCAAGATCTATATCATCGATAAAAGTTTTGTGAAGGGTATTCTTTTTTTTCAGGTTCATCAAAATTCTTCTCTTTTATTTTATTTCTTTTGAATTTTTAAATTACTTAGGCTGCCGAGTTTCCAGTATTCTCGCATGACATTACGATTAGGTTGGTGACAACACAAGCAAAAGCCCCTCCACAAGTACGTCAAATGGTGAGTTTATTTTTGCCTAGTTGATGTCATTTTAGTTCCTTCAAGTCTGTTCCAGTGGGATGCAATGGTCAATTGCTGAATAATTCTTGTTATCATGTTAAAATTTTGTTTTACCATTTACTTAATTAATATTTAATTCTGTTAAACATGAAACAAACTCCTAGTGAATGCAGATTATGATAATTGCTTTGGAAGATTAATTGAAGCATCAGAAGTAGAGACAGCAGCTTCACTTTCTTTAGTACTCTTATTTGTCTTAGCTTCTTGATGTAATTTAGATTTCTATAGCCTAGTTCTATATTTTGTTCGGTTGCAACATTCAGATTGTATTGCTTCATTAGACTACTCTTATTTTAGCCTTTGTTGGCATTCTCAATTTGTTGGATATGATGAGGGTGCTATGGGGGTGTCAACCTAGTTGAGATGCCTTGGTGCACCTACTGATCTTTTGGTTTCCTGATTGATTTCCTTGTATTTGCCTTTATTATCAAAGTACTCATCTCTTGTACTAATTATATTGATTAATAAAGGTTGTTTCCTTTAAAAAAAAAAAAAAAATTAGCTTTCCTATTTTGAAAATGTTGCTTGTTGCTTGTTTATCTTTTTACGAGTTTTCTTATTTTTTTTTAATTTTTAATTTTTCTTTTGCACGATAGGATTGATATCATATCATGTAAAAGATAAATATGCCTTTTGTTTTATGAGAAACCGAGCTTTGATTGAGGGAAAATGAATGAATACGTTAGCTCAATGAGAGAAGTAGAGCCTAACTATATCAAATAATATTCTAGTTCAAAATAAGAACTTTTGTGCTTTCATTGAGAGAAGATGAAAGAGTATATTAGCCCAACGAAAGAAGCCAGACCTAATGGTACAAAAAAGTATTATAGTTCAAAATAAGACCTAACAGATAATTAGAAAAGTCCTTGGAGACTAACAGCCAAGTAGAGGCATTGAGCATAACAAACAACTGCACCTTCTCTGGGGTCTTCCCAATGACATGATTGACATTACAAGTGTAAAAATTGATATCCTGTTAGAACTTTCTCTATGGACAAGAATGAGGATTTGATGTAACCTAAAGAGATAAAAGGCGGTCCTCACTTATGACAAGCTGCAGCACCGTCTCCCAATATGACACTTTCACCCTATTGGTGCTCCTTTTGTAGAAATGACACTGACAACCAAGATCATCTTTTCATGTTATGCCCTTTCTCCAAGAACTTTTGGAACCATACTCTTTAGGCTTTCAATTGGTGTGTGGTCTTTCCAGGGAACGTCACCCATTTTCTTTCCCTTGTTTTAGACAGCCACCCTTTCAAGAGTAGAAAGGGTTTTTTTCAGAAGCAGCTCGTTAGAGTTTTTTTGTGGTTGATTTGGCTCGAACGAAACAACCACATCTTTAACAACAAAGCCAAACACTTTGACGTCTTCTTAGACCATGTATTTAACATTGCTATTTCTTGGTGTAAATTGTCTAAGCATTTCAATTCTTATAACTTTGATACTCTTTTGACCAATTAGAGATGTCTTTTGTAACTCCTTTGGTCCGGGGTCTCTCTCCCCCTTTCTTTTGTTATTTCATAAATCAATGAAACTGTTTCCTATCAAAAAAAAGAGAAGATAAAAGGAGAGAAATCTTTAAGAATCAAATCAAAGTCTTTATTATGATCAAAAGTTATCAATACAAGAAGAAAATTCTTCTATTTATAGAGAATTGTAAAGCAAACTAATCCTAATCCTAATTAATGATAGAAACTAATCCTAATCCTAATTAATGACAGAAACTAATCCTAATCCTAATAAACCAAGGAAACTAATCATAATCTTAATCAATCAAGAAAATTAATCATAATCCTAATCAATTAAGGATTTAACCAAAATATCCTAATTTACTCTAACCCTACCACATCATTCTATCCCTTCCAAAAAAAACTCGTCTTCGTGTTTCTAAAAATGAAGATTACGAAAAAAAAGAAAAGGGAAGCATCCTTGACATCAAAATACATTGAAAAACGTAAAGAAATTCATCTTCCAAGCCAATTGGATACAGATAATAGTGTGGTTTGAGGAAAAAACTGTCCAGCCGAACGACATTGAAGATGATTTGAGTTAATTCTATAAAAGGTTTGGGCTTGGTTGGTTTGTATTTGTTGTATGGTTTGAGGACAAAAATAAAGATACTCAAAGTTGGGTAGGGTTGTGCGGATTGTGGGGCCAAATGAAGGGAATTGGTTAGAGATCAGGTTGTGTGGGGTTTGGGCAAAAATATTCATCACGCCGGTGAGATCAAAGGTTCCAATTTCTTCCTTCTTGACTTCTTTGTCTTTGCACACAACAAGACACATTTCTTTGTTCTTTTCTTCCTTTGTAATGTTGGTGAATTCACATGGAACCTTAAAATCTTTGATTCGGGTCGTGGAAGTAATGAGTTGAAATTAATCGCACAACTTTACCCTACGAACGTGTTTTCATCCTCTTCGTTACATGCTATAACACCAAAGGTTTGGTCGATTGATTCTTCCCCCTCCTTGACTACTTTAACTTTATCTAACAATAAAAATTGGTTTGATTCACCTTTGTCTTCGATTGTGTCCCGTTCATCTTTGTTTTTGCTTCAATCTGTTTCATTTGTCTCTTATTCTTCTCCTCCTTCATCACACATCTTTTCTTCTTTTTCTTCGTGCAATTGGTCTTCCCTTCCAATTTAGCTTGCTTGAATTTCACCCGTGGCTTCAACTGTGATTCATTCGATTTTTCTTGTGTAAATTCATAGCTTCGAGTGATTTCCAGCCTTTCTTGAATTTTCCCCAAAAGACCCCAAATTTCCTCCATTCCCTTTCGAAAGTTCTCTTGAAAGATATTCTTATTTAAATATTTTTGTTTTCTTGAAAATGTTTTGAGCTCTATATTGGTGTTGGGATGATGCATGAGTGTTCTTTGATGTTGGTCATAATAATTTCTTTCACACTCTAAATCATTTTTTGAATCATCTAACTCCCAATTCTTACGTCGACTTGGTGTTGGGATGGTGCATCGATTTGGTTGGATCGTCGTGCTCTTTATTGATAATGTCGCCTTGTGATTCTGTCCAAAACTTGATATGGTAGGATTAGGGTAAATTAGGGTATTATGGTCAAATCCTTAATTGATTAGGATTGAGATTAGTTTCCATGATTGATACTTTTGTTAAATCATGATTGCAGGGAGCCCTCAAAGTTTCCATGTTGAGTCCTGGATTCATCTATGAACCTTATTCACCCCGTCAACCAATCCCATTTTGGCAAAGGTTAGTTGAATTCTAAACAACTATTTTTCAATATTTGATATTATCTCATTCTACACTCTCCTCCCAATAACAAGAAAATAAAATAAAATAGACTTATGCGAATCAAACTGATTAGAGGCAATAGACTTGTTATTTAATTTCAATTATATTGGCAACAATTTACCAAATACTTTCAATCTTAACGCTACTAGTACCACTTGTAAGTAATTACTTTTAACACTGAATTCCCTTGTGCCCCAATTACTTTTAATACTTATTTTGCATTTGGATTTTGGTTAAATTACCATTTCTTTAACTTAAATTACCACTCAACACAAAAGCTTAAACTTACCTTAAATTTAATCTTATATGAGTGCTTTTAATACTTCCCCACTCTTGTGGGCTCGAAATTTTGCCTAAGGGGCAACAAGTGAAAATCAATATTAATTGGAGAGAACGAAATTACGCGGTTCGGAAGTCTTTTTGTTTTGATGCCATGTAAAGTCACCACTCGGCCCAAAAACTCATGTTGATGAGTTATAGTCTAAGAAGCATGGGTACATATACGAGTTATGAATACCACACTGACACGATGACAAGTTATTTCTTAAAAATCTAGGACACACAACATGGACATGTTTATTGAAGTATATATAATTTTTGTACAAAATGAAATTTAAAGTCAATGACTTTATGCATTTATATGGTTAAAAAGTTGGTTTGATATATTTCACTCTAAATTTATTAGTTTTATCATATATGTGTCTATTTAGTATACATAACAAATGTTTGAAGCATGTCTAACAAATGATGGGCCTTCTTTCATTTTATACAACTTTTGTTTAATACATCTTTTGCACTAATAAGTGTCAAATACGTGTCCAACAAGTATCGGAGTTTGCAAGTAATGGACATGAACATACTAACCAAGCTAAGGTATCCATACTTCTTAGGTTATAGTAAATTTGATATGATATCATACTTTTAACCTTTTTCCTTGCGTCTGGTTGTTGATTTTGATGTTCTCAAAGGGGTTTTTAAAAATTTTACATTAGTCCCTACAATCTGGTTTGTTTGTATGTGTGTGTGTTTTTTTCTTCTTTTGAAAAGGATCCTACGATCTAGTTTGTTAAATCACCAAACACCTCAAAAGTTTAAGCTAATGGTCTAAGGTAATTGTATCAATACTTTAACCCTCCCTCTCTTGTGGGTTTGGTTGGAAATTCATAGAAGGCCAAACTAGTAGAAATCAATATTAATTGGAAATAATATCACATGAGTTTGAATATAGGATCTCTTGCTTTGATACAATATTAAATCACTAAGAAATTCAAAAGCTAAGTTGATGGGTTAAGGTAAATTTAATTATATCAAAATCTTAACATGGTTAAATCTCATAAAATTTTTGTTCCATTTGTAGATGTGAACAATTCCCGAATTCTCTTCCATGACATCTTTTCTAAAATATGGTAGAGAGGATGAACTGACTGTATGAAAGGTAAATAAAATGTATTAGTCTAACTATATTGGAGTTTAATGGGTTAAAAAATAGATAGACAATTGGGTTGAATAGTCTGAAATCCTGATACATTCAACCTAATATTACAGTTGACCATTTTAATAATCACAAATACCTTTTATTGAATGGTAGTTCATTGTCTACATTCATAGAGAATGTCTCATGTAGGAAAGTTGTTCACATTTGGTAATGATGTTTTTGAAGATTTGACCAATCAATGAGGTCTACATTTACAATTTTAAATATAGAGATCATATTGAAATTAAGCACAATTTATTGTTCTAACCTTCACAATCCTTTTCCTTTTTATAAAATAGTTCTTAATTTTGTAAGGAAAATTTTCTCTTTTGATTTGATTGATTTCCTCATATTTGTACTTATCCAAAATATTCATTAAGGGAAGAAATCATATTGAAATTAAGCACTAATCATTGATTTAACCCTTGCAATTTGATTATTCCTTAATCTATTTATTTGTATTTCTTTTGTATGTCTGTCTTCTGTTACATTAGTTATATGACAGTTGCATAACCTAGAAAGTTTAGTTATTTAATTATATATTTATTTCTATTTTAGTATTTTTGGAGCTTGTCATTATTTACCATGTTTTGAGCACCTTTGATGTTTCTATGTCAGATGGTTCACAAGAAGTGGTTGGAGAAGAACAAAAGACGATATCATTTTAGAGGTTAAATTGTGCCATTTCAGCCTTTGGATTTTGAGCTATTATGCTGCAACTGCAAGTTCTTATAAAAAAAATGATTGTTCTGCGAGTTAACTTATTTATCAGAGTTATTTTAAGGTTGCAATGCCCAATGTTCAGTCTTGTACTTCCCTCTCCCTTTTCCCCGGTTTCTTCTCTGTCTAAGCTTTAGAACTTATCCTTTTGTTGTTGCATGGTAGAATGAAGGGAGATGAGATGCAGAGAGTGTGCATTGATCAGAAGGTGTTTCACCTTCAAAAAGGTGGTTGGGAAAGGCGTGTAGAAGATCATAAGGGAACATGAGTGGAGAGGTTGGATTTGGAATTGGGAATGGGAATGGTAGCTTTTCTCAAGGATTGCTTGGGGGCAGCTTTTGAGCTAGAAAACCCATTATGTTTTTGATGGAATCATTGATGATCTTCTTCCAAGTTCTATTGAATTCGAATGATAGGTTTGGTATAGCTTCTTTGGAAACATGTAAAGGGAGGACTTCTAGTAGCAGTAGTGGTTGATACTTTCCTGTTTTGGCTTTTACGGAATTACTTCCTGCATCTGGGGCTAAGCAAGTGAAGCAAGTCAACCAACTCAAATTTGGGACTTCTAGGGAAAAGGGTAAGATGTCTGGTGTCATGATCGTAGTTCTTTGAGACCCACAAAGTAATTGTGCAGCACTTGCTCTCCCCGTGAGCAAGTCAACCAACTCAAATTTGGGATGTTGGTGCAACAACGAGCCTATCATTCAACCTCCACCCTCATTTTTGAGAAAGCAGTTTTAGAAAATGGGATTAAAGAAATAGGTTCCGGAAATCGTTAAAAAATGTTTGAGAAAACATATGTTGTACGCTAATAGAAAGCTGTTAGGAATCCTTTCACCTGCAAACAGTAAATTCCCAACAACACACTCCCAAGAATAGAGCACTGCTTTGGATATCTTATTTATGAACTTCTAGGGAAAATTATAGAAGAAATGTTAAGATAGCAAAAAAGGAAAATGAAAGATAACTAGTCACCAGTACTTTCTAGAGGGCTGGAAATTCACTCCCACAAGCCAAGCTTGATCACACAAATTCCTCCCCCTCTCCATTCTCATGTAAACCCTACTTAAACCCCCCTACAAGCCTCCTAGTCCCCACTTCTCTAACATACTTTGTAATACACTCCTTAGTCCCTCTTTTCCTCGATAGTTATTCAAGCCGGGTTGTAGAGAATCTCAAAATCGTATCCCAGCAACTTGGTCAACCATCTTTGAAACTGGGGTTGAACCTCCCTCTGCTCCAGCAAGAATTTGAGGGCCTTTTGATCGGAAATCATTGTAAACTTGTGCCCCAACAGGTTAGGTCTCCACTTCTGAATCGATAAGACCATGCCATAACTCTCGTTTGTAAATGGACTTCCCTTGAACTCATGCTGACAGGGCTTGGCTAAAGTATGTTATCGGTTGTTGCTCTTGCATAAGCATAGCCCCCAATCCCACTCCCAAGGCATCTGTCACTATGATAAAAGGCAATTCGAAATTTGGGAGGGCTAATATGGGTAGTGTTACCATTGCTTGTTTGAGTGCATTGAATGTCAATGTGGCGTCCTTAGTCCACTTGATGGCATCCTTTTGTAGCAGTCTAGTCAATGGGGTCGCCACTATCCCATAATCTTTCACAAACCGCTGATAATACCCCGTGAGGCCTAGAAACCCTCGTAACTCTGTCACATTCCTTGGAATTGACCATTGTAACATAATGGCTCGTATCTTGTCACCATTAGCTTCTACTCCCTCCGCTGATGCCCAATGACCGAGATTCTGAATTCTTCGCTAGTTGAAGATACATTTCTTCCAGTTGGCATACAATTGATTATCTCGCAACACATTCATTACCATTCCCAAATGTTTAGTATGAGTATCCTCATTAGGAGTATAAACTAGAATATCATTAAAAAAAAAAAAAAAAAAAACTAATATGCAACTTTGTAAAAAAGGTCTGAACATTTGATTCATCAAGGATTGGAATGTAGCTGGGGCATTAGTCAGTCCGAAGGGCATAACCAAGAATTCATAATGGCCTTCGTGGGTATGGAAAGCGGTTTTCTCCACATTTGGTTCGTGCATCCGTATTTGATGGTATCCCGACTTGAGGTCCAATTTGGAGAATATCACGGAGCCATGGAGTTCATCAAGCAACTCCTCAATCATTGGAATCGGAAATTTATCTGCCACGGTAGCTTGATTAAGTTGTCGATAATCAACATAGAAATGGTATCCTCCATCCTTTTTTTTTACTAGAAGAACAAGGCTCGAGTAAAGGCTGTGGCTCGGTCGAATGATCCCTGCCGCTAGCATTTCATTCACTAATTTTTCTATCTCATCCTTCTGAGCATTATTGTACCTATAAGGCCGCACATTCACCAGAGCTTCCCCTGCCTTGGTAAGTATGCGATGATCCAACCCCCGTTTAGGCAGAAAAGAAGAAGGAACCTAAAAAATATCCCAAAATTCTACCAACAATTCATGTATGTTGTAGGGTACCTCTGCTTCCTTTTCGGCTTCAGATTCATCGCATACTCCCTCTATTGGCTCCGGCTCCAGTTGTTGGAACTCCACTAAAAAACCCAAGTCTTTGTCGTCTCAAGTATGGGCTAAAGATTTTAGTATACCTTCGTGGCCTTCAATGATGAGTCTCCCTTAATACGATTTTCTGCTGGCCTGTTGTATATGTCATCATTAAAGTTGGCCAATGGACCTCCATGTATCCCATATTGCATATCCAAATCATTCCAAGGATGATACCCACCCTTCGCAACTCCAAGGGTAGAAAATCTTATGAAATCGTTAATTCCGATAGGACGACTACCACCGCTTTGCATATCCCTTTTCCTCTGATTGCGTCCCCATTACCTACTACGACCCCATAATTTGACGTATTTGTCAACGACAGACTCAATTCCTGCACAAGTCTCGGGTGTATGAAGTTGTGGTTGACCCCACAATTGATCCTAACCACCACTTCTCTTCCGGCTAACAACCCTTTTAACTTCATCGTCCCCTTCTTTCATAGTCCCAAGATGGATTGTAAGGCAATTTCGACGTTGTCTGCGACCTCCAATGTCTCGACTTCGGGTTCTTCCACAATAACCTCTGCTAACTCCTCCTCGGTCTCCTCCTCATCTTGGAAAAACAACAAATTCAGCTCTCGTTTCTCCTTCAATTTACAACGATGGCCAAGAAAGTACTTCTCATCACAGTGGAAACACAAACCCTTCTCTCTTTTCTCCTTTGCCTCCGAATCAATCAGTCTACGAAACAATCTCTCTCTTTTGCATACCTCCCTTCTCGGGTAATAGAACACCTTTTAGGTTTGGCTCGTTTGTTGCCTTTCCTAGTGATTTGGGTCCTCCACTTGCGGATGACATAATAGAACCCTTTTGGGCCGATGATTGGGCTAAGCCCAACTCCCTTTTCGCAAATTGTAGGGCCAAGTTCCGATCGCTAACGGCTTGGGCTTCCTTCATACAGGTGTCTAAGCCTATCGGGTGTCGGCTAAGCACTTCGACCTCGATATCCGACGCTAACCTATTGAGGAACGATGACTCTAGCACCTCCTACACCATCCCCAGAATTGATGTAACACACGTCTCAAATTTCTTTCGATATTCCTCGCATGATCCATCTTGTTTAATTTGCAACAATCGAGATAGAAGAGTACCTTATTGAGAAGGTTGAAATCGCTCGAACGTCCGACGCTTTAGATCTTCTCATGTTCGAATTGGCTTCCAATTGTTAGACCATCGAAACTAATCGATGACATCTAGTGCAAAAGCGATAACCGTTACCTTGATCTTCTCCTCATCGGACAATTCGTGGATCTCAAAGAAGTGCTTAGCCCTATAAACCCAGGAATCAGGGTGTTCCTCGGAGAAAACCGGTATCTCTAAGCGCTTGTACTTACTACGATCAATCAGTCCATAATTCTTTTGTGTTTGGAAGCTCTCGCCTTCCTCTTCCTCCTTAGGCATCTTCGACTTTTGAGTCCCCGTTGTAACAATCGAAGCCTCTTTCTCTTGTGCCTCCGCCGAGTATTGTACTGTGGTTTTTACTCTTTCCAAATTCTTTCTCATTTCATTCATACAGTCTCGAATCTTAGCAATACTCTTCACATGGGTTTCCATCTTCTCCTCCATCTCCCGCTTATTTTCTCCTCCTGTTCTTCCCAAGATTGAAGGGGCTCTGATACCAATTTGTTAGGAATTCTTTCACCTGCAAATAGTAAATTCCCAACAACACACTCCCAAGAACATAGCATAGCTTTGGATATCTTATTAATGAATTTCTGGGAAAAATTACAGAAGAAATGTTAAGATAACAAAAAAAAAAAAAACAAATGAAAGATAATTAGTCACCAACACTTTCTAGAAGACTGAAATCCTCTCCAAACAAGCCAAGCTTGATCACACAAATTCCTCCCCCTCTCCATTCCCATGTAAACCCTACTTAATGTGCACACCACCACCACAACAACCCCCCCTCTCTCTCTAACAGACTCCATAATACGCCCCCTTGGTCCCCCTTTTCCTCAATAATTCCTTTCTTACCCCTGCATTTATAAGTGTGTATAATTGGTGGCTTCACAAAAGCATATAAGATAAACAACTTTGATACCATACAATCAAGGTAGGAAGGATGAGAGCTAGTCTTACCTGCTATAGTACATTTTGTTGCACATTCAGTATGTCACTCTTGCACATGGTAAGTCGCAAGGAGCAATACACCAACAAAAAGGCAAGGAAACTAAACTAGTATGCAAAATGAAAGCATTTGAAAAAGGGTTGTTATGGGTATGCGACCACGAACAACATGCCTCGGACAAGTATGACCATAACATTTGACACCTAAACTCTAGCTTGGCAAAAGAAGTTGGAGATCCTTGTTACTACTATCAAAAGGGAGGTCAAGTCGGAGTTAGGTTCAGAGTTTGACTTTGTCTTTGACTATTACTTGTTATAATTATTGTTAGATTTAGCTAGATCATATTCTTTCTTTGGAGCTATGACTTTGCTTCAATCTAGAGTTATCTTTGATGAGTTTGGCCCTAGAGGTTGTAGAGAGATGATTGAGATGTTCTTTCTTCAAACATCCTTTTGCGAGAAGAGGACGTTGTTTTTGTGGCAAGCTAGGTTGTGTTCAGTTTTGTGGGGCTCTTGGGGTGAGGAACAATAAACTCTTTTGAGAGCTTGAAAGGAATTTGATTGACGGTCTTTTTTAAGGTTCCATGCTTCTATCGTTGGTGGTGAATCATTTTTGTAATTGATCTGTTGGCTTTATTTTACTTGACTTGAGCCATTTTTTTAGTTTGAAAAGTTTGGTTATTTAGAACTTATCCCTTGATCATCTCCTGAAAAATTTTCTCCTTCATATACATTGGCTGCTTTTCTGATGTGAACTTCTGTGTTCTGATTTATTATACAAGAACTTATGCTCTTGTGTGCAACTAATAGATAAAGGCCATCTAAGTTTTGTGGGGTGTACCTAATAGAGCCATGATGTTTTTTTTCTTGTTTTACAGCTAAAAAGTGCTTATGCAATTGCAAAATTAAGAAAGAAGGGGTACTCAAAGAAACAATTTTACGAAGAGGCAGTAAATTTATATAAAGAGGTATTCCAGATTCTTGTCTCACAACACTGGTTTACAAAGTGCTTTATGAAACCCATCATCATTTCTTTCACTAAGTTCTTCAGGACTGTTTCCTGTGTGGAAAGAACCTACCTGGCTTTTTCATAATTTGTGGATGAAAATTGATGATTGTAAGGCCCAATAGTTTCTTTAGCTTCTTTTGACAACTGTTTCCTCTGTGGAAAGAACCTATCTCGCCTTTTCATAATTTTTTTTTTCTTGAAATAACTTTTTCATAATTTGTGGATGGATATTGAAGTTTGTAAATTTCTTTATGGTATAAGAGATTGCTTTTGCTACATACAGTAAAGTTGTTATGTTATATGCAAAAAAAAGCTTTCTTTTCCTTCCTTAATTCTTCTTGGAGAAGTACCTGGGGATGGGGATAGTACACAAATCATTTTCTGAAGCCAATCTTCCAGCCGGGGTTTTGGAAGGCCATCACCCTCGTATACTTGTTAACGTTTCTTTTAACATAACCCTTTTATAGTTCCATAATTCCATTACAGTCCCCTCTTCTCATTTCCGGAACTTGCTTACAAAAGATAAGTTGTAGATTGTGGAGATATTTTCATGGAAACTGGTAAATTGCTGCGGTAATTGATGCATTTTCTGGTTTTCATCAAAGAAGGTGGTTGTGTGTAAGAAGAAAATGTCGTGTTTGTTTACCAACGACCAGATGCCTGTCTTTTCATTTTATGTACTTTTTATTTGTTTTAAAATTGCTGACCCTTGATTTACACATTCTCCAGATAAACACTTTGATAGCAAATGGTGACAAAACATCATTGAGGAAAGCAGTCACAGAGAATATGTATTCAGTACGCATCACCTTTTCCTTTTGCTTTTCTTCCTATGGCTGCTTTGAGATTGAGTTATCTTTCCCACGTTTTCTTTACTTGCTTTCATCTATTAATTATACAGATTCTCTTTTTTTGACAAGGAAACAAATTCTTTGTTGGATTTGTGACTGATTATGCAGATTTTAACTTATTACCTTGGTCTCACCTTCAGGCGTTGAAGAATGAAATCAAACTCAGAGAATCCAAATGGAACAAAGTTTACTGGGAAATGATCGTTCCAGTCGTTAAGATCCGCACATTACGAGCTAGATTGGCAAGTACTATAATCATCACATTTCTATTTGTCCTATTCATGCATTTGTCAAGTTCCTCCTTAACTTGTATAGTTACTCAGCTTTAAGAGATCATGCCTGCATTGAAGAAAAAAGTAAAAGGCTATTTACTTTTGGCTAAATATATGTGGTCTTGTCTCTAACGTTGGGGTATATTTTGTCAATTATCCCTGTTGTTTAATTATAGGCTAACTCAACGACTTTAAATATGAGTTTTTCTTTTTCTTTGCTTTTGTTTTTTAACCTGTTGGTGTGTAGGGATATTCACCCCCCTTATTTTTGTGATTTCCACAATGATGAAAGTCATTTTTCTTCTTCTTATTATTATATTTATGGTCATTTTTAAAAAAAATTCAGAAGCATGTTATTAGGCCAAAGAGAACTGCTTGCACTAATACCCGTGAGTTGAATGGTTCAAACTATCTATAGTGGTCCAGAGTGCTTACGTTCAACTTTAATTAAATACTTTTTGAGTCTAATGCTGCCAGTCTGCCACCACTTACAAATTTAGAATGGTTTTTCCAAGCCATGTAATTTCTACATTTGTAGATCTTTTTAAATGGTTGTGGTTAGAGCAAAATCATCCATATGATCACTAGCTAATTTCCTCAAAGTGGAAAATATGCCCGTTTTCGTCTGATTATAATATTATATTTGTTCTTTGCCCATGCAGATTGGTGTTGATCGAAGTGACCTTGAAAAGGTTTTCGTACAGCTTACCCTTGAGATTCTTGCCAAACAGGTATACTGAGAGTTAATACCTATTCTTTTTTTAGAGAGACTGAACTCGATATGAAATTTCATTCCACTTATTCTTTTTTAAACAAGAAACAAAACTTTTCATTGAAATAATGAAAATCGACTAATGCCTGATACTCAAAAGATACAAACTCCCCAAGTGAGTGATAAAATACTAAAATTAAAAACCAAAAAGGATTACAAGGAAAAATGAAAACATTCCAATTTAAGCTAATATCGTGTAATGAAAAATCGACAAAAGATTTAGAAAGAGAGCACGGAGGGGAAGCCTTTGTTTGTGATGATTTAAAACGATTAAGCCAAGGAAGATACTTATTATGGCAAATTCTTTGATTTCTTTCCAACCATTATTTAAATAAAAGAGCTTTGATCCTGTTGACATAGAAGTTGTCATAGGAGGCAGTGAAGGGCGAGTTTGAGGTAAATGACGTTTTCCTTAGAACATCCCAAGAAAGCCCACGAAATGAAGGCTAAAAAGAATTTGAACCAGCCCTA
The DNA here is from genome assembly GCF_009727055.1 of Benincasa hispida. Taxonomy (NCBI): domain Eukaryota; kingdom Viridiplantae; phylum Streptophyta; class Magnoliopsida; order Cucurbitales; family Cucurbitaceae; genus Benincasa; species Benincasa hispida. The sequence goes on along the minus strand of NC_052350.1, from coordinate 54,270,078 downwards.
GAATAGGAGCATCTAAAAAGCACATGGTTGAAAACATCCTTGGCCTCAAAACACAATGGGGGGACACAACCCTTCACCTATATAGTCTAAGTTCAGCCAACAACCGTTGAAGTCCATACACAAACCATCTCAAATGCATGAATTAAGTAGAACCTAATACATTAAAGATGTGAATGAATCAGGATTTTTAGATTCATAATGCCTCTGGGATGGATAGATGACTTATCGAGCTTGAATGGATGCAACTCTTCACTATTGTAGGCACCTGAGATCACTATTGGTAGATACTTGAGCCTGGAAGTCAGCATTCAGTGCTTCTTGTGTCTTTTAGCTCTAGTTCATTGGACCTTGTGGCATAATGATTGCCTCATGATTAGGTTGGATTTGATTTGACTCTTATTGACTTTGAACAAAAGCTTCATTTTAGATTGATCGAGCTTGATTTTGTTGACTTCACTCATAAATCATAAGGTAATTAGTGACTGAGTTGACCACAAGGAAAATCTACAAGATGAAAATCAAACTCAAGCAGCTTAAGTGATCAAACGTTCAAATCTCCCATATGTTTTTTTAACTTAAAGAGAAATGTTTCTTCATATCAATTTATGTCGCTAGTAGGCCTTACAAAAAAATTGGTAGTAAGAAGCTTATGTAGTACACGTCACATGACTTGGCAAACCATTTAGATTCATTTTTCCATACTGCTTTGTCCTTTTTTTAGATCCATTGGTGACAAACTGTTTTAAGGGATCATTTTTCCATGGTTTAGACCACAACGATGGCAAGATTTAAAATTGCGTTTTCTTTTATAAGTTCATAAAGTTTTTTTCTTTTTTTTTTTTTTGAAAGAAACAGAAAGCTTTAATGAAAAGAGACTGATGCTCTGATTACCATGAAACTAAAATAAGAACAGAAATAATGAGCATCCGAAAGTGTGCAAAAATAAAGCTAATCAAAGAAAATAAAAGCACATCAAATCAAACATACATGTTTTTAGTTCATAAAGTTTAATTAGGAATATGAAAAGGTCTAAATTTTTTTGAATTGTGAACAAAAGGTCTATTTACCAATGATCAACTAAGATTTTTGTTTCATCAAAGATTTCTATAAATTTAATTCTCGTAGTATTCTAAGCTTCTCTCTTATTATGAAGATGCTCACTGATATAAACTACTTGCATTTGTAGAAGTTTGAAGCATATAGTTCTGAAGGAGCTGTCGTTGCTGGAGATAAATCTAAGGAGGTAAGTGCATGTTATACCGTCCAAATAATATCATATTCACGCCCCCTTTTGATTAATGTTTGTTTACCAAAAGTACAGAAGTTGGGATCATTGAAATTAAAAGGTCACTAATTAGAAGTTGGTTCACTGTTTCTTGTTTCTAATTGTTGAGAAACAGAAGGCGTTCGGTAATTTTTCTTGTTTCTTGTTTCTTATTATTTAGAAACGTTTCCGAAATCGTGAAGAAATTATGGAAACAACAAAATCAAGTGTCTTGTTTTTTATTTCTGTTTTTAGTTTCTTCCAAACAATGAAAGAATTAGTTTATCATTTTTTATTCTACAATGCATAATAAATATCTAAAAATAAATATTACAACTATTATTATTATTATTTTTTATGGAAATAACAACTTTCATTGAGAAAGAATAAAAGAATACAAGTGCATACAAAAAAACGAGCCCACAAAAGAGAAAACCCTCTACAGGAAGGGTTTCTAGCTAAGAGAGATGTGACCATAGAATAGTTACAAAAAAGCTTTGAAACTGAACCCGAAAACGAGACATGAAACTTCACTAAGGATCAAACTTCACTAGGGTCCTCCAATCCTCTAAACACTCTCGAATTCCTCTCACCCCAAGTATCCCACAACAACGCAAACACTCCAACAAACCACTAAAATGACCTTTCTCTCTAAAAGGCGGATTGAGGAGGGACTCCCCGATCATCGTAGGAATGCCCCTTTGACCGGCGATATGCATACCAAACTCCTGCAAGAAGCAAATCCAAACAGACCTCGCAAACTGGTGACCCCAAAGTTGGTGATCTAGGTCTTCCTCCGCCTTCTGATAGAGAATATAGCGGAAAGGGCCCATTGACGTAGACAACTTCCTAGCAAGCCTATCCAAAGTGTTCACACAAACTAACAAAACCTGCTAAAGAACTTAATTTTCTTTGGTATCTTTATCCTTCAAAGCACATCAAAGATAGACTCACTACCAGATGAGGGGTCCAGAAGCAACCTGAAAAAGGACTTACAAGAGAAGTCCTCCGAAGGATTGGTCTTCCAAACATGAACATCCCTCCTCCCCTCCCTAAAAACATTCTCCTCCAGCAAGGAAAGACAGGAAGCAACCTCTGTCATCTCCCTATTGGTTAAATGATGACGAAAACCAAAAGAAAAGGACATAGAGCTTCTCGACCAAACAACGAAATCAAATATCGGATGATTTTTAAGGGAAGACAAAAGATAGAGATGGGGAAAAGCAGAGCAAAGGGGTCTATCCCCCGCCCAAGTATTTTCCCAGAAAAACATATCTTTACCATCCCCCACAAAGCAGCACCTGTTCCAAGGAGAAAAAGAGGGAAGTTCATGTGAGATGTCTTTCCACGGATTTCGGTATGTGCCTTTAACCGCCTTCACCACCCACTCAAAGGGGAAGGAGCCATGTTTACCCATAATGATCCTATGCCAAGGGATTTGGGCTCAAGGGCAAAACACCAAAGCCACTTAGCCAATAAGGCTTTGTTACGCAGCCCTAAGTTACCAATCTCCAACCCTCTTTGATTCACAGGGCACTCAATGACCTCCCAACTGACCTAGTGAGATCTTCATCCATCCCTTCTCAAAGTAAATCCCCTGTTAACTTCTTGAGGTTTTTGCAAACAGCGTTGGAAGCTCTAAATAAGGAGAAGTAATAAATAGGAATGTCACTAAGTACAAACTTTATTAGAGTTAACCTATTAACCTTAGAGAAAAAAATTTTCTTCCATAGAAAGGTAACTCGAGGGTCGTGCCCTTTTGGGGTCCCATTTTTGTGGAAGAAAAATTTTATATCTCCTCCAATTGGTGTGCCCTCTGCAAATTAGCCAAGGAAGACCTTCAACACCTTTTCTTCGATTGTTTTTTCACCACAAATTGCTGGAGAGCACTTTTCAAATGCTTCACCACTTCTTGGGTCTTCGACAGCTCCTTCAAAAAACAACGTACAACAGCTACTTTCTGGACCATCCCTCAAGAAAAACTCAAATTTACTATGGATTAATGGAACAAAAGCAGTGTTGGCTGAGATTTGGTTTGAAAGGAACCAAAGAGTGTTCAATGATAAGGAAACTCCTTGGTTTGCTCGGTTTGAGGCGGCAAAGCTTAATGCTTCGTGCTCCCTTTCTAAATGTTTTGAAGCTTACTCCCTACAAGATATAAGTTTAAACTGGTAGGCATTCATTCAATTGGAAAACTAGTTTCAGAAGTCAATGGACGGCTCTTCAAATTCTTGTGTTCGAGTTTTCAATATTTTGGTCACTTTTGTTGTATTTGTTGTTTTTGTTTTGTTCTCAGAATTTTGTAGCTACACTTTGTGAAGCTTCTGAATGTTCTCATTTCATAGTTCTTAACCTTATTGGTAGCTTTATAAGGTTCCCTCTGTAATGTTGGATATGATGAGGGCGCTATGAGGGTGTCAACCTAGTTGAGATGCCCGGGTGCGCCTGCTGATCCTTTGGTTTTGGTTTTTGGTTTTGTCTTTTGCCTTTATTTTCAAGTACACATCTCCTGTACTCTCTTTTAATGAATAATAAAGGCCATTTTCCTTTAAAAAAAAAAGATAATGCCTTCCTTCTTCTTAGCTCTGTAGTCCTCAATGGCTTCATTGGCTGTAAGGGCTTGGTCAAGGATCTGCCTCCCAACAACAAAAGCTCCTTGTGTCTCAACTATAATTGAAGGGAGCCCCTTCCTGAGGCGATTAGCAAGAACCTTAGCCAATATCTTATAGGTACTTATTATAAGACTAATAGGTCTGAACTCCTTAATCCTTTTAGCATTCTCCTTTTTGGGAATAAGCACACAAAAGTTTCCACCATCAAACCGTTCAAAATTCCTCTCTCAAAGAGCTCTCTAAAGACACCGACTAACTCACCCTTGAGTAAATCCCAATTATCTTGGAAAAAAAGCCATTGAGAAGTCATCAGAACCAGGGGACTTATTCCTATCGCAACCAACAACCGACCTCCTAATTTCCTCTAAAGTGAATGGGGTCACAAGATCTTCGTCCTCCCTAGATGAAATGGGATTCCAATCAATGCCACTCACGAACCGTTAAGCCCCGACAACCAGGTTGTAAAGAGTAGAAAAAGCCGAAATGACCTCCTCCTCGATCTCTTTTATCATCTTTAGTGCAATCCCCATTCTCCAAAATCAAAGGGCCTATAGTATTCTTATGCCTTCTCCCACTAGCCACTCCATGGAAAAAAAGAAGTGTTGCAATCCCCTTCCTTAGCCCATTTGACTTTAGCCTTTTGGCCCCAACTGATGGCCTCTTTCCGGAACAAATCTGCGAGCTCCCTTTTTAAGGCACCCCTCTCCCCTCTCAAGGCACTATCCAGCCGACCCTCCAGCTCCAAGGCATTGAGCTCTTCAACTCTCCTCAAAATCCCTTTCTTTCTAGAAATTACATTTCCAAAAACTTCTCTATTCCAAGTTCTAAGGTTCCCTTTTAGAGCTCTTAGCTTTCCCATAAAACGGTAACCTTCCCACTTACCTTGAACCGGAGTATTTCACCAGGAGGAAATACTAGCCTTGAACGAAGGGTGTTCCAGCCACATATTCTCAAAGCAGAAGGGACTTGGCCCCCACCTCTGAGAACCCGATGTTGGAATAATAGGCCAGTGATTCGACGTAATCCTTGGTCCACGTAATTGGTTGGCCTTCCAAATCTATCAACCCAATCCTTGGGAAGTAAGAATCTGTCAACCCTCGTAGCCGCCCTACATTTAGCCCATGTAAACTTTCCATTAATCGAAGGAAGATCAAACAAGCTACTTCCATCAATGAAATTATTGAAAGCTCTCATGGACCTCATGATTCTACCCCCGGATGCCTTCTCCTCAGGAGAGTGAATAACATTGAAATCCCCTACCAAACACCATCTAGCACCACGGTGACCATAAAGGTTCCCCAGCTCCTGCCGAAAAGCCTCCCTCTCCCTAGGCCTCGAGGGGCCATAAACTCTTGAGACCCAAAACTCCTCACCTTCACTATCCAAAAACAAAAATAGTTAAAGAGAAATTGCCCCTTAGCACCTCCCTAGCCAAACAAACTCTAGTTCTCCACAATCAGAATCCCACCTGAAGAACCAATTGAATCAAGGGTCTCCCACTCCACTTGCCTACTCTTTCGGATACTACCAATCCTTTCACGACAAAACAAGCTTCTTTTAGTTTCCATTAAAACAACAATATCTAACAATATCCGGGGTTTCTTGCCTCAAGACCTGCTTCACTGACCTTCTACTCTACCTTTCAACCCCCCATTAAATTATAATTAGCTCCCCACAACTTAACTGAAAGAAATAAAGGTTTATCATGATTCCTTTATAATTTGAATAAATGTCTTGAATTTTCATTCACGGCAACAATTATGATTATATGTTATGTGCTATTCCTTTCAGGTGCTTGTCCGTGATATCTGGGTATTTGAGAAATCTCTTTTTCACGAGGGAGCTTTTTGGCGTCTTTGTGGGCGAATTCCAACCTAATTTCATCCTTCAACCTCTCTTTGACTACAAGCCTCTTTATCCAAATTTGTAGATCAACAGGTTTTCTTAATAATTCTGTGATTAGTTTATCATATACGATTCAGGTTTCATAAATTATGCTATCAATAGGAGAGACATTCCTAGGATTCTTAATTTTAATAATTTTGGGCATATTCCTTGTTCAAGCCTTCTATAGAGACAAGCGCTTTCATTTTTAGTGCTTTTCTCAGATGTACTGTCACTAAGAAATATTACCTTCAAAACCAATTTTAAGCTCATCAATAGTTTGTTTTGTTATGATGCTTCTCTTTCCCATTATACTGTTTCTCAGGTTTTCTTTGTTTTCAGGTGCATGAATCGATTACTTCATTGTTCTTGTTTCGAATTAATCACGAGGGCGATTAGCACATCGACTGCAGGTCATCTGAATCTGCATATTTAAAAGCAGCTCTTAATATTTGCCAATACATGCTCGAATCTATATTCAGGGTGTTTAAGTAAAATGCCTTTATTTAAGACCATCCATCATAAAGACTCATGAGAAAGGTTCATTCTTCGGGTGTCAAAACTATAGCATGTTGATTATCAGTGCTATGGAGAATAACGCAATTTTCATGCTTTGGTGGATAAAATTTGGGCAATCAAATTTTATCATATCATCACAATGAAATATCATTTTATTGAATTTAGGGCCAATTAAGAATTATTGTGTAAAAAATTTGAGGACAAATTTGCAATCTCAAACTTGTCGAGTGGCTTCTTTTGGGCCAATTGATCACTACGATAGACTTAATCGGATCCAACAATGATTATGCATCAAACACCCTTGATTATTTGGTGAATACTCCATTTTAGCGTACAATTGTAGATTGGGCCGAGCTTGCGTAAATTAAGTTGATGGGGCCGAAGATTCAAACCAATTAAGGCCCATAAGAATGGATTTTGTCCATGTCTAGTGTTTGCCCAAGCCTAAATCCAAATGATGGGCCCAAAAAGAGAAATGGGCTCAAGCCACATAATGTCTTATGCTTCATTTTGAGGGGGGTTTAGAAGAAGAGAATAGAAGACTCAAGATTCTGAAGACAAGCTTAAAGATTTAAAAATTATAACTCTTTTAAGACTTAAGACTTTGAAGACAAAAGCTTCTTTTAAGTTCCTCAAATTTTTGAAACTGAAACTCCAAAAGAGATTTGGAAGATTAAAACTTCTTTCAACGTTTGAGAGAAAGTATCAAACAATTATATATTAGAGATTGTATTCATTATACTATATTGAAACCAATACAAATCAAAGTTTGAAGTAAATTTATTTGAAATTCTTGTCGATCAATTGTCTTTTGGATAGATAGATTCATGGGAAAACAAAATCTTTGGGGCTAAGGTTGCATCCTTTTAAGGTACAAATTATTCTCTATTACCTGTATTCTCTTCAACAAGTAAAGTATATATGCATTTGTTGCAAACTCATCCAAATTTCCTCTTCATTTTTCTACCCTTTCACGCAACATTTTCTTTTAATCCAACTCCCCTTCCCTCCAAAATATTGCAATGGACAATCAAGGATCCAAGTTCCAATTCTTCGATATATTTTACCAAATCTTCCATTTCATTATGAAAGTCATATCATCTAAAGCCCAAGAAACTGTTATTCTTGGAAACCTGGTGTCGCATGAATCAAACACTTCATCCCAAGAGCTCACAACTACCTTGAGTTTAGATCATTCTGCTTCATCTCTTACGAACGATGATCTCAAAAAATCGAAGGAATCCCAAGAGCTCATAACTACCTTGAATTCAAATCATTCTAGTTCGTCTCTCACGAACAATCATCCCAATGAACCAAAGGAGCTCGATTTGAGTAAAGAAATTGATAAGAATAATGATGGATCATTGCCTTCTACAACAAAACGAGCTCCAAAGAAAATGGTTAGTATCAATGAAACAGTTGAGGATATTGATTCTATTATGAGGGAAAGGAGGAAGAAAAAAGGAACAAAGAAGTCAAAATCCTTCGATTTTGATAATGGATATGATGCTTCCTTAAAGCCTACTCGCTCCATTCTCAAGGTTGGCTCAATAAAAGATAGCTCAGATTTATCAAAAGGTATTTGAATCGTGTTGGGTAGACCTAATAACAAAGTTGTACTTTACAATTTAATATTAAATCATGAATAAATGTCTAATGCTTCTGACCATAAACGTTAAAGAAACATTATTCATTGTTGCAAGATAAGGAAATGATCAATTGAATTCATAACTTTCCTTGGGTTCGGTTCTCGTTGAGTTATAAAATTCAGTTGCCAATGTTTAAAATGTCGATGCTAATAGAATCGTGAGGCCACAATTTTATGAAAATGTCAATCGAAGTATCGATACAATGTCCATTTCTAAAAAAAATATATAAAAACTAAATAAATTAAGTAAATATATAAATATTTTATTATTTAAACAACTTACTCTGTTTATCATTTATATAATATATTCATGATTGGCTTTTTGTTTATTTATTTATTTTTTTTGTTAATTTACAAATTTGGTTCTTATGATTTGGAGAAAGTATTTAGTCTCTATGCTTTATAATTAGAATTTACGGTATGATAAAATCTTCCTCTATTTATGAAGGTTTATCAAACCATAGGGACTATTTATGAGCTTTATCAAACCGCAAGTCTAAATTTTAACTCTTAAAACCATTCGAAACTAAATTCTAATTTTTTACTAATTTGTAGTTTAACCATTATTTTTATGTTTATGAATTCTTTTATAGAATAATATATGAAAATGTTGATTCACTCTTATCGATGAGAATTAAGACTCATCTGTGGAAATGTTGATATGGAAATATCGATAGAAATGTCGACAGGTTAATAAAAATTTAATACCATCTAGTTGCTTAATAGTTAATCCATTAATTACATGAACATATTTAGAAAAAAAGTGGCGATGTAGAGGTTGGGTTTATTTAGGCTAAAATTGTTGTAAGGTCTATCTATTGATTTCATAATATTAAATTTTCATCGACATGTCGATATTTTCATGTTTACATGGTTCGATATCGACATTTGTATCGTAAAAAAAATCCATTAAACGTAAAAAGTAGTCAACAAAATGTCACTTACGTAAATATAATATAAATAATAGATATATTAACTTTTTAAAAATCATAAATGTCTACTAATTTAATTTTTTTTTAATTTTTGTTTTTATGAAAATTCAAAATATTTAAAATCAATTTGTTATAATTTGATTTGTAGAAAATTAAATTAAAATTGAATATTAATTTGATAAATAATTAACTAAAAAAATTAGTTAATTAATTAATTTGAAATTAATTCAATATCAAATATTAAATTAATAAAACACCTAATTCAAAATAAACCACTAAAATATTTATATCATATTTAAATATTTTCATCTCTAAAAAAACTTTGTGTTTAATTCGATAATTAAAAATTAATTATATCTAATACAATAATAAATCGAATTTGAATATTTCAAATTCTCTCAACATGCTATTCTAAGGTTTAATCCATTTATGAGCTAGTAGAGAGATCTAATGGACCTACAGATCATGAGTTATAATGATTTGAGATTAACTAGTCAAACTCTTTTAATCGAATCATTCAATATTTGTTAACTACAGGGACACTCCACTAAAGCCCAGTAGTTGCACTCTCCTTACTTTAAATATATTTCTATCCACTTGATTTAACCATAATCAGTAAGTCGATCCTTCAAGGGTCGTTCATATTTACAGTTGGGTCAAAATTATCGTTTTACCCCTATAATACATCTTGTTCCTTAAGTCTCCACTGATCCACTAATGAACAATTGATTTATGGTCCTACTAATAAACCGAGTCCCTTTCAGTCATAGAGAGGGCATGGCCCCTTTGTTTAAGACTAGGAGCCAGTACTTAAGGGAACAACCTATTTGTTAATCCTAAAATGGGTAGGAGTGAATTCCATCTCGCGGGACTATGTTCCCAGCTATCTACCTGGTCTTACTTCTAAAATGGGAGGCTTATTGAGCGGCGATGTTGAGCCACTCTCACCCATGCAGATTAAAAGATAATCTCAAATAAATAGGAGTTCATAGTTAGCTTAGGATTGAGATCTAGTTGCCTTAGGTCATCGAATTGAAATAGCCAGTTCTAACAGTAAACAGTGTTATAAAGAAAAGTGACTCTTTCGTGGTCTGGTCTTATGCAAACATCTTTTGCATAGGATGCCTCCACTCGCATGCCTCACATAAACGACTTTGGGATCACATCGTTTGTATCTAATACAAGCATCCATAGTGTCCCCCAGGATAAGGTATCCAACCCTATCCTTATACTTATAGACCATTTTGGCTATATACTCAAAGCCAGATCCTTTTTTATGTCTCCATATAAGGTTCAAGTATTCATATTATAGCCAGGGGTTCGTTAGTTTCTTGGATTTAGGTTTTACAAGTAAAACTTACATATTCAATAACAGTTTTATTGAATAAATCTCAATAACATCTTTATTGTAAATAGAATATGTTTAATATTAAATTGCGAGTTTTAGGACATACAACCCAACAAACACCCACTTGGACTAAAATTCTAGTGGGTTTTTACATATATACAATTATATACAATGTTGAGTATGAGAGAATAAATAAATACAATAAACTAGGGCATCTATATACCCATGAATTCTTCTACTTGCCCTATATTTATGAAGCTCGTAGTCCTAGTCCGATTAGGTGACCTTCAAACACTTTAATCGTGAGGGTCTTTGTAAATGGATTAGCTAAATTGTCTTCGGAGGCTATTTGCATGACAATCACGTCTCCTTAGTGTACAATCTCCCTGATGAGATGGTACTTGTGCTCGATGTGTTTTCCGTGCTTATGGCTTCTTGGTTCTTTTGAGTTAGAAATTGCTCCACTGTTATCACAATAAAGGGTGATTGGTAGATGCATATTTGGAACTATTTTCAAATTGGTCAAGAACTTTCTAAGCCATATTGCTTCTTTGGCTGCTTCACATGCAACTACATATTCTGCTTCCATGGTGAAGTCAACAATACAACTTTACTTTATACTCCTCCATACTATAGATCATTCATTTAGAGTGAATACTAATCCCAAAGTAGATTTCCTGGAATCCACATCGGTCTGAAAATCAGAATCAATGTATCTAGTAAGGATCAGATCTTTAGAACCATACACGAACATATAGTTTCTCGTTCTCCGAAGACACTTGAGGATATTTTTAATGGTAGTCCAATGACTATATCTAGGAATGAACTGAAATCTGCTGACTATTCCAACCACATAGCATATCTCTAGACGTATACACAACATGGCATTCATCAAACTCCTGACTGCTGATGCATAAGGAATTATTTTCATAGCCTCAACTTCTTGAGGTGTTTTAGGATACTATTCCTTAAGACAGATGAACTCCATGTCGAAAAGGTAATAAACCTCTTTTGAAATTTTGCATTTTATATCTAGACAACTTCTTACCTATATAAAATGCTTGAGATAATGCTAGAGTTCTATTCTTGCGATTCTGAATTCTTTGGATTTCAAAAACATATTGTGCATCTCCTAAATCTTTCATTTGAAATTGCGAAGCTAGTCATCTCTTAACGTTAACAAAAAAAAACCTACTCATTCCCAATGAGTAGGATATCATCAACATATAGTACTAGAAAAGCTATAGTCTTGTTGGCAATTTTCTTGTAAACACAAGGTTCATCAACATTTTGTTCAAAGCTATAAGATTCTATTGCAATATCAAATCTTATATTCCAGGATCGAGATGCTTGGTTTTAACCCATAAATGGATCTTTTAAGCTTTCAAACCTTTTGCTGTTGACCCTGTTCAATGAACCCCTTTAGTTGAGACATGTAGATACTCTCTTCAAGATAACCATTCAGAAAGGCCATTTTGACATCCATTTTCCATATTTCATAATCATAGCAGCATGGATAAGAGTATTCTAATAGACTTGATCATGACAACTGGAGAGAAGGTTTCTTCATAGTCCACCCCCTCTCTTTGGGTAAATTCTTTTGCCATGAATCTAGCTTTGTAGGTATGTACCTTACTAGCTTGGTCTTGTTTTCTCTTGTAGATCCATTTGCAACCAATAGGTTTTACCCCATCTAATTGATTTACAAGTTCCCAGATTGGATTGAAGTACATAGACTCTATTTCAAGGTCCATTTATTTTATCCATTGGTCTCGATTTACATCTTCCATTGATTGTTTAAAAGTCAATGGATCCTTCAAGTCATCATCAAGTATGAAGACTTGAGTTTCTGCCAAACCCATGTACCGATTAGGCTATTGAACAACCCTCCCACTACGTCGAGGCATACTCAATTCTTGAGAAGGATGTGGTAGACCAGTTGTATCAACAACTTTTGTTGAAAACAACTCTTGTTGAAGGACCAGCCTAATAAACTCTTTAATTAAATTACCCAACATCCATTAACTGTCGGTCATTCCACTAAAGACCGACAGTTGCACTCTTCGCACTATAGATAAATTTCTGTATCCATTGGATATAACCAATCAACAGTGAGATGACCCTTCACAAATTGTTCGTAAGTATAGTTGGGCCAAAATTACCATTTTGCCCCTATAGTTACATCTAACTTCTTAAGTACCACCAATTCCTCTAACATAAGTCATAGTCCAACTATGACTAAGTCCCTCTCGGGCCAGGAGAGGTGTGACCACTATGTTCAAGTCCCAAAATCAGCCCTTAAGAGAGCAATTTATCTACTTGCCCCATCATCGGGGAAGGAGTAAATTCTATCTTGTTTAGGCTTATTAAGTCAGACGAATCCCCAAAATGGTAGGCTTATTAAGTTGGCAATCTGGCCACTCTCACCTATACAAATCAAAGGACCGCCTTCATAAGCAGGAGTTCACAACTCATTCAGGATTCAGGTAAGTCAGTCTCTACATTATTAACGACGTTATATAATGAGACTAACTATTTCATGGTCCGGTCTTATACAAACTCTTTGTATAGGACATCTCTGCTCACGTGTCTCTACATGAATGATTAGGATCAGATCATTGTAGCACTTTACAACACTTGTAACACCTACAAAGCAGGTCGTATCCGTAGTGTCACTAGGATAAGGTATCCAACCTTATCCATCTACTACAGACTGTTTAGGTTATTATTTAAACAAGGTCCACCTGTATATCTCTACATACTTGTTTAAATTACATAAAATAACTTAGGATCTTTAGTTTATTGGATTGAATATATGCTTATAAAATAATAATTATTTTATTAATAACAACTTGTTTATACAATGTTTACAAACTACGAGATTACAAGAGATTTAGGACACCAAGTCTCCACTGATCCACTAATGAATAATTGGTTTATAATCCTGGCAATAAACCGAATCCTTCTCAGTTATAGAGAGGTTCGGGCTCCTTTGTTCAAGACTAGGGGTCAGCACTTAAGAGAATAACCTATCTGCTAACCCTAAAATGAGTAGGAGTGAATTCCATCTTGCATGACTATATCCCAAATGTTGGGTTGTATGTTCTAAAACTCGCAGTTTGTAAAATTAAACATATTCTATTTGCAATATAGATGTTATTAAGGTTTTATTCAATAAAACTGTTATTGAATAGGTAAATTGCACTAAATCCAATCGATTAAGATTCATGACTGTTACATTAGTACTTGGACTTTATGTGGAGACTTCGTTCCTGAGGCCGAATCTTGATGGAACTGCTTTGAAGACGAGGCAACATTTGCCTCACCTCCCATCCTCTTCTTACTTTTCAGTAAGGATTGGTATGTCTGCAACTCGTTGAGGAGAGTTGTAAGAGTATAGTCCACTTTGTTTAGAATCGCATTGCTGACAAAGTGCAGGAAGTTTTTCGGCAACGAATGCAGGATAATGCTAACATGGTAATTTTAAACTCTATGGCTTAAATTGTGACGTACTAAAAATTTAATAATGATTATTACAATTGACTAAATCACAACTTCAATGAAATTACAAACACACTGGTGATGTTTTAAAATTTTGAGTTTAGTTTTAAGAATGTTATCATAATTCTATAAGAGACGATCATATACTTATTCAATAATATTATATTTAAATAAATGCATAAAAATTAATGATAAATTCGATTTATCAAAACTAAATTGTGTGCTCATTTACCCAAGCATAATTGTTATATCATTTATCAAAACGTCAGTGACGCAAAAACTACTAAACTAGATCATATGTTTAATCTATTACTATATTAAAAGGGACAAAATAGGAAGAATCTTTAACACTTCATTTTATCCTTCATATTTAGGTATATATTCTTATTTTGCCTTCAACTTCTGTTTAATAGCAACTCAGGATACACCTTTTCACTCAAGCATGAATAACTACCTAAAAGTCTACAATACAATTTTTTACATGAAAAATGTAAGAAGGTATGTCATCTATATTTTTTTTTAGTTTCGATTTTTCATCTTTTCAAGCGTATTCTAATGAATCTTGTATTGGAATGCCTCAATGTATCAATCCTTCCGATGGAAATCTATGGTAGAACACATTTTTAAGTGAAAAATGCAAAATGTATGCCATCTATAGTTTTTATTTTTTTCTTATTTTTCATCTATTTTCAATTTTTCACATGAGACGGTGAAAAATGTATTAGCGATTCTATCTCAGTCCTTCCAATAGAATTCTATTGTAGAATACTTTTGGTAGCGAAAAACGTAAGAATGTATGTCATCTATATTTTTTTGTTCCTATTTTTCATCTATTTTCAAATGTTCACATGAGATAGTGAAAAACATATCAATCCTCGATCTTCTCTCAATTCTTTCAGTGAAATTCTATTGTAGAACACCTTTGGTAGTGAAAAACGTAAGAATGTATGTCTCTATATTCTTTTTAGTTTCAATTTTTCATCTTTTCAAGCATATTATGATGAATCTTGCATTGGAATGCTCCATAAACATATCAATCCTTCCAATGGAATTCTATGGTAGAAGGTATGTCACTTATATTTTTTATAATTCGACTTTTTATTATTTTAAGTATATTATGATGAATCTTGCACTAAAACGTCCCATATTTTTTTTTTTTTTTTTATTCTGTCGGCCTCTTAATCATTGGGGATTTTTTAAAAAAGAAAAATGGACACAAATAAGATATGTCATTTACCTTTCTCTCTCTTTCTTTTCTCTATTTTCTTTTATGAGTATTTTTTCATCTTTTAATTTTATGATGTGTCTTGATTTGAAATACAATCAACAATTTTATAAATTTATTTTATTGTTTTATTTTGATATGTAAGTTTATTTGTGTTGGAAGTTGGAACAATATTGATTGTGATTTTTTTTTTTTAATTCTTTGTGTGTCTTTCTTTAATCATTAAGAATTTTATTTTTAAGTATTGAAGTAAAATTTAGAGAGATATAGTTGAGTTTGTTTATTATTTTTATATTCTATGAACATTCAAATTTTGAAAACAAGATATTATATCTAAATAATTTTATTTATTCGAGAAATTCAATTTATTTTGATATACATTTATTTTTAATCACTATTTTTTTTTTCAAAATTTGAAATGTATTGTCAAATGAGGTGTCATCCATTTTTTTTCTTTCTTTTCTTTTACTTTTTAGTATCGTTTTACATCTATTGTTTATTGAAATGTGTTCTTTTTTAGGATTGTTTCTTTTCTTTTTTTTTTTTTTCAATATTTTAAATGTATTGCATATTTTCCCATATGCCCTTGTTTTTCCCCCTGGTTTAAGACAGAAGAATTGAGGGGATTAATGAGCAAAGAATGTTTTTTTTAAAAAAAAAAACTTTTTTATTGCATTACATGAAAAAAAAAAATATAGACGTGAGAAAGGAAACTAAACTTTTTTTTTTCATTGTTGGTTTATTTGATCCTTTTTCTATTCAAATTGTGAAACTTTTTCTAACACATGATTTAAATGTTGAACTTGCATATGAGCATTTTGAAATGCGTTGAATCTGTTTATTGGTGCTTCGAACAACCAAATACAGACCTCCGAAACCTATTCAAAATTCGTATTCAGCATATTTATTTATTTGTAGTTATTTACGATTATGACCTTAGGGTTTAGAGTAGTGCGCTATATAGAGGCGTCGTTATGATGTAATTTTTTTAAAACATTCTCTCTAATAATACAATTCTCCCTCTGTCCGTGGACGTAGCTGTTAGTGAACCATGTATATCTGTGTGTCGATCTTCTCTATCTCTACGTTCTTTTTTGTGTTCTTTAATTGTCGATTTCGTAACAAGCACCTCGATGTTTAATACATCTCGTGGGCAACAAATATATGGTCTTCAAATTTTGATTTTTTTGGTTGGAATTAGAATGTTATGGAGTTCAAATTACATGAATTCAGTTTTGTTGAAAATGAGTGAGGAAGTTATTTGAAAAAAATAATAAACAGTTAGTTGGGATTCTGTTCAAAAGGGGCAGAGAAATTATTTGAGAAAAAATAAGGAGTTGAGATTAAATAGGTACTATGTTTGTTTTTAATCACAAAAGTTTTTTCAAGATGTGAAATGTATTATAAAATAAGGTATCATCCATTTTTTTCTCTTTCTTTTCTTTTTCCTTTTCTTAGTATTGTTTTCTTTTCTTTTTCCTTTTCTTAGTATTGTTTCTTATCTATTGTGGCGTGTCTGGATTTAAAATACAATCAATAATTTTTATAAATTTGGTTTATTGTTTTATTTTGATATATACAGTTTATACTTTTTTTGTGTGTGTATTATTTTGTGTGTCTTTTCTTTAATATATTTTGAAGATTTCATGAACAACTTAAAATCAAAGAGTTTTGTTTTCACAGTCTAAATTTGGAGAAATTTAGATTGAATACACTTTGAATTTTTTTTTCCAATAGGAACTAGCTTATGTATTTAAACAAATATTTTTGTTGATATTGAATGTTTTTATTTGTAGTATTGAATCCAAATAGGTGTATCTATACAAATTTTGTTTGTTTAGTTTTAAGAAGATAAAACAATTTATTAATAACTTATATTATGTAGTTTATGTAGTTTATAACATATTATATATAACTATATCCACTATTTCTTTTATTATTTTGTAAAATCATGTTAAATGTTTACTACTTAAAATAAATGAGAGATATTTCATTCAATATTCAAATTTCATCTTTAAAATTTATGTTTTAAAAACTTTTAACCACATGCACGTGTTCTTAACTAGTAAAACTAAAAACCTCCTGAGTTCCTCTTTTCTTTTATTTCATTTCGTGTAAAGTAACTTAATATTTGGCTTTTAGATTTTATTTTCATTCTCAGAGAGGGACTTTGTCTAAGTTTATTAGTGATATAATATTAAATCTATCTTCACCTATCAGCTTAAGCTTAATACCAGAGTGTGCATTTTTGCCCTCTCTAATTAATATTCATTTTCACTCATGGGTCTTCTTCGTATTTCAAGCCCACAAACGAGGGAATTGTTAGTGATATAATATTAAATCTATCTTCACCTATCAACTTAAACTTTTAGATCAATGAGTGATTTAAGAAAGCCTAATACCTCCATTAAAGAGCTATCTTAGACCCAAAGTTAATTGCAAGAATTTTTATGAGCTTAAATGGTCTATTTACAAAGAATTGAGCCTAAGGAAGTGTTTTGGAATATTTAGGCTAAATCAAAGTCAAAACAAAGTAAACTAGAGCTTCTTTGGGCAACCAAACTTGAAGATGGCAAAAAGACAAATGATTTTGTCTATTGCACCAAGAATCACTCTACTAAATGCTCCATGATGTTGTAAGGCCAAAGGCAAGCATCTTGACACTATCCTAAAGCCTAACGCTTTTATGAAGATGAAGGATCAGCGAAGCATCGAGAAATGTTGTAGCACCCTATGAATAATGTTGCAAGTGTCACAACATTATTCTAGAGCATTTTGACGCTCTCGCTATGTCTATAAATACTTTCTTTTTGTTTTAGGTCATGGCTAGAGATTTAGTGTCACACATGGGCCAATTTTAACTAAACACAATCAAATTGTGTAGTAAAAAGATTCTTTTGAGTTCTCCATAAGGCATCCCCAAACACATTAGATGCAAACTAATTATACCAACAAAGCATACAAGTAAAAGTATTTGAAAGTTATGATCCTTGTAGGAGTTACAAATATCATGTTAACAAAATGTTAACCAAACTAAAAAAACCTAGACAAATGGCAAGATACACAAGGATCGTGTAAAAATATCAACAGATCCCCATAGCCAAACACAGCCAAGTAGTCAAATTAAGGAACCCCATCCCTAAACTCTTTTTCCTTTATGTTCTTCTTTTGCTAACTCTATTGTCACACAGCAAGTCGCCAATGAAACTACCACACCCAATCAGCACAAACAAAAAAGGGGAAAAAAAAGTTATTAAGAATCATATACCAACAAGTTTCGCTCCATCCTTCGACAGTTAGATTAGATCAGACATCCTTCTACGGTGACGAGAAAGCGTAACTCTCAAGTTTGAATCAGATGAAATTACCAATTTGCTTTGTGGCAATGGTAATGGCAATGTATCTTTTTTCGGTTCTGAGACATTGACTTGAGGAGTTTCGGTTGAGAGAGTATCGGGTTCTACATACCGCGATTTCTTATTTGATAATTGTAGGCTTGCTCTTATACGAAAATCTGAGTAACTCATGGATTGGGAACTCGAGAATTGGACAGAGCTTCTTGCTCCAAATCTCAAACTTTTCGCTCTCCCCATCACTACTTTGTTTTCCGCAGCACTTTGCCTTTGGCGACTCGCCATTGTAGAAGTCATGAAACGAGGCAAGGAATTGGAAATGATACTTTTACTTGGAATTTTAGATTTTCTTGGAGTCACAATGACTTCCTTCCGATCTTCCCCGGGCGCTATATGCTTCATCTTCGGAGTTTCGACACATGGATGATGATCGGTAGAAAGTAGTTTCTTGTTTTCACTTAGTAGAAACTCGGCTTTCTGTATTTGGTTCTTGACTTTTTGGCATTCCCCTTGAGCTTCCTTCATGTTTTCATCCAGCTCTGCAATCCTTTTCTCTCTTTGCTTCTTCAAGTCCTAAATTGAAAAGGTGAAAGGACTCACTTTCGAATAATATCAAGCAAAATCACATTTGAATTACTAAGGGTGTGTTTGGAATACACTTTCAAGTACTTCATTTAAAAAAAAAAAATCATTTTAGAAGAAATTAGAGTGTTTGATGTTTGACAACCACTCAAAATAATTTTTCAAGTGTATTTTAATCAGTTTTTATCAAAAGTATTTAAATAAAAATGAGATTTTTAAAAAACAATATTTCTTAAGTCAACCCAAATGGGCCCTAAAGCTCAGTTTGTTTCTATTTTCCTGGTTTAAAAAATTTTGTTTGTTTCCTCATAATTTTGTGGTTTTCACATCTTTTAAGAATAGATTTAAATTCTTGGCCAATTTTCAAATGCAAAAACAAGTTATAGTAACTACTTTTTATAGTTTTCAAATTTTGGCTTTTATTTTGAAAATATTTTAAAAAGTAAACAAAAGAAATAAGCTCATGGGTGAAAGTAATGTTTACAAGCTTAATTTTCATAGATCAAAAACCAAATGAATATCGAATTGGATCTAAGAAATTTGAGAGTTCTACCTCCTGTAGTTCTCGACTCGTTTCAATTGCTCGTACTCTCTTTGCAAAACTTAATGAGCATACTGTCTCTGCAACGTCTTCTTCACATGGACTTAAATGCACAAGCATTAACACCTTTGAACCGTCACCTATACGATTCGTTCAAAAGTGACTTCAGAGGATATATCTAAAAGAGGGTATGCAAAATATGGAAGGAAAATGTGTTTGTTTTCTCATTTAAAAATAAAATGAATGAAATTGCTTCTGTTGATACTTTCAATTAGTTTGAGATCATGGATTCATAACTAGATCACGAAAAGATTCAGCTTTTCCCTTTATTCCTTTCCAACATTTTCACAAGCTGAAGCAATATCTAAGGAACAATGTCATAAAGAAAATACCTAGGGAATCTTTGAGTATTTGAGTTAGCTTGCTGTTTCTGCAACCAAAGTAACAAAAAACAGAACTCAGAAGAAAAACGAGTTTCATCGGTCGAAGGGAAACACATCAAAATTTGCCGAAAAAGATACAATAAACTAACGTCACTAACAGAAAACTTGCCTGTAAGGGACATGGCCCCTCTTCCTCCTTAGAGCTGCAATAACATCACCTAAAGCTGAAAGAGAAAGATTTATCGCTCTTCCCTCGTCGAGAGTTAGACCACACGCACCAGTTTTCAACAATCTCTCACTTCCCCCAAGATCCACCATCCATAGTTTGCTTACCTCAGTTTTAGCTTTTGAAGCATCCACGCAGCGATAGATGGTGACCTTTGTTAAGCTAGATATATGAAGCTAAGAAGATAATGTAACTATCAAGCCAAAATAATCCAGAAAACAAGCTAGGGAGTACTGATTCGCTAAAAAACGCACCAGTGTGATCGGCTAGATGTTTCATTAACATTAGTCCACGAAGTAGATCGAACCCGCCTTCCCTTATTATACCACCATCTGGCTTTTTCAAAGTCGGGAATCGGGACTTCTGTTAGGCCCTCGATCTCAACGAATCCCTTTTGATCTGTTTGAATGTTGAGATTGCTGTAGTAGAGTTAGCCAATCATAGTAAGCAAATGAATAATTGGGTCACCAGTTCAATGCAATATGGATTAATTCTGGCATTTACCATCTTTCATACATTCTTGAGGCTGCTTTTGGGGCCAGCAAGTCTCTGAGACTACCCATGTAAACCTCCAACATACTCATGGAAAACGTCACAGTAGATGAAGCGCCGCTAGAGGTTTGACGAAAGAGCATCTCAAGAGCACGGGGGACTATTCCTGGCTGCTCCATTTTGCCATCCTGTTCGATTGTCACGTTTCATTAATTACCAACACTAGAGCAACAGATTTTCCTCAACATTACAACAATTTTTCCTTACTGACCATGGTATATGTCTTGCCCGTACCCGTTTGACCATAAGCTATTATACATACGTTTCGACCATCGAGAGCAGATTGGATTATTGGTTCCACCTCAGAATAGATTTCCTCTGCTCATTTTTTCAAAAATGAAGATCTAACTTTAACTACAATTCAAAGCTAAATCAAAATACACATTAATGTTAGATAAAAGCTAACCTTGGGATGCTTCTTTGGAGAAAATCTTATCAAATTCAAATTCCTTTCTAGTTCCTGACGACCGAACCCTGACCTTATCTTGTTCCAACAAAATGGGCTCACAAATTCTTCTCCGATCTGTCAGTAGGAACGGGCGAACACGACAAAACACGCGAATGCTGCCTGAAATAGAGTTGAATTATCAAGTTTATGATCTAACAAGCATCTACATTCTAGAGTTCAACACTAATTACTTCACTACCTTTAATGTCTAAAATTTTATTCAATGCTTCTCTCCGCTTTTCGTCGGATGCCCTCAGCTTCAATCTCAATTGTTCAATTTCACCTAGAGATAATTAACTCAATCCAGCCATTTATACAATGAATAACCAACAGTAATTGCAACAGTAATTACAAACGCCCTCACCTTCTAGATTCAGTATTGATTCATGGAGCTCAGCATTTTCATGCTCAGATACAATATTCACATCTGTATAAACAGATGGGAGCAGCGGCGAATCCGACGACACTGAAGTGAGAGGTATTGCATTTGAGGAATCCAAGTTTGATCCCACAGGGGATAATGATTTCATTGACTCCATAACAGTAGCAGAACACAATAAGATCTGTTCTTTTTCTTCACAAATGAACATTACTGAAGGCAAAAAACAGGAAGAACAAGAAAAAACAAAAAAAAAAAAAAACAGCTGATCCTTCTATGGAGAAATGCAGTATTCAAGAAACAAAGACCAACCCAACTTTCCTTCTAAACAGAACAGAGAAATGAAAAAATCAACAGAAATTACTCTTCAACAGAAAAATACCCAAACCAAGAATGGTTCTTCAAACAGCAAAAAGAATTACAATGAGAACAGTTCATTTCTTAGAAATACAAACATTAATCATCAAAACAAAATCTCCAAAAACAGGGGAATAGAAAATGCTTCAAACAAACATAGAACGGAATGTGAGGGTCAAAAGAGTAAAAGCAAGAGAAGTGAAAACCGGTAAAAGGAAAAACAGATTCAAATCCAAGGAAATGGGGAAGTTCTTCACAAAACCCAATATTAAAAAAGTTCGAAGAATAAGTTTAAAAAGCTACATAAGGGTTTGGGACAAGGGATTTGGAAGTACAGATAGCAAGAGAAAAAAGGAGGAAAAAAGAGAACAAGACCTAGAATAAACTCATCACAGAGAAGAAGAAGAAGAAGAATGAACAGAAAAAGAAAAAACCTAAGAAATATTGGGAATAATTAGGAAATAAAAAAGGTAGGTGGGTGAGGGAAACAGAGGTGGGTGGTGTGAGAAATTTTCAAAAGCTTTCAATAATTGAACACTCCACAAGAACTCTGATTGAAAGGTTGTGTAAAATTTCTTGCAGTTGAGGGGGACAAGAATGACCAACAAGAAAATGTTTTTTTTTTCTTTCTAAATTTCCCCCCCAAAAAAAAGTTGTTTTGTTGGAGTCTGAAGGAATCTTTTTAGTTGGTCAAGATCTATCCATTCAAGTCCTGAACTGTAAAGTTTAATTTAATAATGATAATAATAATAATAATAATTATTATTATTATTATTATTATTTTGGGTGTTTGAGTCTCTGAGTGAGGAGCGGGTGAGTGGATGGGGTAAAAGTGAAATAAAGTGAAATGATGTCCTTTTCGGTTATAATGCTTTTTTTCTGTTCCTTCTCACTCCTGAGATTTTCTCCGGAAAAAATATAAATTTATATCCTTAAATTTTGAAAATTTTAATCATTAAAGTTTAAATTAATAATTATATCAATTTTAACTCTAGATTTTTATAAATACATCAATGTACACTTGTTCGCACGAGATTTTTAGAGAAACTTGTTTTGTAGAATTGAACTTATGTTTTGTGTTGATGTAGATTTAAGGCGAATATGGTTCAATTTTTAGTATTTGATTTGTTGGGTTTTATGTCCTAAAATTCGTAGTTTGTAAACAATAAACTTATTCTGTTAATCAATAAAGATGTAGTTTGATTCAATAAAGTAGTTATTGAATATATGAATTGTTCATTTCGTTTTAGAAATAAATCTAATAAACTTAAGATTCATGACTATTACATGAGTACTTGAACTTTATGTGGAGACATAAGAGTGGATCAGGTTCGAATCAATAGTCAAAATTATCTATAGTATACGAATAAGGTTGGGTACCTTATTTTGGTAACACTATTGAAAGTCGCTCACACTGTAGTTGTTACAATTTGTTGTAAGGTGCTGCTATAAACGAAGTGATCCTGATTCATTCATGTGGTGACATGAGCGGGAGCATCCTACGCAAAGAGTTTGCATAAGATTGAACCAAGAAATAAGTCATTTTTACTTTATAACGTTGTTTACTGTTTAAGACTGTTATTTCAGAGCGATGACCTAGATAACTTGACCTTAATTCTGAGGTAACTATGAACTTCTGTTTATTCGGGATTATTCTTAGATTTGCATGGGTGAGGGTTGGCTCAACAATGCCGGTTCAATAAGCATCCCATTTCAAGGGTAAGATCGAGTAGATAACTGGGAACATAGGGTGCAAGACAGAATCCACTCCTACCCACTTTTAGGGATAGTAGAGAGATTGTTCCCTTAAATGCTGACTCCGGATCTTGAACAATGGGTCCCAGTCTCTCATTGGCATGAAAAGGACTCGGTTTGATGATTGGATCTCAAATAAATTGTTCATTAGAGGATCAGTGGGACTTAAGAACAACATATAATCTCGAGGGTACATTTTTTTAGTTTTTTAGAAAAAAAAAATTCTGATATTCTATTAAAATATAAAATAATTCGAGAGCTTGATAAAGATGTGCCTTGGATCTAACAGAGTGATCGAAAGATCCCCCTTGGTACGCCAACAACTATTGACTCAACCGTTATTACAAACAACCTGTAAAGGGTTAACTTACTAATCATGGTTATATCGAGTGGACACAATATATCTACAGAGTGAGGAAAGTGCATGCATGATATGTAGGTCCATTAAGTCCTCTTACTAGCTCACGAACTAAATAAACCTTAGAATAGCGTGATGAGTTAATTTGAAACATTCAAATTCGAATTAAGGGAATTAGTAATTATATGCGATATAATTACTTGTTTAATTATTGAATTAAACGAAATTGGAGAATTAGTTGATATTTAAATTCGATTTAAATATCATTACATGAATAGGGATTCTCGATTGTGGAATTAATGTTTAATTAATTTAATATCTGATATTAAATTAATAGAACTAATTAAAAATTTTAATTAATTAAATAAATTTCATCTAAAATTGAAAATTTGAATTTTTTGAAAATTCAAATTTAGAAAATCAATTTTATTTAAATTTATTTTTTGAAAAATTAAATTAAAATTGAATTTTATTGAAAATTCAATTAATTTATTTGAAATCAATTTTAATCAAATTGATTTTGGTGTTAATTTTAAAAGGAATTTCAAAATTAAAATTGTTTTAATTTGAAAAATCAAAATGTTTTTTCTTTTATAGAGAGAGAGTAGTTGACAAAAACCAACATGATTCTTTTTTCTTTTTTTCTTATTCTCTTTGACAGAAAAACTAACATGATTTTGAAACATAAAATTAACCAAAATAAGGCTTTTAAAATCATATATTGTATTTGATTTTTCAATTATTCAATATGGGAAAAAACTATGGTCGTCACTTTCAATAATATTTCGATATATAACTAAATTTGTTTCATATATATACCAATAATAATAGCAACATATACTAGCTATATTAAATAACACCACCAAGGAAAGGACATTTTGATTTGAGTCTAGGGGCATTTTTGACATTTCAATAAATATTTCAAATTTTAGTGAAAGTGCCCCTTCATGTTGTATTATTGAAAAGCTTTATCTTTATTTTAAATATATCAAGTTTATCAATTTCTTTATCATTCTCAAATCTCAACTTCAAAGCTTATCAACAACACAAGATTTTGATCAAAGTGGGTAGAATATGGAAGAATCCAAAAATTTTAGAAACAATTTTAATTTAGATATTCATCTACTTTTTTTAAGTTGACCAAAATTTGAAATAATATCTAAAAATATGAAAATTGTAACTAAAAATGATTTTAATAATTTCCTTCAAAATATTTGTGAATTGTTTTTTACTTCAACAATAGAGGGGGATAGATTTGAACCTCTAAACTCTTAATTGGAATTAAGTTTGAGCTAATTATGTTGTCAATATATTTGTAAATTAAGATTAAACCCACATACATTTAATTGATATACTAAAATAAACATCCTTTTAAAATTACATTGTTAACTCTAATCTAATTCACTCAAAAATGCATCATTTGGATGATATAGCTTTAAAAGATCCTTTAAAATCAACTAAATCATAAGATATACTTATTAACTTTGTACTTATTTTAAAAATATCCTTCAACTTTTATAAGTTTCAATAATATCCTTAACATTAAAAAGAAATGTGAAATTCAAACATACCATCACCATTAATTTTGGATGGAAACAATTGGTACTTTATTTCAAAAATATCTTTAAACTTTTCAAAGTTTAATTAATATTCTTAAACTTGAAAAAAAAAGTATAAAAAATTACTCTAATCTTTAGTATATGGATGAAAACCATCTAATCTCATTTTAGAAATACATTGAATTTTTAAAAGTTACGTTAATACTTTTAATCTTTGATCAAACAGAAAATACAAAATTAAACGTCATCGTGAATTGGCCTAATGGTAAAAAAGGGAACATCCCTTGTCAAAAGGTTAAGAAGTCATTGGTTCAATCTATAATAGTCACCTATCTAGGATTTAAGTTGGTTTGGACATTCATGGATTTAAAAAAAAAAATAGAAAATAGAAGATGAAACGAAATTGTTTATCTACGCCCCATAGGGGTCACCTCCCTCTTCCATTCTCTCTCTCTTCTACTTCAATATATGACCGTCACCTCCCTCTTCCATTCTCTCTCTCTTCTACTTCAATATATGATCTAACACTTCTTTTCTTTTTTTTTCTCTCTCTCTTCTTAAGTAAGCTATAGCAAGTAGAGAGAAGAACAATGTAATCATCAAAGGATTTGGAGACTTAACTTTATAACATTTTATGTTAATATGTAGTTGAGTATGAGTTAATACATTCTTTGGGTTTAATACATAAAAAAAGAGACAGGTGAGAATTGAGGCCATAAATATGAGGATAACTACTAGGATAGAAAAGAAAGAAAACATGTTCATTACTAAATTTGTAGTGATGAAGATTTTGTTGATCCATTTTTAAGTTTAAATTAGTTTATTTGTTGTGCTCATTTAAAGAGGGTTCCATGAACAAAGATGATATTCTTTTTTCGGTCTTCTTTTTTTGTATTTAGTGATTCAATATTTTGTTGAGTTTCGAATGGAGGTTTTAATTTTGGGGTGTTGCAAGATGTTGGTTGTTGGAAAAATTGGTGTATAAATTGGATAAATGGAAAAAATGATGAAAAAATATGAATTGTTTTCAAATCGGCTATTTTTCAACTCAAGGCATAACTTCAAAGAAAATTGGCTATTTAACTTTTGAAATTTCTTATATTTATGTTTGTGCGTGTTCGGAAATGAGAGAACTCTTCTTGTTTATTTAAAGTTTTGATATTTAAGAAAAGATATAAAAATGAGGAGAATGAGAAAGTTTTAGAGATTGATGAATGAAAGAAGAAGATAATTGATGAAGAAATTCTAGAAAAAATATATTAGAAATAGGGAAGTGAAAGACCATAAATTTGAAGTAGAGGAGAGAGAGGTGATTCATGGGGTGTAGATAAACGGTTTTCGTCTATATACTAATAGTAAGAGTATTTTTTAATTTTTTAAAAATAAGGTTAATGGTTTTAATACAACTTTGCAAGTTCAATGGTAATTTTGAAATGAAGTACTAACGATTTTCGTCCATATATTAATGATAAATGTATTTTTTAAAAAAAAAAAACTTTTTTTTAAGTTAATTTAAGAGTCCTCATGAAACTTTTGAAACTCTAGATGTATTTTTTAAACAAAGCACCTAAGATTTCCATCTAAAATTACCAAGTTGTTTTAGAATTATTATTATTGTTTTTTTTTTCCAAAGTTTAATGATATTATTGAAACTTTTGAAAGCTTAATATTTTTGAAACACAATACAAAAGGAAGGGATATTTTCTATAATTTAGCCTATTAAATTCCAGCAATATGTTAACCTCTAAAGTTAAAGCGAGTATAAAGCAATGCAACTGACATATAGATGTGTTAACGTCTAAGAGATCTATGGTTCAAATCCCCTATTCTATTGTACTTAAAAAAACATGTTGAACACTAAAAAGAAATCTTTTTCTCTTTGATTTTTTTTTTTCGCTTTTTCAAACCTTAAATAGAGTTTAAATGCACTTTTAGAAGACAAAACCTTTAAAAGTAAACAAATATAATTTGCTATGAGTAAATATAATTAAAAAGAAAAAGCAGAAAATGAACAGAAAGTTCTCATTAAAGGAGAGCTTGATCATTATGATGATTCACGACAAACGTCTTTCATGTAAATCTAGTACATAAAAGTGAAATAATAATTAAAATATATAATCAATATTTTATTGCTTAAAGCAAACTTTGAAAAAGATTTGGTTAATAATTTAAGTATTAACATTCTTTCTATTAAACCAACAATAACATTTTATTTTTTGTTATTTTATATCTCCATATAATTTGTATCCGCATTATTTAGGTTTTGCTAATTTATAAAAAATAACATTGACCTTTGCACTTTTGTTACAAAACTTTCTTTAAATTTCAAAAATTGTAATAATATTTTAAACTTTAAAAAAATACTCTTACTATTAGTTTGAATCGAAATCTTTAGTACTTTGTTTCAAAAAATATATCTGAATTTGCAAAAGTTTCAATAATATCTTTTAAACTTAAAAAATAAAAATAAAAAATATCTTTTACTATTAATATAAACAAAAGAACATTAGTACAACTAATATCAAATCCACGTAGAGGTGAGAGACACATGTCTCCTTAAATTATCAATCTTTTTGTATTTTTTAATATAAATTGTAAGTGATATTTAATATTATAATATACAAATTCAATATATTTAAAAAAAATTGGCACTGAAACGCGCTAACATAATAGACAATTGTGGTTACGTGTTGATACCGAAATTAGCTACCAACTGTGAATTTGTAATATTTGGGAGGATTGAACAACTGCTTTGCATAATAGAGAAAACTTTCTATCAGTATGGTGTTTGGTCACAACATTTCGATAATCAAGTCACTAATAGTTTAGAAGAGGTGAAACAAATGGAGAACTCAATGTGTTTTCAAAATACCTCAAACGTCTTGAGCCCTTTTGATTATATTAGAAAAGTGATTTTCGTAATGGTCACTTGGCTACTTAATCTCTTGGATATTTAATTTAACCATTATTGAATTAATTACTTGATTGTTATGAATTGGCGAACCCAAGCTACGAAATTAGTGTTTAAAAACACTTCAGCATATCTTGTCCACCATTGCCAACCCCAAGGGTAGGCCTTCATAAGGCACATGGCCGACTCATAAGAATGACCTTCACGTACTCTTTTAGACTTCCATGGCGAACCTTATGGATGGGCCCTCATGTTGCTTATTGATCCCTTAATCCAATTTGTGAGTTGATCTCTTTTTGTCCTTATGGTTGATCTATGGGTTAACCTCCATACCTAGCTAAATAACTCACTTCCCTTGAAATGACCTATTGAATCATCCTTGTAAAGTTAAATACTTAACCATATTTTTTATCCATAAAATAACATAGTGTTTAAATCATATTTTGGTCCCTGAACTTTCTTGTTCTATTTTGGTCTCTAAACTTCAAAAACGTCTATTTTAGTCCTAAATTTTTAAAAATTGCTTAATTTATCCATGTTGTTAAGATTTTGTTAATTCTTTAATAGAAGGTTGAGATAATTTATATTTTTTTATGATTAAGCTCTCACTCACTTGACTAGGATGCCAAAATAAGCTGATCAATTTAGGCTAAAAAAATTTAGGATTCTAATTCCTTATTTAGGTTGACAATTTCTATTATACAACCTCCTCCCTCCAAAAAAAAAAAAAAAAAAAAATGAATACCTAGCTCTTTCTCTCCATGGTTTCAGCGTTTTCTCCTTCTTATAGAGCTACTTAGATTGTGCGAATGATAATAATGACAAGAAACCTGAGAAAGATTGCAACATTTGCAATCATCCCAGGCATAAATTAGAGTTTGAGACGAAGATGATTGATGAAATTGTTATCAGTTTATCAAATTGTTAGTCAAAGGCTCGCCAAAATCCAAAGAAAATCCAGAAACTTAAACAAAGAAAAAAATTTTGAAGTAAATAAAATCAAATGATACCACATTAAAACATAATTTTTATAAAGAGATAATTCCCTCATTCTTCATTGAACTAAAGAAATACTTAACACCTTATATATACACATGTACAGAAGGTAACATGTTAAATTTTTGTTAACAAAAAACTCATAATAGAAAAATAATTATAAATATTACTTCAATAAATCAATCACTAAAAAAAGAAGATAAGGAAGAAGGACTGAAAAGAACAGATAAAAGTAACTTCGAGAAATGACTAAATCTAAAAGGAAAATTAACTTTCTAATTCGAATTTAAAAGCCTAGATTTTTTTGGGTGACTAATTAGTTGGCAAATTAGTCATAAAAATATTAGTCACCTCAACTTTTTGTTAAGAGTTAAGCTAACGGACAGAAACCAATTTAAACATTTTTTAAAAGTTCAAGTAACATAGAATAAAACATTTTTTAAAAGTTTAAGGACCCAAAATAAATATATTTAAAAATTCAGGAACCAATATAGAGTTTAAACCAAATACATATCGTATAATTTTAATATATTTTTCGTATAATTTTTCTTTGCACGTCAAGAAATTAGAGGTTCAAATCCCTCCATTTTTACAGACAGATGTGCTCCAAATAATTCATTTTATGAAAACATTAAGTATCAAGTTTTTTTTTTTTTTTGTTAAGAAGTCATTTTCCATTTATATTGAGGATTAAAATTTAAACTTCAAATTGGATGTGATTATTTCATTTCTTTCTAGGTGTGTACTGAAAAAAAGTGCATTCAAATCCGAAATCATTTAAAGAGGTTTGAAATTCAATAAAAAAAAAAAAATTGAAAACTAATTTAGTTTATGAGATTTAAAAATAATTCTAAACAATCAAATCAACAAATTGTAGTTAATGAGTTAGTTTGGAATAAGAGATTGGCCATCATGAGTAGAAGATGACATCTAATCTTTGCTGGACTTTGACTCCAAGAAAAATAATTAACTTTGATTCTCTACGATGCTTGTAGCTTCTTCAACACACAAGCTTAAAGATGGGGCCTCCACGTTTTAAAGGGTACACGTGGCACTTTATATTAGGTAAATTCTTCAGATTTGAGTGGACAGGGAAGCAGACGATTTATGCTTCCAACCAATATTTTGTTTAAATACTATTTTGCCTCATTTAATTTTGGTTCATTTTGTTTTTATATTTTTTACTTTGATTCATATATTTTCAAAATATCCATTTTAGTTCTTATATTCAAGTAATCATTTTGGTCTCTTTATTTTTATTTAACTTTTTAAGAGGATCAAAATGGTTATTTTAAAAAAGTTCATAGATCGAAATGAACAAAAGATAAACATACAAGAATCAGAATGAACATTCTTTTATGGTTAAAAATTACTTTTGGTCTCTAAACTTTTACTAAAATAATAATTTAGTCCTTGAACTTTAGTTAGTAACGATTTAGTCAATGTATTTTAAAATTTGTGATAATTTAGTCTCTAAATTTTAGTAAACAATTTTTGAAATTGATAACAATTTAGTCTCTATCAAGGAAAAACTATTGAAAATTAAGTGTGAACTTTTATTATGTTACTATTTAATCTTAAAAGTTAATAAAAAAAATTGATTTCTTATCAATTTATCGATCTACATGTATAAGAAATTTCATTAAATCTTAAGAATAATTTAAAAGAAGAGAGATTATACGAGAAGTATATTTACTTACACTTTCCTTTAGTTATCCACGCTCCACAGTGAGCTTGTGCTATGTGATTTAAAATTTAAAAAGAAGACGTCAGTTTAACATACCATGTATGGTATTCATTAGGATATTGTTATTTGCACAATAGAAAGGTTTGTGCTTTATGTTTCTCAAGGACGCGAAAAACTTTGATTCAAGAAGACGCACTGATGCAGCATTGGAATATGCGTCTACTCTATATACTTTCTTTTAGAATATTCTTATCAGGGCATATACTCGATTAGTTTGAATACTGTAGCCTAGATGTACAAGTTCAAAAGGCCATCTCTAAATTCATTGCTAGGGATTCAGCATCCCTGTCATTAGGAAACCTGCTTAGTGATCTATTTGCTTCAATTCTGGCGTGCAGTATGATGTTTTTTTCTTTTTTTTTTCTTTTTTTTTTTTTTAAAAAATATTATAATACTAATCACTATAGTTGTTAAAACGGTGATATAAAAACAATATACCATGTTTCAGAAGTGGGATGTAGGGCATCCTTTCAAAAAAGAACTCATTGTCTTTATCTTTCGACTCAAGAGATTGTCTTGGTCTTCCGTCTGCCTAGCCAACGGATAATAAATGATTGACTTTCTAAATTTGGCTTAAACCCATTCCTGATTCACTGTGGCTGAAGAAACCAAGATCACGCATGACAAGAAGGAAAAAGGGAATAGTAAATAAAACACATTGCTCTTTTCCTGATTACTCAATTTAGAGAGTCAAACATTTTCTTTTCTTGACACCATTTAGAAAGTCGATATTATTCTTGTTGGTTCCAAAAGTTAAACACGCCAAAACGTTATGGAATATTGTTAAAACACCAAAAACATTTTAGAATATGTAAACATATCATGTATAATATAGCAATAAAATAATAATTATCCAAACACATCAGTCCTCTCAACTTCAGGGACAAACAAAACTATATAAATATGTTAGAGAACCATAAAATCCAAAGATTCTGTGTAGCGCCATATTAGGCAAAAAATTTGTAAAATCTTATCCTCCAAAAAGTTTACATAAATGGATTGTAATATATGAACCACTAAACTCAGAAACGTACAAATAGTGTATATATATCAATGATGTACTTTTGGTTATCAAAAAGCGTAGGCAAGGACCACAAAAATGAATGAATCGCCTTTTTAGAAAAAAGGGCACCTATGAGCAGCTACACCCAATCTCCCTCCTTTAATGTATTATGGTTGTATAAAGGATTATGTTTTGCTCCCAATTGGTGCAGTGCTTAGTCTCCTTTTTCTTATAAAGTTTCCGCAAAAACAGACCTTTCAAATAATATCAATGAACTTGATTATTTTCTTTAAAATTCCAAATATAAAAAAAAAAAACAAAATTGAGAACAGGTCAACATACGAAGTGAAAGGAGAAAATTCAAAAAGAATAACAATGAGAGTAACAAACCAGGTCAAAGAATGAATTGCCAAAGGTCGGAATTCGCTAAATATAGGCCTCTCTTGACTTTGACTAAGTTTTGGTTTGCAAAAATGAACCATAAACACCGAGCACCTCTACTATTATAACTACATTCCCAGCAACAAAACTCAAATCTTCTATCAAACAAGTATCGCCAACAAACACACCCCATGGATGTCTGACATTGACCATTACAATTACACTTGTTTGACGAAGACAATTGGGCTTTAAATTTATAGGCCAATGGGCTATCTGTGTGGGCAGCAAATAACATAGAGATCCATTACACCAGGGACAATTAGACCTGTCAAAACAGATAGAAGTTTTGTCAATCACTAAAACAGGCAAAATATCGTAGGAGACGAAAACATTCAAAACCATCCAAGGTAAAAAAAATCGAGTTATCAAAAGGGAATAAAACTCACGAGTTAAAACAGCGGTTTTCTTGGTTAACTACATAGTCTTTCTTGACTGTAAGTTTCATAAGCCAAAGAAATTTTTAAAATACAAATACGGCAGGAATCATTTGCAGATCTGAAAACTAAGAAGAAATTATCATTTGAACTCACTTTTTCTCCAATGGAAAGGCAAAATCCAAAAAAGACATATTTCGTGTAACAGAAAATTAGCATCTCACCGGCTTTAAGTCCACTACTTCATCCCTCGTTTAGCAAATGAAAACGCAAGCAACTAAATTGCCGTTATCGCTTCAGCTGGGGTAAAGTGGGGGAAAGAAAAGAAAAAATAATAGAGGTATCAGTATCACAATTGACTATCAAGCAAGAATGTCCGGGAATCAAAAGTAAACGTAAAATTTCAGCCATCAAGAATTCCAGATAAGAAATGCGAAATCATCACAAGAGTTGAGAAGTGAATTTAACGAAATAAACGAAAAGCGTCAATCCAAAACAATATTAACAATAAATTATATCCAAATGCACTCTAACAAGAAATAAAAAGCTTAGCAAGACTGCAAGCGACTAATAAAAAAATAGGGTTTCATAAAGCCAGTAAATACGACAGAAGGAACTCCTAGTCCGAAAAATCGAGAGAGAGCACCAAAAAAGACATAGCGATCAAGCATGATACAATCAAACAATAGAATATGCAATACCTGTCGTATGAAACTCGATACAGGATTCGTTGAGATAGTCGAGAAGGTCTCCAACAATGCTCGAAACTCGATGCATAAACCGTCACCGAAGAACTAGAATTTCTAAATTATATACAACCGGACAGAAACCAGCAACACAGTCAAATATATGAACACATTTATATGAATTTGACATTCAATAATTGAAAAAAGAAATAACGTGAGATGACCTCGAGGAGTGGAATCGGAAGAATCGTGTAGCAGCAGTAGTGGCGAGGAAGTGAAGAATCTAACGGGAGAAGTGCAGAGAAAGTTGAGTGGAATCTTGAGAAGATCGAACACGGCGATTTTGAAAAGGAGGTAGGAGTGAAGTGCGAGGAGCTGCAGTTGCAAGGCGAGATATTGCCGCCATTTCTCCGTTAAGTTTTTCTTCTACCCGGTATATGAATTCTACGATGGATTGTTAATAAGAGATATTTGAATTTGGTAAATTACACTCGGCCCCATTACTTTAGATATTTTCAAAATTCTCAACACCCTCGACAATTGGGGAATTTTCGATTTTCTTTTTTGGACTAGAATTGCAAAAAATATACTGATAGTTACAATTACATTTATTCTTTTTTCTTAATTATATTTCCCCCCCAAAAAAAACTTTTTTTTATGAATCAAGTAAAACATTTGAAACTTCTTCTATAATTTTTAACAATTAAAATTGGATCCCTCAAACTTAACAATAATTGATAAAAATTGTGAAATCCCACAACAAATGATAAACATTTGAGCACTTAAACTTATATTAAATGTTACTATTTATACAATTATGTATAATGTTTTGGGCAAAGTTTAATTTTGACACAATTTCATATTTTATAATAATTTTGAGTTCAATTTTTAAAATTGGAAGTTTAAGTGTAATAATTACAACTAACACCATACTTCAAAGGGTTGGATTTTTAAAATTTGTGCTTTCTTGGGCCTCGTTTTCTTTTTAATTGAAACCGCTTTTCTTTCTTGTTTTGAATGTTTGGTTGGAATCACAAAACTTTCAAAGTTCGATAATAATATTATTTGCCAATAATTTGTAGAATGTGGAATACAATCATAATTTGTGATATTTCCAAAGATCTATAAAAAAACTCACTTATTAAAAGAAGACTTTATTATGCTTTTTTTTTAATTTTTTTTTTGACAATAAGGTAGTTGTATTGCTCAAAAGAAAGAGCGACCTCATTAGCGTGAGGTCAAGGCATAAACCAAATAAAACACAAAAAACATAAAAACAACATTGCAACCAAACACCAAACCCGCAAAAGGAAACACACACATTCACCTTAAGGGATAAAAGGTTCAGGAGAACAATCCATATGGTGAAATCCACATGTTCGAAGCTTCCAAACCTACTGTAGAACAACAACTAAGCATCTCAAACCTAATGTCAAGACTAATCACCTGAGGAGAGATGACAAAGGAAGCAAAGCCAATGGACATGCCTATGTGTGTTCGTTCTGGTCAACATGCCGGAGGCCAAAATGTGATAAGTTAACAACGACCAAAACAACTCTTTAAACTTAATGCTTTAAACGCGATTTCCCTCTGCAAATTGGCATCCTAAGCAAGCTCAGTATCCCAAAATGAAATTCGATTGGTACACTTGACCCGATGAAAAGCCAGAGTCCTTCCATGAAGCCTTATTAAAACTAACATTCAAAGAATAAATGATCCCTAGACTCCACATCATCCGTACATGAAACACAATCACTAGGGAATATCAGGACACCAATCTTCTACACACGATCAGATTCATCGAAGTTTTCACTGATTTCTAAATGGCAAGCAAAACATAAATGTGTGCCTAGGAATATTACCCGCCCAAACTAAGAACGTTAACCACAAGCCACCAACAAGCTTGCTTAGGACGTAAAACTGCCCAAGCACTAGCTAACCGAAAACACAATTTAGAATACAAGGGAGCCAGAGAACACCATCCTCCCGTCCAACCTTTTGTCCATTAAAACCAAATGAACTTGCCTTAGAAGGTCAACCAGATCCCTAGAGGTGGAAAGCAGTTCCAAGTCCCATCAAGACGAAGAAAATCAAGCACACCTTAGCATGAAAGGAGCTATCAGCATCCAAAATAACACCCAGGACTAAATTGTTGGGAAATTGGGCCCCAATCTTAATCAAGGGTCATACCAAACTGACGGAGAACGTCCATTTCGAATAGAGAACCGAACCAACGGCCTCATGCATCCGAACACGAAGAATAACCTTCCAACACCAAGACAAAGACGAAGACGACCTAACCGGATACAATATGCCATTATATGTATTTTAATAGTGAGTGTTTATATTAACTGTATCAATTAAATTATTTGCAGAAATGATGTTTTAAAAAGCATATTTGGCGTTTAGCCATTTCAAGTGCCCAAAATCTACTTTGTAAGCACTTACTATAAGTGTCTCCTCAAGAAAACTTAAAGATGGTTCTATTTGCAAGACCATTTGAAGGTTTAAATCTTCAATCTTCAATTCTTTCACAATTTATTGTATTGAAAAAAGCCACCACCGTTAGGCCCACCCTATTTTATTTAGTAAACTAAGGTAAAAATAGTTCTCGAGCCCAGCTAAGATTATTAAAACGAGAACTAAATGAAAAAATTGTTTTAATGTTAATAACATTATTACGAATTAGTCAATTATATATATCCTCGATCGAGACATCACAATTTTATTTGTATTGATGATAGTTAAATTTGAAAGTATTTTTCACAGTTGACACCAATCCTGAATACAAAGTTTATTAAAGTTATATATATTCCGAACTCCTCAAAAAGCAAGGCTTTCGGATTTTCCCCTAGCTTCCGCATAGGTATCAGACTAATATTTGATGCATAGCAACGAGAATGGAAGATTCATTCTCATTCATTTATTTTGTCATAACTTTACTTTGACAATAGTAACTCAACCCTACACAACGAAGATACAAGACTAAAGACACTGAACTTGTTGGGGCAAGGAATAAATAAACTTGTTCATAACAAATTTTGGAAGTTTGACCATTCACAGTTCCTAGCTTGATGATCTGGTGCCAACAAGGACCACTGAAATTATTCTTATTGTGTGTCATTGAACGAAAACACTGACTGATTAAAAAGTGAACAAAACAGAGTCCTAAAACTACCTTAGAAAACTGAAATTTCCATGAAAAATGGCTCGAATACTCATTGCTGATCCTCGAAAACCTTAACTCTAAGAGCCACATTCCAAGTAAAAGAATATTGCACAGGACTAAATAAAATCCTCTAGAGGTTCTTGGCAGCGACCCGTTTTGGGGTCAAGTAGAGCTTCGCTCGTACATGTACTATGTAGTCCAAATGTTGGAACGGTATTAGGCTTACGACTGTGGACAGTTGTGGCGACATGGAACTCTCGTTGAAATCTTCTTGTATTATGAATTTCAGCATCTTTGCATGTGATCCTGTCAGTTATTTACCGCCATATTACCCGACCTTATAATTCCCACCCCTTCCACTTAACGTTCGTAAAGTCTCCACTGTAAAACTGTCAGAAATATTTTGATTAAATAGTATACTTTGATTTTGGCTTATTTTGGTAAAAGAAAAAAAAACTTTTAAAATATTCATTTAATTTTCATGTTTTTAGTTACTAAACTTTCAAAATATTATTTTGATCCTTTTTTAAAAAATTAATTTCAAATTTTACTCGGATCCCTAAATTTTTATTAAAGTAACAATTTAGTTTCATAAACTTTAATTTATAACGATTTAGTCCTCTTATTATATTCAAATTATATAAATAAGTTTAGCTCATCAAAACTCTAGTAAATAAAACAATATAGTCTCTATAATTTTCTAATTTGGTAATCAGAATTAGATGTTTTATTGTTTGA
>NC_052350.1:54226696-54232562 GCF_009727055.1 Benincasa hispida | reverse complement strand
AAACACGAGACATTTTTAAAATTTAAAACAGGAAATGAGAATGATTATTCAAAAGTTGATTTCTTGAAAAATGTGAAAATAAATTAAAAAAAAAAAAAAGAATAAAACATTATTCAAATAGATAATTAATTCAAATTCGTATTTGCTATTCTTTTCTAATCTAAAAACGTTTTTGTTATTTTCCAAAATAAACTTTAGAAATTTTATCACTTATTAGCCCAAAAATAAAATCCAACAAATAATTCTATTTTTCAAAGAGGTGTTGACCGGTTGCGACTTGTGGTTGTTGCAGTTTTGTTCGGACAGTGGAACCCACGTTTGAAAATTCTCTCTTCTTGTATTATGAATTTCAGCATCTTTGCATGTGATCCTGTCAGTTATTTTACCGCCAATAATTACCCCTTCACAGTTAACGTAAAGTCTCCACTGTAAAACGCGTCAGAAATATTTTGATTAAATAGTATACTTTGATTTGGCTTATTTTGGTAAAAGAAAAAAAAACTTTTAAAATATTCATTTATTTTCATGTTTTTAGTTACTAAACTTTCAAAATATAGTTTTGATCTTTTTTAAAAAATTAATTTCAAATTTACTCGGATCCCTAAATTTTTATTAAAGTAACAATTTAGTTTCTAAACTTTAATTTATAACGATTTAGTCTCTATATCAAATTTATAATAATTAGTCATCAAACTCTAGAATAACAATATAGTCTCTATATTTTTCATTTGTAATAGAATTATTTTTTAAAATTTGAGAAACTACAAAAAGTACTTTTCAAATATAAGAGAATGCAGAGGTAGAAGAAGGAGAAGTAAATGCATCTTAATGTTTATTAACTCAAGCTCACTTTCCAAGAATTGGAAGCTGCCTTTTAAATACACCAACGAGGATAACTAAAGGAAGTAAACAATCGAGATTAGGTAGGTGAAGAGAATTGGCTACCAACTAATAATAATTACAACTAAGTCAATACAAGTTATGAAGTATGGGAGAGTAACTACTCAGCAGCAGTGCAGTCACTTCAATAGTAGATTATGTCATAATAGCCCCCCACAAACGAGGCAAGGGAGAGAAACGAAGATCGAGTTTGTAAAGTAGATCCTGGAAAAGACGAGGGGATAACGATTTGGCCAGAGAATCAGCTAGTTGGTACTGAGAGTGAACATGATAGAGAACCAGTTAGTTGGTGTTGGAGGTTTGTTGATTGACTTTATATTTTTTCTAAGATACTTGGTGGTTTCTACAGTCGTCTCATATGTATTCTTAACATCAGGATTTGACAACAAAATATTTTTCCTGTAAAATACTTTTCTTCCTTCTTTTTGCACTTGATGTAGTCCGATATTTTTCTTTATTGTAGCATGACTTATTTTCTTCTATTTGGGAGATGTTTCCTTTTCTAGATTCGTCTATAAAAGGAGTGTCTTGGTATGCTTTCCGTTAAGAAGTTTTATTACGCCGATTTGGTTTCTGAGAGTAAGATGTTTTTCAGTACTCCAGCCTAATTGTTCTACATTGTGTTCTTACTCATTGCTCACTTTATTCCTCTGTGCAAATTCTTCATCTGTTGATTGCAACACATTGAAGATTATCACAGCTTAAGGGGAGCTTAAGCCTCAGCTGCTAGAGAAGGGATTCTCAGTCTTACTAGGAGCCTAAGACTCAGCTTCAGAGAAGGGAGTTCTCTATCTTAGGGGATCCTAAGATTCATCAGTGAAGGGATCACTATCTTGAATGGAAGATATCATTGTGAGGGGAGTCCCATCACCAATAGAAAGTTTAGGGGGAGCCTAAGTACATTTAAGAGGGAGTCTCACATTTGGGGGGAGCCTAGGTGATCTGGGAGTTGAGCTCTATGCAAGCCACTATAGTAATTGATATATTACAGATAAGTACTACGTTGTAAATTGCTTAACTCATCATTGGTGGATTATCTTTCCTAGGCACACAGCCCCCCAGACGTAGGTGGTTTATCACCGAACTAGGTTACCAACTCCCATGTTTATTTATCTTTATTGTTTTTAGAATTCTGTTGTTACAGTGCTTGTTAGTGCTTTTTGTTTAACATCCAAATTTCGAGTGTTGTGTCATCCTAACGCTTTTTCAATTGGTATCAGAGCGGGTCATATTTATCTCAGGTGCTTCGATCATGGATGGGGTCAAATAAGGTGGCTCTACCACTCGTCCCCCGGTCCTAGATGAAACTAACATTCTTATTGGAAAGCTCGAATGACTGCCTTTCTCAAGTCGATTGATAGTAAAACATGGAAGGCAATGGTAGCTGAGTGAACTCATCATACCATAAAAACTGATGATGGTAAATAAATCTTGAAGCCAGAATCACATTGT
The DNA here is from genome assembly GCF_009727055.1 of Benincasa hispida. Taxonomy (NCBI): domain Eukaryota; kingdom Viridiplantae; phylum Streptophyta; class Magnoliopsida; order Cucurbitales; family Cucurbitaceae; genus Benincasa; species Benincasa hispida. Next base: position 54,230,210 of record NC_052350.1, on the reverse strand, counting down.
CTGAAGAAGAAGATGAAGCTTCGCTAGAAAATTCAAGTGCCCTAAATGTCATATTTAATGGTGTGGATCGTAATATATTTAGACTTATCAACACATATGTTTCTGCCAAGGAGGCATGGGACATCTTGTCCATTGCTCATGAGAAAACCTCTAAAGTCAAGATGTCAAGACTGCAGTTGTTGGCATCAAAATGATGAGTCCATTGCTGATTTTAACGTCAAAATTTTGGATATTCCTAATGACTCCTTTGCTCTTGGAGAGAAAATCTCAGAAGAAAGACTTGTCTGAAAATTTCTTAGGACTCTACCTAAGAGATTTGATATGAAAGTTACTAATATTGAGGAAGCTCAAGACATAACTAAGTTGAGAGTCAATGAACTGTTTGATGTTGGGGTTGATGTTCTAAATCTCGTAGGGTCCTATAGTTTGTAAATCTTGTATGAACGGACTTGTATATGATTAATAGTATTTGATATTTTTAATCACTTTATCTATGAAATATGTGATATTTTAGTTGCATTAACTAAAAACCAATAAACTAACATCCAAGGTTATCGTTGTAACTTAAACATGTATGTGGAAACATATGGGTGAATCATGTTTAAGTGATAACATAAATGGTCTATAGTATATGGATAAGGTTGGATACCTTATCCTTGTGACACTACGAGTAAGGACCGCTTTGTAGGTGTTACAAATGTTATAAAGTGCTACAAATGATCTAATCCTGATCATTCATGTATTAGACATGCAAGCGAGAATGTTCTATACAAAGGAGTTTATATAAGATCGGACCACGAAATGTTTAATCTTATTAAATAACGTCATTCATAATAGAGACTTTCATTTCACTAGGATGACCGTAGGTAACATGACCTTAATCCTGAGTGAGTTGTGAACACCTTCTTATGAGGAAAATCCTTTGATTTATATGGGTGAGAATGGCCAGATTGGCGACTCAACAAGCCTACCATTTTAGGGATTCGTTTGATTGGGGAGTTGGGAACTCAGCTACACAAGATGGTCCTTCCCCGCAATAGGGGTAAGTAGATAAATTGCTCCCTTAAGGATTGATTTCAATCTTGAACAATGTGGCGCCACACACTCTCTTGACCCAAGAGGGGTTAGTCATAGTAGGACTATGATCTATTGTTCATTAGAGGGATCAATGGTACTTAAGGAGTTAGAGGTAACTACAGGGGCAATACGGTAATTTGGCCCAACTGTACTTATGAGCAATTTATGAAGGGTCATCGTACTGTTGATTGGTTATATCCAATGGACACATAAATATATCTGTAGTGCGAAGAGTGCAGTTATCGGTCTTTAGTGGAATGCCCGATAGTTAACAGATGGTGGATAATGTAATTAAAGAGTTTAATTAATTATTCACATACCGTTGGAGTTTAAGCTACAGGTCCATAAGGTCCCCTTGGTAGCTCAAAAAGATTTAGTTGAGAATCAGTTTTTGGGTTAATTTGAATTGTTCAAATTAATAAGAGGGGATTTAATTATATATCATATAATTGATATAATGTATTCGATACATTATAGTTTAATTGGAGGAATAAATATTTGAATTTGATTCCAATATATATCTATGAATGAGATTCATAGTTGTTAAATTTAATATAAATATGATTTATGTTAAATGCCATAAAATAGAGAAAAAGAACTATAGTTTATATTGTATATGATGCAATATTAAAACTAGATAATAAATATAATATGATAAGTTGGTTATCATATTTATTTATATTATTAATTATTTGGATAATTAATCCATTTTTCTCTCTAACTACCTTAGTGGGAGGTTAAGCAATTATTTATGGCAAAATGGAATAAATAAAATATGATTTTATTTTTTCTATTAACAAGCTACACGACTTCTAAGAGAATCTACATGATTTCAATAGAATCTATACGATAGACTTTGTTTTCTACACAATTGAAGAATTCTCTATGCGATAGTGTTTTTCTTCTTCTATCGTCTTCCTCCTCCAAACTCACAAACTCCCTCCTAACCAAAATAGCCAGAGCCCACCACTCATGGGTTCTCACCCTGAGAATGATAGGTATACCAAGTGGTAGAGTCTTCTCTCTTTGGTCCGAGTTTTCTTACTATTCGAGGGGTTCGTGAGTGTTTGAAGAGTTCGTGACATTTCGAGGGATTTACATGAAGAAGAGTTCTTCAAAGGTATAATCACTTGAACCCTGTTTGTAGTTTAAAAGCATGTTGTAATTTTTATTAAGATGCATAATCTGTATGTTTTACTGTAAATGTTTGTTTTCAATCGAAATGGAATTTGGACGATCCGCTTCCACTCATAAATCTTGTAAATTGAGTTCCTTCAATTGGTATCAGAGCCAGATTGTAGTTCTGATTCCAAATTCCATTTTCTATATTGAAATCGTTTACAGTTTGGTGGATTTTATTTTCTGCATTACGTTTCATCGTGAAATGTATGTGGATGGTTGTTGATGGATGTTTACGGGATAGTTGTCTCTGTTTTGGCTTTCTGTTTAATTTACAAAAGTTAATTTGTAAGGGCCCTTGTGTTTTTGGGCATTAAATCTTGAAATCAAGTCTATATTCGTTTAAGTTTTGAGTCATTCGTGAAGCTTCAGACATGAAGGTTGCAGTGCGTTTCGATGGAGAAGATGATATGGTGGTTGTATCATGTAGCTAGAAATAAACGATTGTTTAGATTTGGCTATGCGTTTGTGTAGAGTTTTCTACACGATCGTGTAGCATCTGCTAAACGATCGCATAGCTAATGCTACGCGATCGTGTAGAGTTGTCTACTCAATCGTGTTGCGTTGGCTGCATGATCGCGTAGACGCTTGAGGGGTAAATGATCGCATGGTATTTGGTACTCGACGTAAGGCATGCATGCTAAACAATCGTGTAGACTATCATGCTCATCGCATAGTCAGTAGCTACACAATCGCATAGTATACGATACTTGATGCACACTACTCGATCGTGTATACTATCATGCTCATTGCATAGTCTTTAGCTACACGATCATATGGTATGCGCTACTCGATGCATGCTGCATGTCACGTGGACTTTCAAACTCATCACATAGTCCAAAGTTACGTGATCATTATTACACGATCGTTTATACTCGACGCTCGTTGCTCGACGATCAGGAGATTTGTAACATGATCAAGATGCAAGGCTTCAAGACGAGCGGTTCAAGACCCCGTTCACTTTCCGAACCGGTGGACTCGGATTTTGTAATAGTTTAGCCTTTTCTTTTCCGATTTTAAGATTTAGTATCCCGGTCCATCAACTTTATTAAATATGCATGTGATGTATGTTTATTATATATGCCATATTGTATGTCATATAGTTTTAAAACCCACCATAGGTTATGCATTTTTTTTCATGCATCATTTTATATTATAAGTGTTATAATATATTAGTATGCATGATTTAAATTATATAAAGCATGCTCATGCATCATATAATATAAGAATATATGCATGCATTATAGCATATCCATGC
>NC_052350.1:54217020-54220521 GCF_009727055.1 Benincasa hispida | reverse complement strand
ATGCGAGCAGGGGCGTCCTATATAAAGAGTTTGTATAAGACCTGACCACGAAGTGTTAAAGTCCCATTATATAACATCGTTCATCACAGAGACTTCACTTCACTGGGATGACCACAGGTAACATGACCTCAATCTTGAGTGAGTTGGGAACTCCTGCCATTGAGGGCGGTCTTTTGATTTATATGGGTGCGAGTGGCCAGGTCATCGATTCAAACCTACCATTTTGGATATTCGTCTAATTTAGGATCTGGGAACTCAGCTACACAAGATGGAATTCACTCCTTCCTCGAAGTAGGGGTAAGTAGATAGATAGCTCCCTTAAGGGCTTATTCCAGGGCTTGAACAATGTGGCGTCGCACACCTTCTCTTGGCTCGAGAGGTGTTCACACATAGTTGGACTATTTTGTATTGTTCATTAGAGGAATCACTGGTACTTAAGGAGTGAGATGTAATTACAGGGGCAAAATGGTAAATTGATTGAGTTGTACTTACGAGCATCTGTGAATGGTCATCGTACTGATGATTGGTTATATCTAATGGACACAAAAATATATTTGTGGTAAGAAGAGTTCAACTATTAGTGTTTAGTGGAATGCCTGACAGTTAATGAATGGTGGATCTCGTGGCTAAAGAGTTTAGTCAGCTATTCACGTACCGTTGGAGCTTCGAGCCACAGGTCCATTATGTTCCCTAGGTAGCTTGGATAAAGTCGGGAATCAGTATTTGGGTCAGTTTGAAATGTTCAAATTGACAAGAGGGAGTTTGATTATATATGATATAATTGGACTGGTTAATTATATATGATATAATTGGCTAAATGTATAAGATACATTATTTTGGAGGAAATTAGATATAAATATGATTTATATCAAGTGGAGGATAAATTACTATAGTAGATATGTGATATCAAACTATAGAGTAAAAATATAATATGATTATATTCATTTATTATTAAATTGGTTAATTATGAGATAATTGGTCATATTATTCTTCTCAATTGTGCGTTAGTGGGAGTAGCCGCATTCGGTTATGGTAATCGATGAATAAAATAAAAATTAGTTTCATTTTGAAAAGGTTCAAAAATTCGCAATCGATATGAAAATGTAAACGATCGCCTAGCTTGCGAGCCTATACAATAGTGTCTCATCGTCTAAACGATCGCACACCAGCGTCTAAACGATCATATAGCATGTCTCGTTTTCTAAACGATCGTATACATTTTACTAGACGATCGCTTAGTAAAACCTACACGATCGTGTAGCTTTGTCTAAACGATAAGCATCCCTACTATACGATAGCCCTTTCTCTCCCACTTGCTTATCGTCTACATGATCTATCTTTCCTCCTACATCTACCAAATTCACCAAAGACCACACTTTGGATTCTCACTCCTAGAATACCAAGGGCTCCAACTAGTGGTGTTGTCCCCGCTGCTTACTTGTTCATGCTTGTTCGTGTAGACGATCGTGATATCGCAGCTGACTGTTTTGCTGGGCGATAAAGTTCGTGTAAAGGTTCTTCCACTGCTTGGAGTTCGACGTTTGAAGAGAGTCTTCAACTGGTATGAGAACTCTTTCCTCTATGTTTTATTTATCGAAGCATGCCGTTAATTAATGTTAACTTTCATAACTATCTGCTAGAATGTATATATTAGATTTCAGTCATGATGAAATCGAATAGATCTGAATGCGCTCATGGATGCTCTTCGTTAAGAGTTCCTTCAGTTTTGGGGCCATGCAGTAGAGACTGCAGCTTATATCCTGAACTGTGTTCCCTCCAAGAGTGTTGCCATAACACCTTTAGAGTTATGGAATGATCGTAAAGCTAGTTTACGTGATTTTAGAATATGGGGTTGCCTAACACATGTGCTTGAGGCCAATCCTAAGAAACTGGAACCACGTTCAAGGTTATGCCTATTTGTAGGCTACTCCAAGGGAAAAAGAGGTGGTTATTTCTATGATCCTAAAGAAAACAAAGTGTTTGTATCGATAAATACTACTTTTCTTAAGGAGGATCATATAAGGGAGCACAGACCTAGAAGCAAAATCGTGTTGAATGAGCTTTTTAAAAAAACTACTGAATCTTTAACAATAGTTGTTGAAAAGCCTGTTACCTCAACAAGAGTTATTGAAGTAGCTTCATCTAGTAGGTCAAATTCACCTCAAGTGTTGAGAGAACCTCGACGTAGTGGGAGGGTTGCGAACTCACTTATTCACTATATGTATTTAACTGAAATCCTAGCTATGGTAGTTGATGGTGAGATTGAGGATCATTGTCTTATAAGAAAGCAATGGAGGATGTTGATAGAGATGAATGGATCAAAGCCATGATCTCGAAATGGAGTCTATATACTTCAATTTCGTATGGGATCTTGTAGATCAACCTGATGGGGTTAAACCTATAGGTTGTAAATGGATTTACAAGAGGAAACGGGGTGCTGATGGGAAGGTGCAAGTCTTCAAGGCTAGATTGGTGGCAAAGGATTATACCCAAGTAGAGAGAGTCGACTATGAGGAGACTTTTATACCCAAGTAGAGAGAGTCGACTATAAGGAGACTTTCTCGCTTGTTACCATGTTGAAGTCTATCCGGATCCTCCAATCCATTGCCTTATATTATGACTATGAGATATGGAAAATAGATGTCAAGACTGCTTTTCTGAATGGCAATCTTGAGGAGACCATTTATATGGTGTAGCCTGAGGGATTCATAGTCCAAGGTCAAGAGCAAAAGATTTGCAAGCTTAATCGGTCCATTTATAGACTGAAATAGGCATCTCGATCTTGGAATATAAGGTTTGATATTGTGATCAAATCTTATGGCTTTGATCAGAATGTTGATGAGTCTGTTGAGATTGGTGTCCCGGAGTCTCGTTGTTTTGTAAAGATACATATTGTTTGATGAATAAAATAATTGTTATTTAATTCTGGCTTTTACTCATATCCAATAAATAAAGCTCCTTGGTTATCTTATGCGAACTTAAGCAAGTATATGTGATATGCAAGTAGATCATGCCTTAAGTGATAACCTAAATAGGTCTGTATTATAAGGATTAAGGTGGGATACTTGATCCTGGTGACACTACGGATACGATCCGCTTTGTAGAGATTTGCAAGTGTTATAAACTACTACAGATGGTAGATCCTGACCATTCATGTGGAGACGTGCGAGCGTGGGTGTCCTATACAAAAAGTTTATATAGGACTCGGACTACGAGATGACTAGACTCTGTATATAACGCCATTGATACTAGAGACTTACATCTCACCTAAACTACCATAGGTGACACGACCTCAATCCTGAGTGTTTTGGGAACTCTTGCCTTTAAGGGCAGTCCTTTGATTAGTATGGGTGAGAGTGGCCATATTGCCAACTCAACATGCCTACTTTTTTGGGGACTTGTCTGATCTGGGAGCTGGGAACTCAATCCACAAGATGAAATTCACTCATTTCCGAAGCAGGGATAAGTAGAAAGATTACTCCCTTAAGGGCTGATTCCAGG
>NC_052350.1:54214284-54216415 GCF_009727055.1 Benincasa hispida | reverse complement strand
GGAATAGAAAAATAACTATGGTTTATATGTTTCATGAGATGAAATATTAAAACTATAGGTTATAAATATAGTATGATAAGTTGGTTATCATTTATATTTATAATAATATTAATGATTGGATAATTAAATCTTTTTCTCTAATAACCAATTGAGTGAGAGGTTATTGGTGATTCATGGTAACCCTGAGATAAAAGGAAAATTGGTTTCCTAATTTTAGTAAGTTTTGAAAATTTTGTTTTGAGATTTTCTCTCTCGAAAAAACAACTCACAGAGCTTGTCAAGTAAAAACAGATTTACTAAACAACAGCTTGACAAAAGGTAAACAATCGTGTAGTGTTTGTAGGCGACAGACACGCTGCTAAACGATGAGCTAACTGATCACTTAGCTTTTGCTAAACGATTGTGCATCGACCTATACGATAGGTTCAACCATCTCCCACTTGCCCAATCGTGTACACGATTGTTGAATCCTTCTTCGTCTGCCTCAAACCAAGTCCACACAGAGCCCACCCTCTGGATTCTCACACCGAGAATACCAAGGTAACCTTCTTGGTGGTGTCATACTCAACTCGACGTCGTCGAGGTTCTGTGGATGTCGTTCGTGTTGTTGGGGTGTTCGTGACCAAGGCGATCACAGAGGACGAGTGCACGGTCATCGTACTATGTTGCGGTCATGTTGTTCGAGCGTTCGAGGTTGTTGTGTTCAAGTGTTCGTGAGCAAGGAGTGTGGAGATGAGTCTACAAATGTTCGTAACGATTTCTCCTTGTTCATTTGTTGTTTCATGTTGTAATTTTTATATTGATTGCATAACCATTTGTTTCTGTGTACGACTGTAATTTGTAATATTCATACATGATTGTAATTTGGAATGATCTATTCCACTGCTCAGGGAAATCCTCGTGTTCGATTTCCTTCAATTGGTATCAGAGCTAGGTTGTTCTGATATTCCAAATTACAACTCTGTGTTGAACTTCATTTTTCAGTCGCGGTGGGTTTCTGCATTTGTATTTAATCGTTAAGTGCATTTGTGGATGAGTTGATGAATGTTTCGGGTTTAATTGCCTTTAGTTAAAGCTTTTTTTTATTACAAAGTGTTAATTTGTAAGGGCCCCTGTGTTTTTTGGGCATAATTAACTTTGTAATCGAGTCTATAATTCAAAGAATTTGAGTTAGTCGAGTCATTCTTGATGAAGTTTCGAAACATGGAGATGTGGTTCTCAACGAAGAAGAAGATCAAGCATTAGTTGTATCGTGTAGCCTCAGGTAAACGATCGTTGGGATTTAACTAAGTGATCGTTTAGATTTTTCTAAATGATCATCTAGTATTTACTAAATGATCGTTTAGTTAATGCTAAGCGATGGGGTAAATCATTTACTCTATCGCGTAGCGTTGGTTGCCCGATCGCATAGGCGCTGAAGGTAGACGATTGTAATGGGAGCATGTGATGCTCATCATTTAGTAAAAGGTGCATGCTAGATGATCGTGTAATTAGTAAGCCTCATCGCTTAGTTACTACCTCGGAGGCGCTAGCTAAGTGATCGCTTAGGCGATGGTGCTTTGCGGCATCGTAGTTGTTTAGACGATCACGGAAGGCGGGCATTGTGCCTCAGGCTTCATCGCTTAGTAAAAGGTACACGATCGTGTAGTAATAGCTAAACGATCGTTTAGATTTTTCTAAATAATCGTGTAGTAATTGCTAAACGATCGTTTAGCTCTGGGAGCGTTGGTAAGCGATAAAACAAAGCATTTGTTTTATCGTGTGGACGATAGTACACGATGGTTAGAGACGTGATGCTTTGCCCGAGCGGTTCAAGATCCGGTTCGCCTATTTGAACTGGAGACTACTTGTTTTTGTAATAGTTAGCTTTAAGTTTTTGTGTTTTTAAGGCAATTTTACCCGGTTCATCAACATTTGTTGTTTATACATGCAAGTGGGAGATCTTGTACTGGGCGTGTTATGCCCTAGTTTAATTGTTTTGTGTACTTGTAATTTAATTATTTTGTACACCCACTAGCTTAAGGACAAGTGGGAGATTGTTGGAGTTGATTCCTTAAATCTCGTAGGGTTCTATAGTTTGTAAACCTTGTATGAACAAACTTGTATGTGCTTAATAATATTTGATATTTTA
>NC_052350.1:54197490-54213294 GCF_009727055.1 Benincasa hispida | reverse complement strand
CTAATTCTATTAATATTAAATTAATTTGTCACCAATTCCATTACAATGAATCCCTATTCATGAAATTAATATTTAAATCATATTTATATATTAATCGATTATCTAATTACGTTTAATTCCAAAATCAAATATGTAATTATATCACATATAATTAATAATTCCCTTAATTCGAATTTGAATGTTTCAAATCAGCTTATCACACTATTCTAAGGCTAATCCGTTTGTGAACTAGTAGGGGGACCTAATGGACCTACAGATCATGGGCTTCAACAATCCGAGATTAATTAGCTAAACTCTTTACACCGAATTAACCCTCATTCGTTAACTACCGAGTCACTCCATTAAAGCCAGTTGCATTCCCCTCACTGTAGATATATTTGTCTACTCGATATAACTATAATTAGTAAGTCAACCCTTTATAAGTTATTCATAATAACGGCTGGATCAAATGTTGTTTTACCCCTAAAATTTCGTCTTACTCCTTAAGTTCCATGATCCTTTAATGAACAATCGGTTTGTGATCCAATCATTAAACCAATTATTCATTAGAGGATTAGTGGGACTTAAAGAGCAAGATGTAATCTCGGGGTAAAATAGCTTTTTGATCTAGTCGTTATTATGAACAACTTGGGAAGGGTTGACTTACTTATCATGGTTATATCAAATGGAAATATAATATATCTACAATGAGGGGAGTGCAACTACAGGCTATAATGGACAGTCCTGTTAGTTAACGAATGTTGATTAACTAGGTTAAAGAGTTTGACTGGTTAGTCTCGGATCGTTGGAGCCACGTAGGTCCATTGGGTCTCCTTGCTAGCTCAATACGGAAAAAATTGAAGAACTAGGTGAAGTAAGAATTTGAAATGTTCAAATTTGGGTTTTAGGAAAAATTATATTTTATATGAGATATAATTTACAATTAAATAATTAATTATTTTTTAGAGTATACTTGATCATTAGCATGAAAGTGTTTTTTAAATTTGATTAATGTGATTAATCAAAGCTAGGTGTCAAAGACAATTTAATATTGTTGGGATTGGTGTCTTAATTCTCCCGGAGTCTCGTAGTTTGTAAACTGTATACATTGTTATGAATAAAATAAGAGTTATTTTATTTGGCATTTACTCATGTTCAATAAACAAAGCTCCATGGTTATTGTATGTAAACTTAAGCATGTATATAAGATATAAAAGTGGATCATGCCTTAAGTGATAACCTAAAAGGGTCTGTAGCATAAGGATTAAGGAGGGATACTTGATCCTGGTGTATGGATACGGCCTGCTTTATACAGGTTTATAATTGTTGTGAACTATTACAGATGGTAGATCCTGACCATTCATGTGAAGATATGTGAGCGGGGATGTCCTATACAAAGAGTTTATATAAGATTGAACCACGAGATGATTCGTCTCTTTATATAACGTTGTCAACACTTGAGACTTACATCTCACCTAAACGACCATAGGTGACATGACCTCAATCCTGAGTGTTTTGAGAACTCCTTCCTTTGAGGGCAATTCTTTAATTAATATGCATGAGAGTGGTCAGATTGCCAACTCAACATGCCTACCTTTTTGGGGGTTTGTCTGATTTGGGAACTGGGAACTCAATTACACAAGATGGAATTCACTCATTCCCCGAAGCAGGGGTAATTAGATAGATTGTTCCCTTAAGGGCTGATTCTGGGTCTTGAACATAGTGGCCACCATTTCTCTTTAGAAGAGAGGACTCAGTCATAGTAGAACTATGACTTATGTTCATTAGAGGGATCAGTGGTACTTAAGGAGTTAGATGTAACTTTAGGGGCATAACGGTAAATTGGTCCAACTGTACTTACGAGCAATCTGTGAAGGGTTATCACACTGTTGATTGGTTGATATGGACACAAAATATATCTGTAGTGAGAAGAGTGCAGCTGTCGGTCTTTAGTGAAGTGCACGATGGTTAACGGATGGTGGATTCCGTGACTAAAGAGTTTATCAGTTATTCACGTACCGTTGGAGCTTTAAGCTATAGGTTTATAAGGTCCCCTTGGTAGCTCAATAGATTCAAGTTGAGAATCAGTTCTTGGTGTTGATTTGAACTGTTCAAATTGACAAGAGAAAATTTGATTATATATGATATAATCTGTGTGATGTATGAGATACATCAAGTGGAGGATTAATGTAAATGTGATTTACATTAAGTACCATAAAATAGAAAAAAAAGCTATGGTTTATATGTTTCCTGAGCTGAAATATTAAAACTATAGGTTATAAATATAATATGGTAAGTTGGTTATCATATATATTTATAATAATATTAATTATTGGATAATTATCTCTTTTTCTCTAATAACCAATTGAGTGGAAGGTTATTGGTGGTTTTATGGTAACCATGAGATAAAAGGAAAAAGGTTTTCCTAAATTTAGAAGAGTTTCTATTCTCGAAAAGACACACACGGATTTTTATCAAGTGAAATGGTTTCACTAAATGATAACTGCTTGAGAAACTAAAAGATCGTAGAGTGTTACTATGCGATAGTTCACTTAGCTGGCCGTAGCTAAACAACCGCAGGGCATTATCTATACGATAGGTTGCCTTCTTCTACACGATTGAACATTCATCTATATGATAGACTCTACTCATCTCCCACTTGCTCAATCGTCTACCTGATTATTGTTCCTCCAGTCTCTTCCTCTAACCAAGTACACACAGAGCCCACAGTTCTGAATTCTTACGCCGAAAATACCAAGTAGCCATTGTGGTGATGTCCTCATTCAACTCGACAGAATTCAAGGTTTTGGAGGTCGTTCGTTGTGTGTTCCCGTTGTTCGTGTGGTGGTTGTTATTGATCGTGATGTGTTGCAGTCGTAGTGTTTGAGTGTTCGTGTGTTGCTGTCTTGAAGACTGAACGAGCGTTCGTGATCAAGGAGTTTGAAGAATGAGTCTTTCAAAGGTATGTATTTGTTATCCCTTGATCTAATCTTTAAGTATGCTGTAATTTCGTAGTATGCATGACCTGTTAGTTTCCGTTTCTTGTACTGTAATTATATATGTTAAATATCAAATAGAATTTGGAACTATCATTCTGCTGCTCATGGAGATCTCCATGTTGATTTCCTTCAAATATATGATATTAAATTTGTTTATTTTATTAAATTAAAATTGTTTTGATTAAATAATTTCCAAATTTTGAAAATTGTATTTCATTTTTTAATAAAAAAATTAGTTAGTGGAAAAATTCAATTGTTGGATTTTCCCACTAACTAAGTGGATTTTGAAGTGGCATTTCCCAAGCTTGACACCTAGAGATTACATGCTAGTGAAGTTTGAGGTGGAAGACATGCAAAATGGGTTTTTGCATGTGTTTTCTCTTTAAATGGCTTTGTTTTTTAAATTTGCAAGACTAATACTTCCTCAACTTTTGACCTATAATCTTCCACCTCATTTCTCTTTACTCTCATTATTCCTATAGTGAAATTCCCTTATTTTCACTAACAAAACGGTCCCACAACCATGTTCTTCAATCGGAGAATAGGCGAGATTTACCGTTGGTGGTGTTATTCATGCATGAGAGAGGAAGTTCACGGTGGAGTCTTCAAAGGTTGTATTTTCTATCCCTTTTGCATGCTTATTCTTATTTTTATTGCAATTAGAACGTTGTTGATTTCATTGCTTCCGTTGTGCACGCATTCTTTATGTTCCAACATTAAGCATATAAGCATAAAGACCTTTCAAAAAGCTCTCAGTAAGAATGTTATAACTGGTCTCCCCTCTCTGTCAATATCAGCTGGAATTATATGTAGGGATTGCCAAACTAGGAAACAGACTCACGCTCCTCATAAGCAGACAAGCAACTCTGGGTCATCTCAAGTTCTAGAACTTCTGCGTATGGATCTTTTGGTTCCTATGCAGTCAGAAAGTTTGGGAGGCAAACGATATGTCTTAAATGTTGTGGATGAATTCTCAAGATACACTTGGGTTCGTTTCTTCGAGATAAAACTAACATTTTCTCCGTGTTTCAAATTCTTTGTCTTCAAATACAGTGTGAAAATGAGTTGAATGTTGTTCGAATTAGAAGTGATCATGGTAGGGAGTTTGAGAAGTCTTAGTTTGTTGAGTTCTGCCAGAGTGTTGGAATTCACCATGAATTTTTGGTTCCCATTACACCACAGTAAAACGGAGTTGTAGAAAGGAAAAATATAACTCTTTAAGAAATAACTCGTGCAATGTTGCATGTCAATCGAATACTAATTCAATTTTGAGCAGAGACTTTGAACATAGCCTGTCACATCCATAGCAGGATTGTTTTGCGACTAGGAACATCAAGCACTATCTATGAGCTGTGGAGAGGAAGAAAATAGAATATAAAGTATTTTTCACATCTTTGGCAGTACATGTTATATTTTGGTTGATAGAGAAGCCAAGAGGAAATGGGACTCAAAGTCAGATGAAGGAATTTTTTAGGTACTTCTCAAACAGTCGGGTCTGTCGGGGTTCAATAAACGTACTCGTACTATCATGGAATCTATTAACGTTGTGATTGATAATAATGCCACTTCCTTCAATTCCTCCTCTGCAGCTGAAGAAGACTCTTCCTCAACTCTACTTGTCAATACTGATGTTCCTAACATTCCTTCTAACAAGCCCCTTTATCTGAATGTGTGTACTTTAGTGGAAGACATCATGGATAGTTCCGAGCAGACAGAAGAAAGCAACAAGCAACCATCCAATAGAGTTCTTAAAAACCATCATCCAGTAACATTATTGGTGATCTTAATGAAGGGGTGACAGCAAGAAAGAAAGACAAAGTTAGTTATCTTAAAATGATCGACAATATCTATTTCTCTTCCCAAGAGAAGCCAAAGAGTGTCAAAGAAGCCCTTGAAAATGAATGTTGGATCAATGCAATGCAAGAGAAGCTTGGACAGTTTGTCAGAAATGATGTCTAAATACTTGCTCCTAGACCTGAGTCTGTGAATGTAATTGGGACAAAGTGGATACAAGAATAAGACTGATGAGAATGGAAATGTGACTAGAAACAAAGCCAGGTTAGTGGCTCAAGGTTACACTTAATTCGAACGGACAGACTTCAATGAAACCCTTACACTTGTTGTAAGGCTGGAAGCAACTAGATTGTTACTTGATATTTCATGTCTTTTGAAATTTAAACTATACCAAATGGATGTGAAGAGTGCCTTCCTAAACGGGTATTTGAAGGAAGAAGTATATGTTGCTCAACTCAAAGGTTTTGTTGATTCTTTTCATCCTTACTATGTTTATAAACTCAACAAAGCACTTTATGGCCTTGAAGAGGCCTCCAGAGCCTAGTATGAACGATTGATCCAATTTTTTTTAATCAACAATGGGTATAAGCAAGGTGATGCTAATAAAATACTCTTTGTAAAAATAACCCCTGAGAGCTTTGTTGTAGTCAAAATTTATGTCGATGACATTGTTTTTGGAGAAATGTCATAAGAGATGGTCAAGCACTTTGTGAAACAAATGCAATAAGAATTTGAAATGAACATGGTAGGGGATCTGTCCTACTTTTGGACTTTCAAATAAAGCAACTTGATGAGGGAATATTTATTTCTTAGAGTAAGTATGCCAAGAGCTGAGTGAAGAAATTTGGCCTTAAGAATGCTAGTATCAAGAGAACTCCAACTCCAACACATGTAAAGTTATCAAAAGACTCTGAAAGGAACACAATTGATGAGAGTTTATACATGAGCATTATTGGAAGCTTGCTCTATTTAATATCTAGTAGACCAGATATAACCTTTGTTGTTGTGATGTGTGTAAGGTATCGGTCTTTTCCAAAGAACAGTCATTTTCTTAGCGCAAAAAAAAAAAAAAATCAAATATATAAAAGGGACAAGTGAGGATAGTTTATTATACTCTTTTGACACTAACAGCTCTTTGGTTGGGTACTATGATGCTAATTGGGTTGGAAGTTTAGAGGACAAAAAGAGTACCTCCAGAAGGTGTTTCTTTCTTGAAAATAACTTAATCTCCTGGTTCAATAAGAAACAAAATTGTGTTTCCTTGTCAACTGTTGAAGCTGGATATATTGTTGCAGAGAGTAGCTGCACACAATTGATTTGGATGAAACACATGTTACAAGAGTATAGTGTCTCATAGGATGTCATGACTCTTTATTATGACAACTTAAGCGCAATTAATATATCAAAGAATCTTGTTCAACACAATCGAACTAAAAATTAAACACATAGACATCAGACATCACATTATTTGTGATCTTGTATAGAGTAAATAGGTTGTGTTGGAGCATGTCAACACTAAATATCAATTAGCTGATATCTTTACCAAGACTCTTGATACTGATCGTTTTGAAGGTCTAAGAGTTTCCTTAGGTCTTAGTGTCTTAAAAGATTAGTAACTATTATTTTGGGTCGATTTTCGAACTTTATAGGCCCAACAAAAGCAGAAGGCCACGTGGACGGATAAGAATAAAACCATATTAATTATAGTTGGTACTCGATTAAGGGAGACTGAATGGTGCCTAATTTCAAATCGTCTTCCAAATGTGAACTTTTCACAGACTAAGTGTGTCAGTTATCTTCTCAAAATCATGGGAGGTTTTTATCTTCAATTGTTCTGGTGTGAAGGCCTACTAGTGTTCAGAGTATTTCATTCCCTGATGGTGAGTACAAGAACTGATGCTCATACGTTTGGAAGCAAAATGGTGAAGTATAAGGAAAAAGCCAATCGAAAACGAGTAGTCGAAGAGGATGTGTCTCTGGTTGCTACAAATAAGTATGGTGTTTGTGTATGTGACATGCCTTCTATAAAGAAAGAAGTTAGTGTTCCTCCACCGTCGGGGAAACAGAGGTGTTCTGGTGCAGGTCAATCGGTGGAAATGAAAGGAAAAGAAGTAAGTCCTTCATCTCTTAGTTTGACTGATTTAGTAGGAAGATGTGTTGAAATAAACCCAAAAAAGAATAAGTCGTCTTTTGAGGGTTCGCCTAGTAGCATGCATGAATTTGTAGTTTTACCTAGAAACCCTAAGGTAGTTCTTAGTGAATTTGGTCAAGATCAAATTGAAGTTGGAGTTTTAGAAGAACGGATTGTGAATGATACTAACCTTGACTCTGCTTCAGAGACCACTCTAACTGATCTTGTTTTACATTTGGTTCTAATGTTGGTTTTACTTCGATGGAGACGAAAAATGTTTTATTGTCTGACTCAAATGTTCATGTGTTGAATGATTTTATAAACAAAGTTGTGTCTGAAACATTGGTTCCTGCTGCTTCCTTACCTATTCATACTGATTCTGGAGTGTTTACTGATAATGTAGTTCAAGAAGTTGAAAACCCTAGTGTTGTTGAAGAGGGTTTTAGTGTTAACCCTGTGAAAGATGTTGTGAATGATCAAGGTGTTGAGGATGAAGGTCATCTTGTAGGTTTTCAAGATAGTAAGGATGTAGATGTTAATAAGGAGACTGACTTGGATGATCATGTACCTCTATCTGAACTGTCTAGAAAGAAAACTACATATGTCAAAAATGTTGGTAAAGGGTCTTCAGAGACATTTGATTCTGTGTTTGATCAAGATGAGCCTACGAATGTGTTTGTCTCTTCTGAAGACAATATGTTGAAAACCTCTTCTGATAAGCCTTCTCATAGTTGTATGACTAGAACATCTATCAGAATCTGTGGGAAGAAAACAACTTGTTCTAGATCAGCTCCTTTGAATGTATCTTCTGTTCCTCTAGATGGAGTGTCGTTTCATACTGAACAAGGAGCCAACATGTGGAAATATGTGGTGTAAAGGAAGATTTTTGATGAAAAATAATTCTCTGACTGGACTCAAGAATGCTTTGATCTTGTCAATTTGATTTTGTAAGCCAACTAGACAAAATATTGCTGAATTTAAGTCCCTTTTATCCTCAAATAGTTTGAGATTTTATTGTTAATCTCTCGTTCAAGTTTGACAAGCCGAACAACCATGACTTTCAGAAGTTGCATGTGTGTCGCCATCCTTTTGTCTTTAATGTTGATTTGATAAATAAGTATCTGAATCGAATGGTGACTGTGGAGGTTCTTGAGAAACAACCCTTCTGGAGGGAGTTGGCTTTTGAGTTGACTGGTGGGTCTCGGTTGTCTTGACTTAAGAAAGGTCAGTTGTCTATTGCCATTCTGAGCTCCAAGTACGCAATTCTCCACGAGGTTGACATTTTCAACTAGTGTTCTTCTTCACATAAGTCTGGTCTACCTGTCTCTCTTGCTACCTTATTGTTCCAGATTAGTACTGGTACTCCTTTTGATTTTGGGTCTTTTGTTCTAAATCAAATCAAAAGACATATTGGATCTTAGGCCTTAAAGCTTCCCATTTGTTATCCCCGGTTGATGTGTGAGGTGTTGTTGGCACAAAAACCAGATATTATTTATTTTCATAAGGTTGTTGGTCCAACTCTAGCTCTTATTTCTATTCATCCAAAGCTGTTACCGAACTTCGATGTGGCTGATCTTATCGCTTCCACTATAGATACCTATGTTGATGGTCTATGTAAGGGATCCATTAAATCTCCTTTCGGCGGTCGTGTCTTGCAACATTTGTCATCTAACCTCAAAGACATTGATGCAAGCTCCAAATGCTTCAAGAGCGTAAAGACATCGTGCTTGGATTGCTGACACATGCAACTTTTGGCCAGATCTGCTAGAGTGTTTTCTTCCCGTGCTTAATTTTTTTACGACAGAAAGGGGGAGAAATGTGTGTTTGGTGTGGTGTTATGGATATGAAAAACTACCTTGATCTTGATTTTTTTTTTTTTTGAAGACTTTGTTTCTTTCTGGTTGGCTTGCACCGAATCTTTTGATGTTACTATTTTTGTTAAGACTTTCTTAATGAAATTTAGTCTTTTTTTGTTCGGTTGTTGTTGTTCTACCCTTAAAAAATATAAGCCAATAAGGGAGCTTATTAGAGGTTTGTTGATTGACTTTATATTTTTTTCTAAGATACCCGGTGGTTTCTACAGTTGTCTCGTATGTAATCTTAACATCAGGATTTAACAACAGAATATTTTTCCTATGAAATACTTCCATAATATGAAAATATCTGGTAGATTGATGTAGTTCAATATTTTCCTTTATTGCAGTACGACTTATTTTCTCCTATTTGGGAGATGTTTCCTTTTCTAGATTCATCTATGAAAGAAGTGTCTTGGTATACTTTCCGATGAGAAGTTTATTACACTGGTTTGGTTTTTGAAAGCAAGACGTTTTTAGTACTCCCGTCTAATTGTTCTACATTATGTTCTTACTCATTGCTCACTTTGTTCCGCTGTGCAAATTCTTCATCCATTGATTATAATACATTGAAACTTATCACGACTTAGGGGGAGCCTAAGCTTCAGCTGCCAAAAAAGGGAATCTCAATCTTAGGGGGAGCTTAAGACTTAGCTTTAGAGAAGGGAATTCTCTATCTTATGGGGATCATAAGACTTACCAGTGAAGGGAGTTCACTATCTTGAAGGAAGATATCACCATGAGAGGAGTCTCATCACCAATAGCAAGTTTAAGGGGAGCCTAAGTACATTTGAGATGGATTCTCACATCTAGGAGAAGCTAGGTGATCTGGGAGTTGAGCTCTACGTGAGCCACTGTAATAATTGGTGTATTATAGATAAGTTCTATATTGTAAATTGCTTAACTCATCATTATTAGTGGGTTATCTTTCCTGGGCACACAACCCCCCAAACGTAGGTGGTTTATCACCAAACTAGGTACCAACTCTCGTGTTCATTTATCTTTATTGTTGTTAGAATTCTATTGTTACAATACGTATTAGTGATTTCTGTTTAACATTTGAATTTCGAGTGTTGTCATCCTAATGCATTTTCACTTAGAAAGAACTTAATCACGAATGAAATGAGCATCTATTTCGATATGTTTTCGTGCGGGCATGGAAGACAGAATTGCGAGTAAGAGTAGTGGCAGACAAATTGTCACACCAAATTGTAGGAGCCGAGGAGAGGGAAACAACAAAATCCTGAAGAAGAGTGCGGAGCCAGAGCAATTCACAAGCAACATGGGAAAGAGCTCAATTTTCAGACTCAGTACTCGAGCGAGCAACCTTCAAACTCTCCTTATTTTGTTTCTAATTTATATTAACTGTCGCAATCATTGTACGAAAGGCCATGCTCTGCTTAGTTGGTAGTTAGACGTGTTTCACTTTGTCTGCAATGTTTGGTTTCTTTCTCTTTTTTTTTTCTTTCATTTTTTCTATTTCTATTTGTTTTATTTATTAAATTATTAACTTTTCTATATTTATATATTAATTTACTTTTACTTTTATTTTTGTTAATATTTAGATTTATATATTATTTTAATTTTCAAATTTCTAATTATGTATATTTAAATATTTTTGAATTCTGAATTTTAAATTTTGCAATTTTCATATTTGTGCATTATTTTTTGCATTTTTATTTTCAATACATTAGAAACGTGATAGAACTTTACGATATATAAAATTTTATTTACTAAAATATTCATTTAACTTCATTTTATACGAAGGATTCGAGTGAGAGGTACTATTATAAATTGAATTAAAGCAACATTTGAAAGATAGAAATAATTTTATTATTGTTGTTAATTTTACATAGAGACTTATTTGTATTTGTTAATGTATATTATTTTTTATCTGTTAATGCATGTTATATATTTTTTTTATCTTATATAGTTAAATTATATTTAAAATGTGAAACAAGGGGAAAGTACATAAAAAAATACAAAAAGAAAAATAAAACAGAAAATAATTATCAAACAAGTTTATATACAATTTTGTTTAGTTTGTTATACACTAAAATTATTTTTATTAATATCAAATTATTATAAAGGAGGATTATAAAATACTATGAACTAGTAATTTATAATAATGGTTGCCAAGGTGGGTAGTCTGGGTGATCGCCATCAGAGTTCGTGGTGTTGGTTAGAGTTGGTCATCGATAGTAATGGTCGAAGGTGGTGATGGTTGGCAAGGGAGGCCACCATGTCACCCGTGGTTATGGTTGGAGGGGGCCGAAGTTGAGCGATGGCGATGTTCGGAGGTGATGACCATCGATAGAAAAAATAAGAAGAAAGATGGGAAAAATATGAGAAATGAGAAATAAGAAATAATATTAATCAAACAAGTTCTTGTTTCTATTTCTTTTTCTTTTCTTAAGGAAATATAAATAGTTACCAAACATATCCATGTTTCTAGTTTTTAAAAAACAAGAAATATGTAATAGGAAACAAGAAACAAGAAATAGGAAATAGGAAATGAGAAACAGAAACATGATCAAACATGTCCATAATTACTAATTATTAGCTTACAAAAATACCCGAAACTATATCTACAGTTAATTTATTCTAAAAGTACATATTTTTAAAATCTTAACAATCTAGATTTTATTAATATTAAAGATAGATATTATCTAAAGAAAAGAAGATATGATCCACCCTCCTAAAAAAAGCATACCAATCTATATTTTATTAATATTTAAAATAGATATTATCTAAAGGAAAGAAGATATGATCCAACCTCTTAAAAAATTAAAATGTGATCTAAACATTTCAAAATAAAGAATTGATTTAACAATACCAAAAATATCTGACTATTAAGAATGAATTACAGAGTAATTCTTCAAGATTCAAACACAAAAATCCCATTCAACCTCCAAAATTGAAGAAATCCTCCATTGCAAAGTAAGATTGGTTGGTAGAAAAAAAATTAATTACACCGTAATTATTCTCCATAAATTTTTTCCTTTCAATACAAATCTAAAGCATGGAGATCATAAATTAACTTAAGAAGGTACAATCGTACAATACATAGATGTGACATTGCAAAATTTAAACAAAATCATGGATTATGGGTATTTTGAACGAAATTTCAGACCTAAGGGTGTCTATGGTGGTATTAACACTAATGACGACATTTAAAAAGTTGGGAGGAAGGAAACTGAACCTCAAACCTGAAATCTAGATCATCGATTAACTCTAGACCTTCATTCTTAAATAAGTTATTATTCAATCGAGTTCCATTGTTCTTCAAGAAGTTGTTAAAGAGAAAATTGATGCTACTCTCTTCAAGGTATCATCCTACTTACCATTAAAAAAAATCTTAGTGGTTTAAAAGCCATAACAAAATGAAAAAATTCAAACGAAACAACAACAAAATGTTATGTATACTTATTTGGATACAATTGGAAAAACAACAAATATTTAAATCAGAAAAACCAAGAACGAGAAAATTATGGATGCTTATTTGAAATCGATTGAAAAAAAAAAATATAAGAATTGTTTTGAAGAAAAGACGATATATCAATTAAAATAAGTCTTTAATGAGTTAAAATTATTGTAAATATGAAAAAGTAGAAGAATAAGATAAAGTATTGAAAGATTAAAAAAAAAAAAAGTGAAAATGCGTTGAAAAAAAGACAAATGAAAAAATAGTCAGATTAATTAAGATTAATTGATATTTGAAAATAGAATTTAAAATATACAAAAATGTGTAGATAAAACAGAATAATTAGATAAATTCATATTTAAAAATAAAGATCTGATTAATATTAAAGATTCAAATGAATTGATCCGAATTTTTTTTAGTAAAATTAGATTCCGTAGAGGGCATTTTGGAATTTCGAAAAGGTTTGAACACGTGGAAAAAAAGAACAATTTACTATAATTATGAAGATTTCCATGTTTTGCTGCATTTCAAAATAAAACTTGTAATGTGTGCTATAAGACCCAATTTCTCTTTTATATTTTATCGCTACACGTGTGGGATAGCTATCGTGTTGGGTTGGGCTAACCCTGTTGTTTCCCTATAAGTATGATATTGTTGAGCGCGCTTACTTACCTATAATATGATCTACAGGTAGATCTTACAATCACACACATTGGTGAGAAATACACTTCAAATTTTCACTAAATTTTCATCTTATTAATTTATTTTATAATTTTAGTTATTTTATTTTATTATTATATTATATTTTCTCCATATCTGTTGTGCTCCATTGTGTTCCTCGATTTCATGACAAGTTATCAACATGAGCTCTTGAAGGTAGGTCGGTTTTTTCCTCTTTGTTATAATTAATAAATTAAATGTTATTTTGCATATTTAGTACATATTAACTTTCTAATATAAATATAATATTTTGTGATAGTGTTGCATGACAAACCTTACAAAATTAGAATTCGAAACCCTTGACATTAATGACAATAATTATTTGTCATGGGTGCTCAATACCGAAATTCACCTGAATGCTATGAACTTGGGAGAAACAATTAAAGAAGAAAATACGGCATCCAGTCAGGACAAAGCAAAAGCTATGATTTTCCTTTGTCATCATCTCCACGAGGGATTAAAAATGGAGTATTTTACAATAAAAGATACCCGTATCTTGTGAAAAAAGTTGAAAGAAAGGTATGATCATAAAAAAAACAATTATTCTTAAAGCTCGTTATCAGTTGATGTATTTAAGGCTACAAGATTTTAAATCAGTAAGTGATTATAATTATGCATTATATAAAATCAGTTCAAAATTGTTGTTATGCGGAGAGAAAATTACTGATGTTGATATGTTAGAAAAGACATTTTCTACATTTCGTGTCTCAAATATGCTCCTGCAGCAGCAATATCGAGAGAAATGTTCTAAACAATATTCTAAACTAATTTCATGCTTTCTCGTGGCCGAATAAAATAACGAGTTATTGATGAAGAACGGCGAATTTCGACCAACTGGAAAACACCACTCCTTGAAGTGAATGGTATGAATGTTAATAATGGTGGTCGAGGTCGTGGTCGTGACCATGGCAGAGGAAGAAATAATTATTATTTTCATGGTGGTCGTTCTAATTATTCAAATTTCAAAAGAACCACACAAAATGATGATCACAAAGAAAAAGCTCCATAAGATAAGAGTTCAAAGAGTGTTGAAAATAAATGCTTCCGATGCAGAATGACTAGACATTGGTCACATACCTATCGTACTTCAAAAGACTTAGTTGACCTCTGTCAAGCCTCTCTAAAGGAAAAAGAGAAAAATGTGGAAGCAAATTTTGCATACCAGGATAATGACTTATTTGACCCATTCCTTATAACAAATTTGGATGTAGCAGACTTCTCTGAATCTCCCGAAAAGAAGATTGGAACAGTTGATGGAACTTCAAGTGTTTCTTTTGACTTTGAGAATATCTAGACTTAATGTTGTTGTTTTCTTTTATCTATCCTCATGTTTTTTTTTAGTAACTTTTGTACATTTTAAGTGTTATTCTTATTGTAATTATTTTCTTTTAATGTAAAAATGTGGATCATTTTCATATGTTGGGTAATTAAAAATGAGCAAAGAAGATATGTGTCTAGTAGCCAATACAACTACACACACAATACTTACAAATAAAAAATATTTTTTCAAATTGATAATGCTGAAAGCAAAAATAAATACAATATCAGGTTTTTCAAACTTGATTGAAGGTTTTAGAAAAGCAAATATTACTTTTCCTAGAGGAACAAAATAAAACGTAATATTACTTTGACAAAATACAATTGTCAAATTTACAATTGACAATGCATTGTTCTCTAGTCAATCAAAGATAAATCTTCTAAGTTTTAAAGATATACGTTGCAATGGTTATCATATTTAGACTGATAGTAAGAATAATGTGGAATATCTATATATTATCTCTTCTTTCTCAAATGAAAAACGTATATTGGAAAAGTTGTCTACTTTATCTTCTGGATTGTATTATACTCATATACGAGTAATTGAAACATATGCAACAATAAACCTGAAGTTCATGAATCCAGATATATTTTCTATTTGACATGATAGATTGGGTCATCCAAGGTCTATAATGATGAGAAGAATTATTGAGAATTCAAGTGGACACCCATTGAAGAGCCAAAAGATTCTTCAATCTAATGAATTATCATGTGATGCTTGCTCTCAAGACAAATTAATAATTAGACCATCACCAGCTAAAATGGAAATTGAATCACCTGTATTTTTAGAACGAATTCATGGTGATACATGTGGACCTATTAACCCACCAAGTGGACCATTTAGATATTTTATGGTCTTAATAGATGCATTCAGTAAATGGTCACACGTATGCTTATTATCAAGTCGAAATCTTGCATTTGCAAGATTACTTGCTCAAATAATTAAGTTAAAAGCACAATTTCTTAATTATACAATTAAAACCATTCGTCTTGATAATGCTGATCAATTTACATCCCAAGCTTTTGATAATTATTGTATGGGAATTGGGATAAGTGTTGAACATCCTATTGCTCATGTTCATACACAAAATGGTTTAGCATAATCATTTATAAAACGTTTGCAATTAATTGCAAAACCATTACTTATGAGAGCTAAGCTTCTTTCATTTGTATGGGGACATGCTATTTTGCATGTAGCGTCACTTGTACGCATTAGGCCAGTAACTTATCATAAGTACTCGTTAAGCTTATGGTCATGAGTTAAATATTTATCATCTGAGAATTTTTGGATGTGCAGTATATGTTCTAATTGCTCCACCACATCGCACTAAGATGGGTCCTCAAAGGAGGTTAGGAATATATGTTGGATATGATTCCCCATCAATTATTAAATATCTTGAACCCCTGACGGGTGATGTATTTACTACACGATTTGCTGAATGTCATTTTAATGAGACAAATTTCTAGTTACACAAAGTTCTTTTTTTTTTTTCTTTCTTTTTTACAAAGACCTGAGTATTGATTATAAGGAGAAATATTCTCCAGTGGTGAGTGTGAATTCTAAGATATTAATGTGGTCTGCTTGAC
>NC_052350.1:54141767-54196874 GCF_009727055.1 Benincasa hispida | reverse complement strand
TGTATATGAAAGTCTGGATATGCATCTTATAGATGTAGTCGCAACATATTTATATGAATCTTTTGATCATGATATTTATATGAGAATCCCAGAAGGATTTAAGGTACCTGAAACATATACATCAAATTCTCGAGAATTGTATTCAATAAAGTTACAGAGGTCACTATATGGATTGAAACAATCAAGATGGATGTGGTGCAATCGCCTGAGTGAATGTTTATTGAAAAAATGATATCAAAATAATCCAATATGTCCGTATGTTTTTTATAAAGAAATCACAATCAGGATTTGCTATTATAACTGCATATGTTGATGGCTTGAATATAATTGAAACTCTTGAAGAGCTTTCAAAGACAATAAAATATTTTAAGAAAGAATTTGAGATGAAAGATCTCAAAAAAAATAAAATTTTGCCTTGATTTACAAATTGAGCATTTAGCATATGGAATATTTATTCATCAGTCAACTTATATGGGAAAAATTTTGGAAAGATTTTATATGGACAAAGTATATCCATTAAATATTCCAATGGAAGTTTGTTCATTGGATATAAAGAAAGATATATTTTGACCTCGAGACGAAATGAAGAACTTAAGCATATATATTAGCTAGATATAGTTCTTCTTCTACAAAAAGACATTGGAACGAAATTAAGCATATACTCTGTTATCTCTAAGGAACAATTAATATGAGTTTGTTTTATTCAAATAAATCAAATTTTGACCTAGTTGATTATGTAAATTCTGAATATTTATTTGATCCACACAAAGCTAGGTCTCAACAGGTTATCTGTTCACATGTGGAGGAACTGCTATATTATGGCGATCAGTGAAATAGACCATAACGGTCACTTTCTCAATTCATGTTAAAATTCTTGCCATTCATGAGGCTAGTCGAGAATGTGCATGACTAAGATCAATGACTAAGCACATTCATGAAACATGTGGCTTGTCTTCTAATAAAAATCTTCAAACAATATTATACGAAGACAACATAGCTTGCATAGCCCAAATCAAAGGAGGATACATTAAAAGAGATAAAACAAAGCATATTTCATCGAAGTTTTTTTACACTCATGATCTTAAAGAAAATGGCGTCATCACTGTACAATAAATTTATTCGAAGAATAACCAAAGACATTACCAACCGCAACATTTGAAAAATTGGTGCACAACGTTGGAATGCGGCAACTCAAAGATCTTAAGTGATGTTTTCATGAGGGGGAGTAAATATATTGTATTCTTTTAGGAGTATATATTATAAGAAATATGTACTTTTTTTCCTTCATTAGGGTTTTTTCCTATTGGATTTTTCTTAATGAGGTTTTAATGAGGCATATTTTATATATATATGGGCATCTAAGGGGGAGTATTATAAATATTATAAAAATAAATATGTGCCCATTGCTTAGTGTTCTAAAAGTCATGTGTCAATCTTCATGTTGTCCATGTGCCTTGTAGTTATTCATGCTTGGTGTCCATATAATACCACATCATACTTGCTACTTTGCCAATAAATACTGGCATTTAGTGGATCTTAAAATCACACACATTGGTGAAAAATCCACTTCAAATTTCCACTAAATTTTCATCATTTTAGTTATCTTATTTTATTATTATGTTATATTTTCTCCATATCTATTGTGCTCCGTTATGCTTCTCAATTTTACAACAAGACTTACTTCATTTGTAGTATCAATTCCATGTTTTTTTAGTTTTTGATTTGTGATCACATATGTCGAAAGATTTTGGTTATTGTAAGAAAAAAGTAGAACTCCCACTCGAGTATAGAAATCATTTTAAATTGAGTATCCGTCCTATAATGCAATTTGATAATTAAATATTGCTTGTTTTTCATATATTGGTTCTATTGGTTAATTTTCTTATAAATATTATAACAATAGATGCCATTAATGCCAAAGCTTGGTGCCTAGAAGAACAATGATATTCTCCTACTACCCCATGTGTCTTTGAACATGTAGTCCATATGTCTTATGAGTACACTTCCTTAGTTTCCAACTAATTCCACCTTCTACTTGCCAATTCTCCTATAAATAGTGGTCATTTTGTGGATTTTGTAAGGTGGTGAAGATTGGTGAGAAATCCCAACTTTTTGGAAAGAAATTAGAGAAATTTCTAAATTTTCTTATTTTCTTTATTTATTTTCTTTATATTTTTTTGTGACCTACTAGATGAACCAACTTCAACAACTCTTGTTAAGGTGTTGGGCTCTTCAACAACTCTTGTTGAAGGTTTAGTAGTTTCACTGGAAATTTCATTTAACACTATCTTACTACGAGACTTATGCTTTTTTATGTGGTCCTCTTCTAAAAGGTAGTGTTTGTCGCACAAACACTTTTTATCTTTGGGATCATAAAGTAACCACCTCTCGTTCTTTTAGGGTAATCTAAAAATAAGCAATTTTTGAACGAGTTTCAATTCTTTAGATTTGATCTCAAGCACATGTGCTGGGCAACCCAATATCTTGAAATGGCGTAAACTACCTTTACCACAATTCCATAATTTCAAGGTATCCAGTACAACTTTTAGAAGGAATGCAGTTCAAAATGTAAGATGCAGTCTGTACTAATAACCCCAAAACGAGTTAGATAAGGAAGCATAACTCATCATAGATCGAACCATGTCCAACAGGGTTCGATTTCCCTTTCTAATACCCATTCTGCTGAGGTGTACCAGGTAGCGAGAGTTGGGATATAATTCTTATGCTCTATCAATAGTCTTGGAATTTAGATCCATATACTCTCCACCTCGATCAGATGGAAATGTTTTAATTTTTTTATTTAATGCATTTTCAACTTCAGCTTTGTACTCCTTGAACTTTTTGAAAGGCTTCAGACTTATGTTGCATTAAATATACCCATATCTAGAATAATCATTAGTAAAAGTGATGAAATATTCAAACCTTCTCTTGCCTTAACATTCATCAAACGACATAGGTCTGAATGTACAAGTTCTAAGGGTTCTTTGGCTCTTTTGACCTTTCTAGTAAAAGATTCTTTAGTCATTTTGCCTTCAAGGCATGACTTACATACAGGTAAATATTTTCTTCTAACTCGCTTAGAAGTCCATTCTTGACCAGTCTCTCAATCCTATTGAGATTTATGTTTTCTAATCTTAGGTGCCAAAGATGGGCATTTTTTTAGGAGAATTTTTTTGTGTCTTTTATTCAGTTTACCGTAGTCTTAAACAGATCAGTATTTAGGAGAGCTTTAGTTGCTAACGGTCTTAGCACATAAAGATTATCTTCCAGCTAGTAGAACAAATATTAATACCATTTTGTAAATAAACACTCTATTTACATTAAACAATGAAGTATAATTTATTCAAGTAACAACTTTATAGAAATTAAGTTCTTTTTAATTCAGGAACTACATATACATTTTCCAATAAACATAATTTTCTACAATAAGCTAGAGTTCTCCCACTGTCGTCACAGGACAACGTGCCTAGTTCCTACATGCATCATTATCTTCCAGCCTCTCGTTGCTACCAGGAACTAATTCCCTGAAATGAAGAACAAATGTGGTTAGTGGTGTCACACCCCGCCCTAGATTACCTCTAACCTAAAGGAGTATGACTGCAGCAGTCACCAACCTTTTGCTAACACTTACTGCCTAACCTACATTCATAACCTGTATAGAACCTTGATATACAACATTTTCAAATACATACTGAACAGAACAACTAGAACTATCACATTCATCTCACAGGGTTTTTACAGACTATTCACATAATATACAACTTATCTACATTACCACTAGGTGAGCCAATAAGGGTTGGGTTGAAAGAATTTTTAGACCCAACACAATTGTTCGGGTTGTAAATTTTTCAACCCAAATGACCTTTATTAAAAAATAAACCCAACCCAACCCACCATGAAATATTTTGATTGGTGTTGGTTCGGGTTAATCAGGTCATTTATTTAAAATTTTTGATCTAAAAGAAGCAAAACTTAAATATGTAAAAATCTAATTTAATTGTTTTTCATATATTGTATTAAGATTAACACCTCAATTTCCATTTATATAGTGAAATTTTCTTTCTAAAGTGCAAAGAAACTACTTTTAAGAGTTGTTAAAAATAAGTTATTCAAAAAATATAGAATTAGATCAAATTAAAATCAATATATATATAAATAATTATGTTATAACTAACAATATATATATATTTTAAAGTTAATAATAATTTGGGTTGGTTTTGGGTTGGTTCATGGTTCACCTAATATAACCCAAATGAGTTGATAACCAACCTAAACGCACGGGTTGGGTTGGATTGATCGGTTTTTTCGGGTCATTGGGTTTTTGTTACACCCGTATGAGCCAACATACAACACTAGTCCTCGTATGATAGATATATGTGTACTAACAATACAGAGTCATCAACCAAGCTTCTTTCAACTTGAGTCTTTGAGTGACAGAGCAGTAGTAGAGTCATCTTCTGGGAAATTACTACTACCTGGGGGAAATTTTTTTTGAAAACCATGAGCTAGAAGCCCAGTGAATGACTAACTTTTAAAACATAAGTATCATACATAAAACTAATAATAAAATTGAAAGCTTTAATTGGAAACATAAATTTAGGCAACCATCATTCACATAAACATTAACTTAACAAATCATATCTATACTTAGCTGGACTATTCCTCAATTGAGAATGGCCCTCTTGCTCAACTCCCAATACTTATACTTAACCTCTTATCTGAGAGTGAACCCTTTTGTCTGCTCTCTACCATACTTACTGCATTACTACTTAGCTGAGAGAAGATCCTTTTATCTAACTCTCCATACTACTTTAGATTTAAGGTGTGTCGCCTTTATCCACTACCTTTCACCTAGTCTTTCTCATACTATCCCAAGTTAAGGTGTGTCACCTTTGTCCATCACCTTACCTCATCTAACCTAGGTTAAGTGTGTCACCTTTGTCCATCATCTTACCTCGTGCTAACCTAGGTTAAGGTGTGTCACCTTGTCCCTACCTCACCTAGTCTTCTCATGCCTTCCTAGGTTAAGGTGTGTCGCCTCTGTCCATCACCTTTCACCTAGTCTTACTTGTCCTACATGCATGTAGACTGGATCCTATCCTCAAGACTCATATCTAGGACTTAGCTCCAGTACCTTAAATCTGAGTTCTTCAGCACTGAGCTACTCATACTTTCTAAGGATTTCTTATCTTTACTAAGACTTAGCTTTGTCAAGGCATTATCATTGCCACATACTTATGATCTTTAAAGCCCATGGCCTAGAACATACTTAGTAGCTTCATATACTAAGGCGTACTCATAGTACTAGGGAAATGCATTACCAATAACACTTATGGAAATTAGTTAACATGAATAGCTTTCATTAACATATATTACTAAATCATTCGTAAAATATTTGCAAAACATTTAAAGCATTTAAAGTCATCATGATCTTTGGAACAATCCTTTTAAGATTGATGAGCTTCTCCTACTAATGTCAACCTGTGAACATATCAATATACTTTAGTTACTAGCCATGGTCTCCTTTTGAGACTCATTTCCAGAATTAAGCTCATATTATTCTTGACATATTGACCATACCTTCCAATGTCAATTTTCTTAGGTGTGAACACTAAGGACTCCCTCTTGGTGCTAAACTTCACTATGTGGCAGCCACCATTCTGTCGCCAACTTTGCACTAACACAACACCTAGGTGCCCATCGCATGCCTTATGCGTCCAAGCCTTCAGCTCACGCCAACGTCCAGCCTCATTCTTAGCATCCCAGCCTTTTATGATTGCCTACTTAGCCCCACGCTCAACCTCACATAGGCTGGCATTCAGCTTAGCCCGTGTACACATGCAAACCATCGAGCTACCTGCTTATTCACCCCAAGCAGCTGCGTGCTTGTTCATAAAATTCTAGATTCAACTTACTCGTTTAATAATTTATTTTCTAGAGCCTTTCTCAAGAAACTTCCTTCTATAAACTTGCTAAAAAATGTCTGATGCTTACCTCAAAATTTGAGCTCATAATTCTTCGTAGTTTGGCCTAAATCTTCAAAAATCTAGCACTGGCTCTTGTTTACTCGAGAGCTTGACCTTCTTATAATTTCTTCAAATTTTCAGCAAGTTCCTTATGGTTTCTTCTTCCGGTAGCCCTCCACCATCAACTAGACTTCTTTACATTTTAGATAGCTTTGGAATCTCTATAAATGCTTGAGTGATTTGTTCAAAATAGCTTTTTGAAGTCAGCTTTTCCCTTTTGTACTCCTGCCAGCCATTCGTCCTTAATAGGCTGCCACAACAACCTCTTAGTGGGCTGACTCCACTAAACCAATCCAACTGGCCTTTGAAACGGTGCTTAACGCTGATCGCACATGCAAAACTCGATGCTCGATCGCATAATTGATGCTCGATGGCATTTTACTCGATGCACGATGACATTTACTCGATGTACAATGGCATTTACTCGATGGTAAACTTGATGGCAAACTTGATGTCTGATCCCTTCCTTGCTCACGCATGGCCTAAACTCGATGATACTCAATTGCATACTCGATGCATGATCCTTTCCTCGCTCAAGCATACTCGATGCACGATCTCTTACTCATGCATTCTTGATGCACGATCCTTTCCTCACTCATGCATAGCTTTTACTCGATGCTTGCTTAGTGTTTACTTGATGCTCGGCCAACATTTTCACGTCTAACACTTAGCCAAAACAAATTCTCTTGCTAGGCTAACTTAAAAACACCCAAGAGCCAAATCTCCAATATTTGAGCATTTTCCTTCTTCATTTCTTTATCCTTTACCCATTTCCCTACAATTCCACATTAACTCAAATATTAAACTCCTCATTTTACTAATCTCAACAATAAACATATTTAAATAAGGAAAGTAGGGTTTGGGTTTCACAACTGGTGCCTGAATCTATTATCCAGGCTGGATCATCATTCTCCACTAAACAAGTCCCCAAAAT
The DNA here is from genome assembly GCF_009727055.1 of Benincasa hispida. Taxonomy (NCBI): domain Eukaryota; kingdom Viridiplantae; phylum Streptophyta; class Magnoliopsida; order Cucurbitales; family Cucurbitaceae; genus Benincasa; species Benincasa hispida. Next base: position 54,189,914 of record NC_052350.1, on the reverse strand, counting down.
AAGTAAACCACATTTACCTTGCTTGGCCTTCTTCTTTTCTGCCAAGTACTTAGGATAATTTCTCTTCCAATGTCCCTTCTGGTTGCAATAGAAATAAATTCCCTTTGCAGCCTTGGCCTTCCTGCCCTTTTGGGCAACAGCTGGTTGGTTATTTTTTCTCTTTTCACATTTCTTCATAATCCACTTTTTGATGTCAAAAAAGGAAGGCACAGACTTAGTTCCAAAGGTCGAACCTCTGAAGAACTTTTTAGAGGATGAGACAACATTTTCCTTACCCTTATGTTCCTTAAATTTCATCAAGGATTGGAAAGTCTGCAGCTCGTTCAACTCGTTCACCAAGGTGGTTAGGTTGTAGACAATCTTGTTCATAACAACATTGCTACGGAAAACTGTAGGAAACTTTCAGGCAAAGTTTCCAAGATGAAGCTAACCTGATTGGCCTCATCAAGGACAAACAAATTCATTTCAGCCATGTTAAAGTGGACCATTATGTTGAGAACATGTTCTTGAATAGATGCCCCCTCTTGCATATGGACATTAAAGATGAATTTAAGAGCGTCATGCCCGAGTTGTGCGGACGGTTGTCCGAACATTCCCCGCGGGGACTTCATGATCTCACAGACAGTGAGCATGAATTCATGCTTCTTGACCAAGATTTCAAAAAGGCTTGCCAAGATATATGTTCAGGCCTTTTCATTTTCCCGTACCCAACGCTCGTATGCCTCTCGAATGTTTTGAGCGACATTTGGAGCTGGGATTGGAGAACATTCCTCTACCAAGACAAATTTTAAGTCATCGATGATCATAACTGTATTAATTGTATTTGCCAGGTGATGTAATTATTGTCAATTAATGTGTCAACGGTGAGCATGTTTAATGTTGCAGAAGTCATATTGAAAAATTGTTGAAACATACAATTTATTTATACTAGTAATCCATGCATTACCCAGTTTGAAAAATCAATCGAATTTAGCAAAATAATTTAATGCACCCTATGTGACTTTTATTTTGCAATGATATTTAGTGAGGCAAGGTAAAAGCCACCGTAGGGTGATCAATTACCCTTTCACTTAAAAAAGACCATCTCAAACAATATACAGAACAACTCCTTATTCTTATAGATATCAGTCAACATTGTTCGGTCTAGAAATTGTTAACTAGCTTAACATTTTCTTGTAAGTGTAACCACTCATTTTAGATTCTAGAGTTCCGCCTCAATGAGCCAACCGTAGGGAAAACCCGATTGGGGAAAAAGCTAAAGCAACCCTATCCATTTCTGAAGTTTGAGTAAATAGTCATGCAAATGTCATCCTTAGGGTGACACAAGCAAAGGTGCCTCGAGGCCGAGCATGAAATTTACTACAAACTAGTGAGAGAGATCGTGGGATGTGTTGACACATGTTCCGCTCCAACTTACTATAAACATTCTCTCCATTCATCTTGGTATTGACCTATACAAATACCATCCGTAGGGGGACACAAACAAAGGTGCCTTGAAACCGAGTATAGATCTCACGGTGTGAACTATTGGGGAGAAATGTGAAAAGAAAAAATGAAGTATCATGTACCTCATTTTCCTCCCATTGAATGTTTTATTTGAGGTTAATTTAATTTAGAAAAATACGACTCATTATTTTTACTAAGTGATTATTTAAATTTGCCCAAAAGTAACACATACTTTGGATAGTTAAACAATTTTGATTAATGGTCATTAAATAATTTAACAAACATTAATTAAAAATTGCATGCTTATAATAAATCTATCTAATTCACCTTCTAGATCAGTTATCAGGTAGGGGTGTTCCGTTTCCGTCTACTTAAATACCCCAGCTCAGACAGAACTAGCCTTAGACAAAGGTCCGTTCTAGATAAGTTTGCTATACTTTTAATCTTTTATTAAAACCAATTTAATCCTATTAAACTGATTAAAAATATTAAACTAACTTCTAATCTCATTAGAAATGTTGTGAACTTAGGTCTATGTGACTCATATTTTAAACTATTTAAAAAAAGATTTAAACCTAAGTTTGCATGCAATTCTGAATTATTTATTTTAATTTCTAATTTGATTTAATTATAACAATTATAAAATAAATGAAATAAATTAAAACCATATATTGCATTCCATATCATACTTAGTAAAAAAATTATACCATTATACTATTGCCAAAAGTAATGACATGCTTCATGCAATTTCCATTTCATTACTCAACATATATAACAATCATATATTAAAGTAATGAAAAAAGTAATGACATTCATTCAAACATGCTACTATATATTATAACATTTATAACATAAATGATGCATGAAAATATCATTAATGCATGCATTATATATTATAACAATTATATTATATGATGCATGAGCATGCTATAAAATTTAAATAATAAAACTATATATTATAACAATTATAATAAAAATAATGCATGAATAAATACATAAAAATATGGTGGGATTTTACTATATGATATACATTATGGCATATAAATATATAAAGTAAATCATACATCAAATGCATACTTAAAAGAATAATTATTGGACTGGGATTAGACTCTTAAACTATTAATTGAATTAATATAACCTTTATGTTAATTTAATTAATGGCAAACTAACTATTACATCAAATAATAGTTAAACCAGTTCAAAATAGGTGAAATAAACCTTGAACCGCACGAACCGGACTGCCTGAAACTTAAACCACCCACGAACCGATCATTTAATTGCCAAACTTCATGAACTGCTCACGAATCTCATGAAGTTTCCATCTCGAAGTGTCACGACGCTACGAAAAATCATTTTCGTTTGTCGCATCGCATCGCGATGCTAGGGCACAACGTTGCCACGCTATTGTACAGACGCGAACTCCTTCATTTCTGCTCCAATTTGAGCCTTGTTTTCTCCAGAAAATCACTGAAATTAGTGCGAACGACTCAAACAATGAATCATAGACTCAATTGCTTCCCAAAAACAAAGGGCCCTTACAAACCCATTTGTAAAATTAAAGCAAAGAATCTACACAGTCCAATCCTGAAACATCCAAAATTGCAAAGAATAAACATTCCACATACATTCATCAACCATATATGCAGTAAATGTACAAAACCCACCAACGGATCTGTATTTCAATTCTATAAAATTTTAAAACTTGGGTACCAAAACCACTACTCTAATACCAATGGAAGGAACCGTGAGGTATGCAGCAGAAACGAGATCATCCCACTTTCGGATTTTACATAAAACTAAAAAATACAAAACAACTTAAATCATGCATTCTAAGATAAGATTACTTAATTTTACAACATTCTTCTTAAAAACAGTAGAGAAGGAATTAAGGTTTTATTTGTACTTACCCTTGAAGAACCAAAGCCTTTACGAACTCCTCTCGAAAAAGTCACGAACACTTCGTACAGAAATATGAACTAAGCTTGCTCTCTTGACCCCGTTCAGTAAACCCTTCTGGTTGTGACATATAGATACTCTCCTCAAGATAGCTATTTAGGAAGGTTGTCTTGACATCCATTTGCCAGATTTCATAATCATACAATGCAACTATGGACAAGAGTATTCTAATAGAATTTATCATGGCAAATGAAAAGAAGGTTTCTACATAGTCTATCCCTTCTCTTTTGGTAAACTCTTTTGCCACAAGCCTAGCTTTGTAGGTCTGTACCTTTCCAATTTGGTCTCATTTTCTCTTGTAGATCCACTTGCAACCGATGGGTTTTACCCTTTCTGGTTGATCTACAAGGTTCCAAATTGAATTGAAGTACATTGTCTCCATTTCAAGGTCCATGACTTTAATCCACTGTTCTTTATCCACATCTTCCATTGCTTGTTTTGAAAGTTAATGGATCCTCTAAGCCATCATCTGGTATGATGACTTGAGTTTCAGTTAAACCCATGTACTGATCAGGCTATTGCACAACCATCTCACTACATCAAGGCACTCTCAACTCTTAAGAAGGATGTGAAGTACCAGTTTCATTAACAACTCTTGTTACCAGTTTCATTAACAACTCTTGTTGATGGATCTGCTCGATCAACAACTCTTGTCAATGCATATGTGGTTTCTCTGGTCATTTCATCTATTACTAGCCTATTGCGAGGTTGATGATTCTTGATGTGGTCTTCCTTTAGGAAAGTTGCATTTGTTGATACAAATACCTTATCTTCCTGAACATCATAAAAGAAATCACCTTTTGTCTCTTTAGGGTAACCTATAAATAGGCATGCCTTTGAACAACGTTCCAACTTCTTAGAATTTTGTACCAACACGTGTTGGGCATCCCCAGATTTTGAAGTGGCGTAAACTACCTTTACATCCTCTCCATAGCTCGTAAGGTGTTTCAGAAATATTTTTCGAGGAAACCATGTTCAATATATATACAGCTATCTCAACTGTGTGTCTCCAAAAAGAATTTCAACTGAGCATAACTCAACATAGAACAAACCATGTCTAACAAGGTTCTATTCTCCTTTCTGTTACACCATTTTGTTGAGGTGTGTCAGGTGCTGTGAGTTGTGACTGGATTCCGTGTTCTATCAAATAGTCATGGAATATGAAGTCCATATACTCACCACCTCAATCTGATTGGAATTTTTCGAGCTTTTTACCTAATTGGTTCTCAACCTCTGCCTTATATTCCGTGAACTTTTCAAGTCTATCGGACGTATGCTGTATTAGGTAAATGTAGCCATACCTTGAATAATCATCGATGAAGCTGATGAAATATTCACACCCTCCTCTAGCTTTAACATCCATTGGACCACAAAGGGCTGAATGTACTAGTTTTAAGTTCTTTGGCTCTAAGACTTTTTCCAAAAAAAGATCTTTTAGTCATTTTACCCTTAAGAAAAGATTCACACGGCGGTAATGAATTGTCTTCTAACTGATTTAGATGCCTATTCTTAACCAATCTCTCATGGATTATTGTGACCAAGTCTCAAGTGCCAAAGATAAGCGTTTGGAGAAAATTTTCTTTTCTTATTTTAATTTTCAACTTTTTAAACATCTCTATGTTCAAAATAGCTTTTACCTCAATCGATTTTAAGATCTACAAGTCATTTTCTAATTTGGCGGAACGAAAATTATTATCTTTCGAAGTAATGAACACTTCATTATTTTCAAAAGAAACTTTGTAATTTTGTTCCAACAAACATGAGACGGATATTAAATTCCTTTTCACAGAAGGAATGTAATAAACATTTTCAAGTAAAATGCACCTATCTCCTATAAATAACTTCATATCTCCCAACACTTTAGCTGAAACAACCTCCCCGGTCTCTACCTTAAAGGTCGCCTCGCCTTCTGTAAGTTGTCTCTAGGAACTTGTTTCCTTAGAGAAAATACAGATATGATTAGCGACACTTGAATCTATTATCGAGGTCTTTTTATCGTTTTCCACTAAGCATGTTTCGATGACTAGTAAATCATATTTACTTTGTCATTCGAATTTTGCATTCTCATTTATATTGTTCAAAACTTTAGATGAGTTGGAAGATAGAGGACAATCCTTTGTTAAAACTTGTTTTGAATTATCATTTGCTAGTAATTTGCATGTTGAATTGTTATTATCGTTAACTAAAGCGAAAGCGAGTATTTTAAAAGAATTCGACATGCTGAAATTTTAAACATATTCTTATTAGTAAATTGCAACTGAATCCAAATCAAGTTTTAGCAAAAAGTAATAATGCACCCAAATTTGTTATTTTATTTACAATGATACTATAGTGAGTCAGAATAAGTGCTACCGATGGGCAGTCAAATGCTCCTTCACTAAAGCAAGACATTTTTTACTAAATAATATCTCCAGACTAACTCATATGCCGACAATCATTTAGCTACCATTTTTAGTCAAGCACTTACTAACACTTAGTAATTCTGTAAGTGTGACCCGCAATTTTCAGATCTTAGGTATCCATCATTATCCATCTACTACAGACCATTTAGGTTATCACTTAAACATGATCCACTTGTATGTCTCTACATACATGTTTAAGTTACAGATGATAACCTTAGATGTTAGTTTATTGGTTTGTGGGTTTAATGCTACTAAATGTCAAATAAAATATCTCATATTTTATTAAATAAATAAAATATTTGTACAATACAATTACAAACTATAGAACCCTACGAGATTGAGAGCATTAACCCCAACAATCTCCCACTTGACCTAAAGCTAGTGGGGTGTACAATATAAAAGTCATACTAATATACAAGTAACAAAGCAATAAACTAGGACATAACACGCGCCCAATACAGAATCTCCCACTTGCCCTAGTCTAAATGTTTCTTGTCCTGTAGACTATACTCTGCAGGTGACCTTCTAAGGTAATATTCTAGTGAGTCAACCTTTTTTTTTTTCCATATTGAGGTTGAACTAACTTTTTCTAATTTTTTTGTTAAATTTATGTTTGAAGAAAAATTATATACAAATGCACTTTGAAATGCTACAAAAGCTACTACAACATCTGCTTTTGAGAAGGAATTAAATAAGCTTAGCCAAGTGGATTTGGCAGCTTACAATTGGTTGAAGCCATACCACCCAGCCATTGGTCTAGGCACGAATTTAGGTCCAATGCAAAGTGTGATATGTTGCTAAACAACCTTAGTGAGTGTTCCAATTCTTATATTCTTCCATCTAGGAGTAAACCTATCTTAACCATGATGGAAATGATTAGAAAGAACCTTATGGGAGGGGTCCATAAAAAAAAGAGAGCAAGTAGAAAAATTTTCAAGATTGTTGTGCCCAAAGATTTAAAAAAAAAAAAAAAGCTTGAAAGGAGCAAAGAACTTACAAGGAATTGGTCACTTAGATTTTCTGATGAGGAAGGTTTGAGGTTGAAAATAGTAGAGAGCAATTTATTGTTGATTTAAAAAAAACACACTTGTACATGCTATAAGCGGGAGCTTTCAGGGATGTCGTGTTCACATGTTATCCTATGTATTTGGTTTTCTAAGAAGAGTCCATAAGACTATGATGTCGTGTTCACATGTTATCCTATGTATTTGGTTTTTTAAGAAGAGTCCATAAGACTATGTTCATAAGTATTTCCATAAGAAAACATTCATTTAACCTATTCTCATTACATTCAACCAACTAACGGAATGGAAATGTGGCCAAATATGGACATGGACCCTGTACTTCCCCTGCCATAAAGAGACTACCTAAAGACCTAAAAGCCAGAGGAAGAAGGCACACGATGAAGTAAGTAATATTCATAGAGTACATGAGAAAAAGACAACGATAACTTGTACCAAATGTGGCAAAGAAGGTCATAATGTGAGAGGATGTAACGGTGTCGTAAGACAAAACAATAGTGCAACTCAATTTGGGGCTAAAAGATTGTAGAAGTCCTTGGTAAGTGTACATGTATGTGATATTTGTACACTTTGTTCAAATGTGACATTAACTAATAATTGTATCTCTTCAATGCTTTTAGACTAAATGGAAGGAAAGCTCGTTTATGGGATCTATGTAAACCCCCAACATGACTCAAGCATGACTCAAGTAATTTTTTCTTCCTTTGTTAGCTTTTATTTTCTTTTCTTTTTTGGTTTTTTGTAATTATTTTTTACATTAACTTTAGTTTTTTTGTACACCTTCATGTAGACCAAACAAAATGTCATCCAAAATGCACCTATGGACACCAATTAATCAAGTATGAGATCAAGATGTTAATTTGTTAATAAGAATTGTTAATATGTTCTAAGAATTGTTGAGTATTTGTTGTGAGAGTTGTTAGGAGGTCACACCTATTCTTATATAGTTCTTTGGGTATAAATACCCTTGTATTTCACCATTCAAAGAGATAGAAAGAAATGCAGTAATATATAAAACATTTTAATATGGTATCAGAGCTTCTGACCCAGCTTCATACCATGCCTCTGAAGGAACTCTTATACAAGAGTACCTATGAGCAGAAGCGGATCTTTCCAATTCATTGTGACAGAATTTCCACACATACATTCTAACATACAGATATGCATTGAACACACTAATTACTGGCATGCTTTCAAAGATAAAAACAAAAGACCGAGAAAATGTACCAATTGAAGACTTTCTTCACAAGAACTCGGTCTCACTGTGAATGAACTTCTTTCGCTCTTTCTCGTCCAACAAGCAATCACCCAGCAACACCATTGTCGTCTACACGAATAGCAGTGCACAAACAAAAGGCAATGGGGAAGAAACTACCACTCAAAGTCCTCAGTATTCTCGGAGTGATAATCTAAAGGGTGGACTTTGATGGAATTGGTAGAGGGGAGGAGGAAAGATTATCGTGTACTACGAACAAACAAATGGGAGAAAGGGAAGACTATCGTATAGTCGGGTGCTTGATCGGTTAGGTCGGGGTACACGATCGTGTAGTAATTGCTAAGCGATCATCTATGAAAAGATAAGCGATCGTTTATTTATGCTCAGACGCTAAGCGATCGTCTAGGAAAGGTAAGTGATCGTTTAGATAACTGCAGGCGATCGTTTAGGAAATGCGAGTGAGCGATCGTTTAGTAAGCGAGCGCTATCATAGAGGCTCTCAACACTAAGCAACACAAGACTTTCACATCGTGAGCGATTTAGCGTGTCTTGTGAAAAATGAAAACAATTTTCATTTTATTCTTCAGTTACTAGAACTGAATTGAACTTCCCACTATCGCACGAATTCAGAGAAAACTTCGGCCAATTATCTCATAACCGCTCAATTAATAAAATAATGAATATAATCATATTATATTCTTAACATATAGTTTGACATCATATATCAACTATAGTGTTTTCTCTTCTACTTGATATAAATCATATTTATATCCAATTTCCTCCAAAATAATGTAACTCATACATTTAATCAATCATATCATATAATTAACTAGTTCAATTATATCATATATAATCGAACTCCCACTTGTCAGTTTGAACATTTCAAACTGACCCAAAAACTTATTCTCAACTTTTATCTAAGCTACCAAAGGGACTTTATGGACCTATGGCTCGAAGCTCTAATGGTACGTGAATAGCTTACTAAACCATTTAGCCACGAGATCCACCATCTGTTAATTGCCAGACATTCCATTAAAGACCGATAGCTGAACTTTTTTTACCACAGATATATTTCTGTGTCCATCGGATATAACCAATCATGAGTACGATAACCCTTCACAGATGCTCGTAAGTACAGCTAGCCCAATTTACTGTTTTGCCTCTATAGTTACATCTCACTCTTTAAGCACCACTGATCCCTCTAATGAACAATACAACATAGTCCAACTATGTATGAACACCTCTCGGGCCATGAGAAGCTGTGTGGCGCCATCGTTCAAGCCTTGGAATCAGCCCTTAAGGGAGCTATCTATCTACTTGCCCCTACTTTGGGGAAGGAGTGAATTCCATCTTGTGTAGCTGAGTTTCCAGCTCCCAAATCAGACGAATACCCAAAGTGGTAGGTTTGAGTCGACGACCTGGCCACTCCACCCATGAAAATCAAAGTACCGCCCTCAATGGCAGGAGTTCCCAACTCACTCAGGATTGAGGTCATGTTACCTATGGTATCTTAGTGAAGTTGAAGTCTCTGTCATTGAACGATGTTATATAACTAGACATTAACACTTCGTGGTCAGGTCTTATACAAAATCCTTTGTATAGGATGCCCTCAATCGCATGTCCTCTACACGAATGATCAGGATCAGACCATTCTGTGACAAGTCACAACACTTGTAACTATTCCACAAAATGGGCTGCATCCGTAGCGTTACAAGATAAGGTTTCCCTCCTAAATCCATATACTACAGACCATTTTGGTTATCATTAAGACATAATCCACTTGTATGTCACCGCATACATGCTTAAGTTACATAAAGAAACCAGGGATTTTAGTTTATTGGTTTGTTAGCAAATAAAACAACCAACTGAGCAAAATCAAGAAGTGAAGTAATATCATATATTATACATCACAAGCGTTCGTACAGACTGTTTTACAAACTACAGGACACGAACTTTAGGGCATCAACCCTAACAGCCTCCCTCTCTGTCTCTCGCTTGTGAGTCATCAAGCGCAGTACTCAACGCCAGACCAAGCTGCGTTTTGTGAAGCTTCGTCGCACCATTGTCGCCACCTTCGTCTAATTTCAGATCCACGAAGCTCACTGGTCTTGAAAATTGCATAAATTTGAAAATCGCTCAAATTCGGGACTATCCATGCACCAAACGACCATTCGTTCAGGTCTCCGTATCGCCCATCTATACAGATCATCAGTCTGCTTCGTTTCTCTTTGAGGTCTGATTTTCTTCTGTGGTCGTCTCCGAGCCGAGCTGATTTTCTGTCAAATCTGATGAAGAAGAGTTGATTTCCGTCAAATCTGAAGAAGTTCCATGTTAAACAAGACCAAGCCAAACTGACCGAATGCCACCAAGCCAAGTCGAACTACCTACGGCCAAACCTCTTCGAGCTAAGCCAAGTCGTCTGCGAGCCAAGCCTTTAATTTGAGCTATATTTTTCCTTGGCTCCATTTGTCCTGTGCATTTTTTTTTTTTTTGCCTATAATGGAAAAAATTCAATGTCTTTCGCCCTATCAACACTGTGTTTGGACAGCACCCAACTACATCACGTGTGCATATCAAATGAAGAGTTTTCTTATTGGACACAAGTTGTGGCAGATTGTTACTGGAGATGCCACTCAACCCGTCCAAAGTGCAACTAAAGATGATAGCAAGTTTATTGAAAGATTGGAGGATTGGGATAACAAAAATCACCAGATAATCACCTTATTGGGTAACTCTTCCACTTTAGCCATTCATACCCAATTTGATGCATTCAACACGGCTAAAGAATTGTGGGATTTTCTATCTACACGGTTCCAAACCATTGGTCTTGCTCATTATTATCAGTTGCACTTTACCATCATCAACACCAATCAGGAGGCTAGATAATCTGTGAATGAGTATCTAGTTATTCTTTAGCCTATTTGGACCCAGATTAGGCCAAAATTAGCCTGGAACTTTTGTGACTCATCAAGGTTCTTATGGGGCTCCGAACAAAATATGAATCTGTTTGGGCTGCCCTATTACATCGTAATCCCCTATCTTCTCTCGATACGAAATCCAGGAAATCCTCTTTGAAGAAAAAAGGCTTGGGTTGGTCTCCTCTCTATCATCAGAGGTTGCTCTTGCGACCACCCATTCACGCTCTTTCACTAAGTTCTCTTTTTGCAAAAACTGCAAATTACATGGTCATAAGTTTGTTGATTGTTTTATCACTAAGTGTAGGTATTGCCACAAACGTGGTCACATCTTGAACAGTTGTCCGATTAGACTGCCTCGCTTGCCCCTCCTTCCCGTTATACTACTAAGTCAAAAAAATCTACCAAGTTTGGCCTTCCACCTGTTATTGTTGTTGCAACGTCTGTTGATGTGATGTCTTCTACCCCTCTGAGCCTCCAGATCAGTGACCTCTAGGATTTGCTAAAACAAGTGTTATCTACTAGTGCACCTGCGCTTGCTGTCACACCAGCTACATCTTGGCTCCTTGATTCGACTTATTGTAAACCTATGACCTCCAACATTGCTTTATTATCTACCTCTAACCCTGTCAAATCACTTCCTCTCGTTCACTCCATTGACGGTAACCATATGACCATTTCTAGAATTGATACTGTTAATACACCAACTATAACCCTCTCCGATATTTATCATGTCCCCAAACTGTCTTTTAACCTTGCTTCTGTTGGTCAGTTGTTTGACCTCGGACTTACTATTTTCTTTTCCTCTCATGGTTGTCAGGTTTAGGATCTACGGACGGGACAGATGGTTGATACGGGTCACAAGGTGGGAAGATTATTTGAGCTCACAGTCTTTCAGCCACCAGTCCCCCTACCTCTTTCTGCCGCTGTCACTGATATTGTTACATTTTAGTGGCATCTGCATCTTGGTCATACATCTTCTGACAAGATTCTTAATTTAATTTCTGTTGGTAGTTTGAAAAAATGTTTCGCGATTCAGTTCTTTTGACTGTTTACATTGCAAACTTGCAAAGCAACCTGCTCCGTCTTTTCTGTTTCTAACTCACTATGCGATACTCTAGTTGGTCTGTTCCATCTAATATATGGGGCCCTGCACCTACTCCTACTGTCAATGGTTTTCGATATTTTGTGTTGTTTATTGATGAATACTCCCGCTTTACCTAGATTTACTTTTTGAAACATCGTTCTTCCTTATCCCAAGTCTATATTGAGTTTGCAAAAATGTTCCACACTCAATTTTCACACACTATCAAAATTCTTCGCACCAATAATGCAATGGAGTATAAGGATGCCCAACTACTTTCTTTTCTCACCCAACAGGGCACTCTTATCCAATGTTCATGTCCTTATACTTCCCAGCAAAATAGTCGAGCTGAGCGAAAACATCGCCATATACTAGATTCTGTCTATGCTCAACTTCTCTCTACGTCTTGCCCTGAGAAATTTTGGGATGAGGTTGCACTTACGTTTGTTTATGTCATCAATCGCCTGCCTTCCACGGTTGTTCACAATCTATCTCCTTTTTAATGGTTGAATGGCACCTCTCCCTCTTATTCTCACCTTAAAGTCTTTGAGTGTGTGTGTTTTGTCGTTCTCCATCCTCATGAACATACCAAACTTGAACCCAAAGCTCACCTATGTTGTTTTGTTGGTTATGGGACTGAGCATAAATGGTTCCACTATTGGGATCCTATTTCTAAAAGGCTTCGCATCTCTCATCATGTCACGTTTTGGGAATATCGTATGTTCTTCAATATATCCTCGTATCATACTTCCCTCACTAGCCCCCACCCATTCTTTACTTATCCCTCTACTAATCTCTTCTCTATCTATGATTCATTTTTGGGAACATCGTATGCTCTTCGATATATCCTCATTTCATACTTCTCTCACTAGCCCCCACCCATTCTTTACTTATCCCTCTGCTAATCTCTTCCCTGTCTGTGATTCTTTTCATGACTCTTCCCTCCTAACCATTCCTGAGCTTGATTCATCTTCTTCCACCGAAGCGCTCCCGGATCTACCTTTTGCCTCCAATGTGGAATTAGAACCTGCACTTGTTCGTCGATCCACTTGGGTAAGAGAAACTCCTCATCATCTTAGAGACTATCACTAGTTTTCTAATGTAATGTCTTTGGTTGAACCTTCCTCTTATTTGGAAGCCTGCACTAACCTTCTTTGGCAGCAAGCGATGCATGAGGAACTTCAGGCTTTGGAGAAAACACACACCTAGGATTTTGTTGACTTACCTCTTAGCAAGAAGCCTATCGGGTGTAAGTGGATTTATAAGATTAAGACTCGTTCTGATGGGTCCATTGAGCTATTTAAGGTTCGCCTGGTAGCTAAAGGGTATTCTCAAGAGTATGGTATCGACTATGAGGAAACTTTTGCTTTCGTTTCCCGAATGATGTTTGTTTGAATCTTGTTAGCCGTAATCGCTACCAAACAGTGGCCCCTTTTTCAAATGGATGTTAAAAATTCTTTCCTGAATGACACTCTATCTAAAGAAGTTTATATGAAGCCACCATTTGGTATTGCTTCGCCATCTCAAAAAGTTTGTCTTCTTCATCGTGCTTTGTATGGACTCAAACAAGCACCCCGTGCCTGGTTTGCAACCTTCAGTGCCACTATCACCCAACTTGGATTTGGATTTGTCTCTAGTGCTCATGACTCAACTCTCTTTACTCGCAAGACTCTGCATGGTGTTGTTCTTCTGCTATTGTATGTGGATGACATGTTTATCACTGGAGATTATTCGCATGTAATAGCAGATTTACAATGCTATTTAGAAGAAAACTTTAAGATAAAAGATTTTGGGCCCTCTCAGTTATTTCCTTGGTCTTCAGGTCTCATCATGTTCTAAAGGGCATTATTTATCTCAGGCGAAATATGCGTCTTGTTGGGAATATCCTAGAACTCACAGTTTGTATTAAACATTCTATTTATCAATAATAATAAATTGTTGATTTTGCATTCTATTATGAAAATCCAATAAACATATCCATAGCTACAGTCTGAATACTGTAACTTTATGTAGTGACATAAACAGGATCAAGTTAACAATATATAGCCTCAATGGTCTAATAAGTATATGGATAAAATTGGGTATCTCATTCTGGTAACACTATTGGATGTGGCTCACTTTTTAGTTGTTACAAGAAGTTGTAAAGTGCTACAAACGATGTGATCCACAGGTTGTTCATGTTGAGACATGTGAGTAGGGGCATTCTATGCAATGAGTTTGCATATAGACTGGACCACGAAAATAATCACTTTTCTTTATAACGACCGTTTACTGTTATAATTGACTATTTCATTTATTAAATAACCTAGGTTAACTCGATCTTAATCTTGAGCTAGCTATGAACTCCTGTTTGTTCGAGATTATCCTTTGATCTGCAAACGGTGAGAGTAGTCCAACATCACTTCTTAATAAGCCTCCTATTTTGGGGATAAGACCGGATGAATAGTTGGGGACACCTGCAAGATGGAATTCACTCCTACCCGATTTAGGGTTAGCGGATAGGTTATTCTCTTAAGTACTGATTCCAGGTCTTGAACCAATCGGGGGCCCGCCTTCTCATGACAAGAGAAAGAAACTTGATTCATAGGTGTTTATGAATCAGAATTGTTCATTAGAGGGTCAGTGGAACTTAAGGGAACAAGATGTATTCACAGGGTTAAAACGGTTATCTTGATCCAGCTGTGATTATGAACAACTTGTGAATGATCGACTTACTGATTATGGTTATATAAAGTGGAATATAATATATCTACAGTTGAGGGGGTCATACTATGGGCTATAGTGGAGTGTCCCATTAGTTAACTAATGGGTTACATCGGTCTAATGAGTTTAGTGATAATCATCGGATCGTTGAGCCCATGATCCGTAGGTCGTGAGGTACCCTCTACTAGCTCGGAAATTGATATTAGGGCGTCTTTAGAAAGCTGTGAAAAAATTAATTTGAAACGTCAAATTAAAATTAAACGGAATAAGAGAGATATATAATATTAAAATATGATTTAAATATATGAAGATGAATTGTGCAGAAAAAATAATTTAATATTTGATATTAAATTAATTAGAATTATTTAAATAATTATTTATTAATTTTATTAGAAAATTAAAAATGTTTTCAGTTTTAAAATCAAAATTGAATTTTTGAAATTGGTTTTGATATTAGAAAAATTGGAAAGTTGAAATTCATGCACAAAATGGAAAATTAAGTTTTTCCATTACCCATCTTCTTCATGCTCACACAAACCTTATTTTCTCATCTTCATTTACTCCAAGCATAAGTTGTAAGTCATGCAGTATTCTTCTTTGCATGTTCACCTGAAATAAATAAAGAAGATTGGAGTGAATTTGAGGCATGCATTCCATTAGAAATTTTAGAGAAAATTTCGAGCTGGAGAAGAGTTCTTCGAGTGTGCTGGTGCAACGAGCTTCTCTTTGGTTTTCTGTTGCTTTAAGGTGTTCTTGAGTCCAAAAATTAGTTCTAAAGCTCCAAGAGGATAGTGAGAAAGATCTTGAGGTGGTTCACGATGATCTTTCGAGGAGATAACTGTTGTTCATCATGATCTTGAAGAGTTCTACAAAGGTATGACTACAAACCCTCTTATTTTTTATGAGCATGCTTTAGTTTTTGCCAAAATTAGTGAATTTGAATATTTATTGATCCTAGTTACTTCCGTTATATGTTATTACACCCTTACAATGAGTATCAGAGCATCATATAAGCATTCAATTCAGTTTAATTTTAGTGTGGTGGGTGTTTTTCTTGAGATATATGAAACTGATGCACTGATATGATTTTCTGAGTTTTGGCATTTTATTTCTCTTTAATTTCTCAATTAAATTTGTAATTGGCTCTTGTTTCATGAGCTGATATGTGTTATCAAGAGTCTGTAATTTATTTGGAATCATTAGAGTTAAAATTAAGATGTAATTTAAGAAACAAGTGAAGATGGTCGAGCTGCTGTTCCAGTTTTTCAGCTTCTGCTCAAAATTGTCGTTGAGGTTCAGTAGCTAAATGATCGTCTAGTTCCAAGCATTACATGATGTAAAGAAAAGCTAGACGATCGTATAGCTATGGGCATTGTTCGTTGTGATGTTGGACGCTAGACGATCGTGTACCTGCGGGAGCTAAACGATTCATTGAAATGCTATACGATAGCACTACGTGACCGCTTAGCTTTGCGTGGGAACTAAATTATGCGTTGGAAGTACTATACGATGGTACTACACGATCGTGTAGTTTCGGCGTGAGCTAAACGACGTGATGAAATTCTATGCGATGAAACTAAGCGATCGTGTAACTTCGATGCTCAACGATGCGATGACGTTCTATGCGATGGAACTAAGCGATCGTGTAGTTGCGGCAGACACTAAACGATGACATGAACCGCTATGTGATGGTATTAAACGATCGTGTAGTTTTACCCGAGAGCTAAACGATTGCACTATGCGATAGACAGAAGACACTAAGTGATCGTGTACCTCAGCTCAACGCAAGGCGATGGTATTAGACGATTGTCTTCAATGTTACAAGATCGGTCTTAGCGAGACTTTGAGGTTGGACTGAAAGCAGCCGGTTCGACGGTTTCCTCGAGGTCCAATCCGGTTCAGCCTCAAAGGGTTTTTGACTGGTCCGATTTAGACTTTGTTGGTCTGGTTCAAGTCTCATCCAGTCCGGTTCAAGATGCTTGGGTTCGGATGGAGCAGTTCGAGCAATTCACAGA
This sequence comes from Benincasa hispida, assembly GCF_009727055.1. Classification (NCBI taxonomy): domain Eukaryota; kingdom Viridiplantae; phylum Streptophyta; class Magnoliopsida; order Cucurbitales; family Cucurbitaceae; genus Benincasa; species Benincasa hispida. Next base: position 54,173,155 of record NC_052350.1, on the reverse strand, counting down.
CGGTTTTTGAAGTTGTTTGTAATAGTTAGGCATCTATTTGCTTGTTTATGCCAAACTAAAACCATATTAGTTAGTATTTAATTGTTTATGCATGTGATGTATGTAATAATTAAATAATTCATGTATGTGCATACAGTATGCCATGTAGATTTAAAACCCAACCATAGCATGTTACATGCATTGAAAGTATGTTATAATTGTTATAAATATATAGTATGCATGTTAGGGTTATATTTAATATAATGGTTATATTAGATATTAAATGCCTTTGTTGAATGTTGTGGAGTTTAGCATGTCTAAAATTTTGTAAGTTGTTATAAAATTGGGTTAGACATTTAAAATCCATAACAAAGAACAGTTGCATGCTCCACTTAGGTTAACAACTAGTTTTAATCATTAAAATAGATTGTTATCTTATAAAATACGGTTACAACTCATATCGGTTCATTAAACCTGTCTAAGGCTAAGGGTACTTAAGTTGACGGTTTACAGAACACCTCCTACCTGGGGATTATGACTGAAAGATTGAGCATTGTTAACTGATTTTATGACTTGCGTGAGCGATGTGAGGTAATAAAATGGTTTATCTCCTAGACATTGTAGGTTAAATCCAATTATAAGGTTATACTTGGATAAATCACTTAGACTTAGGTTGTATAAATTTAGCCGTTATACTAAGTAAAATACCCAAACAAAATAGAACACTTCAGTGGGAGATTAACAATATATTTGTTATATAGTTATTAGCTTCTCACGTCCTCAAGAGTTCATACCGTGAGATCTATGCTCGGCTTCGTGTCGCTTTTACCGCGACTGCTTCATTCAAAAAGTGTTTTGCATGCGTCAATAACAAGGTCAATGAGGGAGGTAGTTCATAGTAAGTGGGTGAAGGAAATGTGTCAACATTGTCCTACAGTCTTCTCCATTACTTTGAACCGTGAGATTCCTATGTTTCACCTATTGTCATTTTTAGGCGACACTAGCTAGTCAGTTAACCGTTAACGCGGGCGATCCCCTCGGAGGGTTGTAACATAGGATTCAGAACAACTCAGGCTTCAGAATAAATGAATAGGTTTCTATTAGTTCCGTCTTGGGTATTGTATTCTATTTTAGAGGCATATTCATACCGTTCTATAAGATCTAAAAATGACGGGTCACACTTACAAGAATTACTAATTGTTAGTAAAGATCTTGACTGAAACGATAACCAAAAGAACTATCGAAATATGAGTTATTCTAGAGATGGTATTTTGGTCAAGAACTGCTTACTTCTATGAAGAGAATTCTCTGACTTACCCATCTTCTTCATGCTCACACAACCCCATTTCCTCATCTTCATTTACTCAAGCATGAGTTGCAAGTCATGTAGCATTCTTCTTTGCATGTTCACCTGCAATAAATAAAGAGATTGGAGTGAATTTGAGGCATGCATTCCATTAGAAAATTTTAGAGAAAATTTTGAGCTGAAGAAGGAGTTCTTGAGGCGTGCTGGTGTAGTGAGCTTCTCTTTGATTTTCTGTTAATGTCAGTTGTTGTTCTTGGCGTCCACAAACTCGTTCTAAAACTCCAAGAGGATGGGGGGGAGATTTTGAGGTGAACAACTATATGTTCATCAAGATCTTGAAGAGTTTCTACAAGGTATGACTATAAACCCTCTTATTTAGATGAGCATGCTTTAGTTTCTCGCCCAAAATTAGTGAATTTGAATACTTATTGATCCTAGTTACTTCCGTTGTATGTTATTACAACCCTTACAAGTCTAACTTTTTTACGTGTTCTGGTATTGTTGATGCTGTTATTGCACCAACACCATTGGACTCCAATGTCCGTCTAACCTTTTGATGGTATTCCTCTCTAGGATCCCACTTTGTATCGGCAACTTGTTGGCAGTCTCATCTACTTAACCATAACAAGTCCAGACATTGCCTATGTAGTCTATGTGGCCAGTCAGTTCATGTCTACTCCTCGCACTATTCGTTTCATTATTGTTCTTCATATTTTTGTGATATGTTAAGGAACCCTAGGACATGGACTTCGGTTCTCTTTTCAGTCTTCCTTAGTTCTCTCCAGCTATACTGAGTTGACTAGGCTTGTGATCCTACTGATCAACGATCCACCACAGTTACTGTTTTTTATTTGGGTGATTCTCTCATCTCTTGGCGAAGTAAGAAACAAATTGTTGTATCTCGCTCTAGCATAGAGTTGGAGTATTGGGCACTTGCACTGCGGGATGTGCTACTTCTGAAGTCAGTTGTAGCTTCGTTGGCTTCTGGTTGATATGGGAGCTCCCCAGGCCTTTGTTACTATTATGTAGTGTGACAATCGTAGTGTTATTCAGATTGCTCATAATGATGTGTTTCATGAACGGACGAAGCATATCGAGATTGACTGTCACTTTGTTCGTCATCATCTTCAAAGCTCCACTCTACATCTTCAAGCCATATCTATAACTAAACAACCAGTTGATATATTCACTAAAGCACTCTCTCCTACACGCTTTGGTCAATTATCTTGCAAACTCAAGTTGGTTTCTACTCTACCACCTTGAGTTCGAGGGGGGATGTTAATTTATTATAAGAATTGATGGGTATTTGTTGTGAGAGTTGTTGGGAGGTTATGACTATTCTTAGATAGTTGTTTAGGTATAAATACTCATGTATTTCACCATTCAAAGAGATAAAAAGAAATATAGTAATATACCAAATATTTTAATATTAGAGGAAGGTCAAAAATAAATTAGTCACATCCATGAAAACCAACCTTAAGATCACATTGTGTACAAACTGCAAACATAGGAGTGTGTTTTTGTGTAGATGATAGATATTTTTTGTTCACAAACTAAGACCCGATTATTTTATAACAATTATTTGTTAGATGTATTACAAGACCTATTTTATGCATTGAACATGTGCAAGACATATATTTTGAATGAAATAAATGTGATGATCAGTTAAATATAGTTGTGCAAGAGTGACTTGAATAGCTATTGTCTACATAAGTATACTTTACATGCTAAATAGATAAAGCTGAAATGAATTAGGGTTCCACGATATTATCATTCAATAATTTGGTTTTATTTTCAAATCTAGTCAATGAAAAATAGCCACATTTTTTTATTATCTTTCTAAAATTTAATAAATTTTTTTGTAATAGCACATGGGTAAAACTATTTTCGTTTGATTCGATTTAAATCTTTAAATTTACCAAATTAAAATAGCAATATTTTTTCTAATAATTTTACTAAATCGAAAAAAGAAGAAGAAAACACTAGATGAATAAATGGTTTGCAAATTGGGGTCAAAGGCGGCTGATTTACAGGACTTAGAAGGGTCAACTTGAAGTGGTCCCGCCATAAGAATTTTTACCTTTCTCCATGTAAAATAAACGTCTGACAAAGTACTAAAAACGTCCAATAGGTTATGCCAACACATTCTTTTTTTCTTTGGCATAATCGTCGTCGTATTCAGGTAGGGAGAAGTACCTCCCGACGAAAACTATTTTCATCGGTATAAATACCATTTTTGCCAATGCAATTTTTTGCGTCGGCATATGTGTTTTCCCAACAAAATACAATTTGCATTGGCAAAAGCATATTTCTAAACAACAAAAATTTTCAATAGATAGATTTCTACTAATGTTTATTTGCGTTGGCATGAGTTGTTTATAATTTTATATATTTTTTGTAACAATTAAATAACCAAATTTTTATTTCCTTAATACCTAATTGTGCACAAACAAAAATTAATCTTAAAAAAAATCAATTAGAGACAAATATAACAAAAGTAAGCTTATATATTTAAAAATAAGATTAATATTCAATACACAAGCTATAAAATTTTACGATAAAAAACTGTGTATACAATTAAATTTGAGCTTTTCTAGTTTTTTACAAATCCCCTACACAAAAAAAGTTTAATCTTCCCTAAGCCAAAATGCCTAAGCCTAAATAAGTGAGATACTAAACCAAACTAAGTAATCATCTCAAAATCTTTCCGCAATCTCCAAAAAATGATCTTTAAGAATTTTACACAAACAACCTGAAGTAGGAAAAACAAATATTATGAGATATTTCTTAAAATCAATAAAGAAAAATGCATAAAAAGATCTTAACAATTACACAAAAACTTAAACAAAATGTTTAAAATGGTTATGAAGAATGATCTCTCTCTCTCAAGCTACAAACATGTCGTCAATGTTCATAATTAAAACATGGACACCACAAACAACCATTTTACTATCTAAAAAGTGATTAAAATGGTTATAATTAAGACGTGAACCCCTCCCCCACGCTACGAGTGTGTTGTAAATCTACTTAAAGAAATACATAAATGGCCTTTAAACCTTCACAACTATTGGATCCCTACAAATAAGTCAAGAACAAAGTTCTTTTAAAGTGCACAATTAGACTTCAAAATAATCTAAAACACAATTACAACAAATACATCCCCTCAAGCTACGAACGTGTCCTAGTTCCACCTAAGCATCATTCAAACCTACAAAGTAGCAACAAATGCATCGAAAGTGTCGAAGTGAATCCCTCCCCCTTAAATCCACCTAAATTTCTTTCAAGACTAAGTCTGTCATTCGATAGTCCTAAAAATATATAACTCAACTCTCAGATCCCTACAAATAAGTCAAGAACAAAGTTTCTTTAAAGTGCACAACTAGACTTCTAGATAATCTAAAGAACAATTATAATATATATCCCCCCATCCCCCCAAGCTACAAACGTGTCCTAGTTCCACCTAAAAGTCATTAAACCTACAAAGTAGCTACCATAATTGCAAGATAGCCACAAAACAAACAAATTTTACAAGAATTCTAGTTTTCCCGAAGCAAAAATATCCTAAAATCCTAGAATTTGTCTCTTAAAACCTACAAACTAGCAAAAGAAAAAAAAAGATTTATGCAAAACTACAAATTTTTCTAAAAAACACACCTAAAACATAGAGAATGTTGAAGCGAAAGTATCCATATTGGCTACATAGCTGCAGGATAGCCACATAATAATGTAACAAGTTCCTAAATCCGTTAAAACACACATATTTGAAGAGTAAACATAAATCTACACATGTATAATATAATATAATGCACATATGCATTTTTTGCGGCTTCGCTTACCCACCCAACTTTCTCTAAAAAATGACTTTCGTGAAACAATTACACTTGACCAACATCTTTACCATTTTTGGTTGTCTATAGTTCAATAAAAAATTATTAGTCAGACATAATATGATAATGAATAAAACAACAATGAACTGATACCATACTAAGAAGTTCCTAAGTGCCACTTTCACTCTCCAACCCAAACTAAAAAGCTCATAAAAAGTTTATAAAAATCACTTTGACTAAAAAAAAAAACCTAAAAAGTTTATAAAAGCCACTTTGACTTTCAAAACCAACTAAAAAACTTCTAAAAAGTGTCTAAGCGACACTTTCACTCTCAAAATAATATAAAAATACCTAAGTGCCACTTTGACTCTCAAAGCAAAACTAAAAAGTTCTCAAGTATCACTTTCACTCTCCAACTCAAACTAAAAAACTCCTAAAAAGTGTCTAAGTGACAACTTACACTTTCAAAATACCTAAAATGTATCTAAGTGATATTTTGACTTTTAAAACAACCTAAAATGTTCCAAAGTGTGACTTTCACTCTCAAACTCAAAGTAAAAAGCTCGAGTCTAAGTGAAACTTTGACTCTTAAAACAACTTTAAAAGTTCCTAGGTGTCATTTTCACTTCCAACCAAAGCTAAAAAGCTCCTAAAACGTGTCTAAGTGATAATTTGACTCTAAAAAAAACCTAAAAAGTTTTTAAAAGTCAATTTAACTCTCAAAACCAACTAAAAAGCTTCTAAAGAGTGTCTAAGAGGTACTCCCACTCTCAAAACAAATTAAAAATGGCTAAGTATCACTTTTGACTCTCAGACCCAAACTAAAATGTTCTCAAGTATCACTTTCACTTTCCAACTCCAACTAAAAAGGTCCTAAAAATGGTTTAAGTGACACTTTGACTTTAAAAAAAAAAAACTTAAAAAGTTATTGTAAGTCACTTTGACTCTCAAAACTTAAAAGCTTCTAAATAGTATCTAAGAGGCACTTTCGCTCTCAAAGCCAAACTAAAAAAACTCTTAAAAAGTGTTCAAATGACACTTTGATTCTTAAAGCAACCTAAAAAGTTCCTAAAAGTATGAATAACAAACATATTATCCAAAGAGACTAGATAATAATTGAAACTCATCTCGTAACTCCATGTCCAAAATAATAGTTTTTGATATGCTTTTTATACACGACATTTTTTATAAACTTTTTGAACTCTAGCAAATGCTTGCGAAGTCCTTCTAGCCACAATCTATAAACAAACTAAGTTCCAACTCACCCTTTTACATTTAGTTAAATAAGTAATTGAGTTTCTCTCTCTAACTTTCTAAATTTTATTTTCTATTTTTTCCATCAATATAAATCACATACTAATGGAATGTCAAAATTCTAACCATCGTCCATATAGTTCAAATCTTTTCACCCCATTTTTTCCCAACTATTTGTGAAAAAAACAATAATGACAAGCTAAGTGTTCAAAATTGATGCTACAAATACAAGTAAGATAGAGAAAAAAGAGTATATTCAACTACAAGTTACTACCTTTAGTTAAACACACTAATGTAATGTAAAAAGCGTGTTCTTTTTTTCATTTCTTTCCTAATGCATTCATTTTAATAATTTGAAAATAACATTTGAAAAAGAGGAGAAAAAGTTGTTAGAAATGAGCTAATGTACCATTTAGAAGTTTCAATTAAGTCTTTATTTTAGTCAATGACACTCTAATACCCCATCATTTAACTTATTTTTTCAAGAAAAATCAATGTTAATCAACAAAAAAAAAAAGCATTATGTTAACACAATTGGTAAACTTACAGCGTGTGATTGTCGGAGTTGGAGGAGCATGCGGTCGCGGGACCTCCAAGCTTGCAAAGAAACAAGTGAATGAGAAAGGAAATGGGGAGAAAGGAAAAGTGGGAATTAGGAAAAAGGGGGAAAGGAAAAATGGGGGGAGAGGAAAATGAGGGAAAAAGGAAAAATAGATTTTTTTAAAAACTTTGGCCGACGCGTTGTGCAGCGAGATAAGTGTCTAGTTGTGTCGACATAAATATGTAAAACAAAACGTAGGTGTTGCTTCATTATGGCCAATGAATCAAAATTACGTCGGAAGAAACCAATCCATGTTGACGAAAACTGATGCGTCGAGAAAAAAAACTTCGAAACAAGTAAAATTCTTGTAGTGTCGTGTGAAGTAACCATTTTTAAACGGAAGGAACAAAAGGGGTAAATTAATACAATCATGAAAGTTTGAGGTTTAAATTGATATCATTATTAGTTTGATGTTTAAATTAATATCATTATCAGTTTAAAGTTTAAATTGATATAATCTCCAAAGTTCAGGTTTAAATTGATATTTGCCCAAAATTAAAAAAAGAATGGGAAGAGTTTGAATTAATTATAAAAAAGAGAAAATGAAATAAATCAAAATTAGACATATAAAAAATAATATACATTAAAGATGGAGAGAAAAAGTTGTTAGTTGAAAAAAAAAAAAGACATCATTGTTTAAAATTATTAGTTGGATCGTGTAAAAAATTATATAAATAAAAATATATAATAATGACACGTTTCACTTATGGAAGCAAGGAGGTGCGGAAGAGTTCACTATGTACTAGAAAAATTTCCCACATCCATAGCTCAACTTTGATGACTACAAACTTCCGTGGCACACACGCTACGATTTAAAATAATTACTATTTTTCTTTTTAAAAAAGATAATTTCTATTTTTTAATCTATAATTTTTGTTGTTGTTAATCTTGGTATTGATTTTTTTAAAACATTTAAAATTTGAATGAGTAAATAATCGACGTAGTTAAATTGTAACGACTCTGGTTTCCTACAGTATTCTAGGATGCTATTTCATACATGCATAGTACGATGTCTTTTAAATCATCAAATTAAAGAGCCAAAATTTTTTATTTAATAATGCTCAAATGAAGGATGGAAAAACATAAATAAATAATAATAAATAACTGAAGCAATTTACCAGTCGGGGTATTTTGCATAATATTGAAAGACGCTAACTTCTAAACCAGAGTTTCAAACATAATACTATATGCGGAAGCAATGAAACGTTCTAATGGCCAGGTCACGGATCTCTCTTGTCATTCGCCAGTTTGTCATAGACAAAAGGGTGAGTATAAAAATATACTCAGTAAGTGGCCCACTACTGACCCCACTCAGTGACCTATTAGTCAATCCATTGGACCAAAAATGCACAACAACATCAAAAACATAGGCATAGGCATAGGCATAGGGGGCGAACCCGAAGACACGCTTTCATAAGTAGTGACTTAAAGGTCACAACATAATTACAAGGGGTGATCCCAAAAAGGAACCTTAATAAATTGGGTGTGGCAAAGGTCAAACATGCGCTGTGCATGGCCAAATGGTTATAGCTACAGGTCCTGAAATCTCATAGAAAACATGAAGTTACAAAATCACTATGATATTTAACATAACATGCCATCTCAGCCATGACTCAAACATTAAACTTTAACACAACGTTCCCTATTTCGCATTAACTGTTTTCAGTCTCACTCATATACTCATACATCAACTCATACGTCAGCCTTAAACTTTTAGCTCAATTTATTATAGTCTCATATACCTAGTCATAACCGTACCACGTCAAACCTTAACATTATATCTTCGCTCTACCTTGTACAGTACTTTAATTTTAATCCCAAATTCATCACAGCAGGAACAATTCAATTCAACTTTATCGAATTCAGCACACACCCATGGCAGATTTCATCACAGTTTCATTATTGAAATAAATATTTTCACAGCAGGCCTAACAACATCCAGGACAATCAGTAGTAAACCCCTTACCTCAAGATAAGGCACTGTCCCAAAAAAAGACCTTACTACTATTGAGAAGTCCCTTCACCGACACACGCTCTTTGAAACCAATAACAAATTAGGCCAAGAATCCCTAAATTGACAATGGGCTGCCAAGAAAAAAACTTACCCTCAACAGACCCTCGGCTGAATTACCGCGAAACACGACAACCGACAATGTTCCGGTGCACAAAACGAACGAGGATACTCTGATGTGCGTTGGGCTTCGACTATCGACGTGTGGCGAATGAAAGCGGCGCGGATGGGCTTCGCGCGCTGGGATTCGGGCGAGAAAACATTGACCGGCGCGAAACAGAGGCTTGCGGCGTGGGACAGAAGTTGATGGCGCGACTGAACCTCGCACGGAACGGACAACGCGGTTTGCGTCGAGTCGAACGGTGGTGGATCGGAAGAAGAGACGACCGACAAAGGCTGGCGCGGTCGATGACGGCGACGGCAACTGAAACAGGGGGTGGCTGGAGGAAGAAGAAGAGAGAAAGGGAAAATGAATTTTTTTTTGAACAAAAAAAATACCTTTGGGACGTTATATAAATACACTAGGGTGTTCGTGGGTAGGGTTGAATTGACTTTTTAGACCCAACTTAATTGTTTGGTTTGTTAATTTCTTAACCTAAATAACCTTTATTAAAAAGTGAATACAACCGAATCATGAAAAATTCGAATTGGATTGGTTCAGGTTATTTATTTAAATTTATGTTCCAAAAAGGAGTAAGATATTAATACGAAAAAAAAATGATTTGATTATTTTTATACGTTGAATTAAGATTTAAATATAATTTCAATTTATATATGAATTTTTCTTTTCAAAATGCTCAAAAACTATTTTTAGGAGTTGTTAGAATAAATTATCTAAAAAAACAAAACTTAAAAAATATAGGGGTCTTTTTAAATATAAAAAATATTTTCAAAATATTTCAAAAAGTTCTAAAAGTACCAATTATCTATGAAACTTTTTACTATAGAAAATAAATATTTTTAGAATTTTTTTATTCATAAGAATTTTTCAATAGGTTAATTATATCAATAAGTTAAAAAAATATAAGTTTGAGTTAATTGAGATTGATTTTGATTATTTTAAGAGAATCAATTAATCAACTCAATCCACACAATTTAAAACTGTATTCGCCCACCTAGCCCGAATATTTGCCGTGATAAATCTCCGGACGGACTAAAACCCTAAATATCAATCGGAAGAAACCGATAATCATAACCCTTTTGTTCCCCCAAAATGCGTTCATCTTCTCGAGCCCTGATCAATTTTTCCAAGAAAAGCACTTGGAACCCAAATTTGTTCTTCCCCTTCTCTTCTTCCGATCACAGTCCTCGTAACTGCGATTTGACTCTGTTACAGTCCCGATCCATCTTCTCCACGACCCAGCTTAATGGTTCGTGGATGGACAAGATCAAGGGAGTCATCACTGGGAAGAAAAGCCCTTCCGATGGAACCGACATCAGCTCCGAGTCCTTTACTCTCCTCCGTACGCCTCATTTCCTATCCCCTGCAGTTGCATTTCTTCAATTGCACGTTTTTATTCATAAACACGGTGACAAATTGGGCAAAATTAGTTTACTGGTATCTATTTGTTTTTCTCAGGGTTTGCTGATGAGTTGAAAAATGCCCGAAGAGTGGGAGCATTTAAGCAATATATAGTGGGAAGAAGTAGTGAAGCAACTTTTGCAGATGCTTTTGAGAAGCAGGAAGCAATTATTCGCTATTTGGGAGGTTTTGATCCTACTGGAGAGGTTGGTTTATTTTTATTTTTCTTCAATTTGTTTTGTAATGAATTGCTTATTTGTTTGAGTTATTGCGTGGAAGTCATTTTGTCTGCTCGTAAAGTAGTCGTACCGTCCATGTTTGGAGTATTTTAATATTTACTATCATCCTCACAGGTAAAGTCGAAAACAAGCGAAGAGAAAGGACATGAGATTAGTTAGTTTAGGAGAAATTTTGGATTGTGCAACTGCTGAACAATTTCACCTGCCTTTTGTTTTTTCGCGGATTCAAAACATCTGAATGGGGTCTCCGTTTTCAGTTTTCTAGCACATACTGTTTTTCTTCTCTCCAAGGTCCCGTTACCGAGAAAAAAACTCTGTATTTTCTTTTTGCATGAAACAAAATTTCATTAATTCAATGAAGTATATAGGAAAAGGGAATAAAAGCTTTCACTTAGCGTAATGTGGTCTACCAAAAAGACCTCCATCTAGCACAAATATCTATTAAAGAATAAATTACATAGCATATTGTTGAACAGTCCAAGAAGCCACCTGGAAAAAAATATGACTGATAATAAGGTAAAGGTAGTTTCTCTCTGTTTCACCAAAAATTTGATGGGTTCTCTCCATCCAAGTGTTTCATAAGAAGTTACTGATGACGATCTTTGGTCTTTGGTGAAGTTTCATGTTTCTCTTTAGGCATTGTTTGCGAATTCTTTGTGATTATGTGCTAGGGAACATTATTCTTAGATGGAGCTCCTTTCTTAAAGGGTCTTTTGTAGGTTGGATTTCTAGTATGCCCTTGTATTCTTTCTCAATAAAAAGAGTTATTTTTATATACGAAAAAAGTTTGTGTAACTTTTTGTGGGAAGGGAAGGAAGAAGGAAAAGGATTGCACTTGGTTAGGTGAGAGGTCATTGAGAGGTCAGTTGCCTTGGAGGGTTTAGAGATTGGGAATTTAAGGTTCCATTATAAAGCTTTATTAGCCAAATGGTTGTCGCAATTCTTCCTTGAGACTAATTCTCTTTAGGATTGGATCATTGCTGGTAAGTTTGGGCCTCATTCTTTTGAATGGTTGTCACATGGAGATGGGGTTAAAGGTACATATCGAAACTTATGGAAAGGTATTCCTAAGGAGTTCTCCTTTTTCTCTCATTTGGTCTGTTGTGTGGTGTGGGAGGGTAAGGATGCTTACGTTTAGGAAGATCAGTGGGTGGGTGATACATCCTTTTGCTTGTTGTTTCCGCATTCTCTTTCACTTATCTTCCTATAAAAATCTTGTGGTGTTCGATTTTTTAGTTTGGTCAAGAGCTCCTTATCCTTTTCGTTTGGTTTTTGTTGCTCTTTCCCCCATTGGTAAGCAAGAGATGTGGTTTCCCTTTTGAACTTGCTTGAGGGGGTTGTCTTTAGATGGGGGAGAAAGAATATTAGGGTGTGGAGTCCCAATCCTTCTGAGAATTCCTCGTGTAACTCTTTCTTTCATAGTCATCTTGATCTTTCTCCCTTAGGTAAGTCAGTTTTTTCTCCTCTCTAGAGGATTAAGATTCCTAGGAAAGTTAAGTTCTTTGTCTGACAAGTTTTACATGGAAGAACTAACATTTTGGATCAGCTTGTGTGGAAGATTTCATCGTCAGTTCATTTTGCAGTATTTCGCGTTAAAAGGCGGAGGAAGACTTGGATCACATTCTTTGAAGTTGTGAGTTCATAAGAGCTGTTTGGCTTGACTTCCTTCAGACGTTTGGTTTCTTGCCGGCTTGTCACATAGATACTTATGATATGATCAGAGAGCTCTTCCTCCATCCGTCCTTGTGTGAGAAGGATCGTTTTCTTTGGCTTTTGGGGTGTGTGCTATTCGGTGGGATCTTGGGGAGAGAGAGGAGTAATAGAGTGTTTAGAGGGTTGGAAAGGGACTCTAGTGATGTTTGGTTTCTTGTAAGATGTCAACGTTTCCCTCCGAGCTTCATTTCGAAGATCTTTTGTAATTATTCTATAGGTTTTTTTTTTTAATAGGAAACAAATATGTATATTTTGTAAAAAAATAAAAAAACAACATAGAACAACCTAATGGCAGGGGTTGAAGACGACCCTCCCCTCCCTCCCTCCTTCTCCTCCCTCCCCCTCCCAAGAAGATTACTGAATAATACCCTTCCAATTCTTAAACATCATGGAAAGATTGTAGTTACAAAAGAATTTGATGTAATTTGTACACCACCCAGATGTTGTATGTTGAACCACCATCCAAAAAGAAATAAAAGGAGTACACTTATATTCAAAAGTTCAGCTGTTTCTTTCCTTCCAATTTCACCATAAGAGTGAACAAGTGGCGCATCTCCATAAGATTTTACCTTTGCCACTATAGGCAAAGCTATCAAGGCCTTCAAGCATCCAATTGTTCATTTTGTTAGGAAGGCAACAGGCAATCTCGAAGGTGACGAACAAGCGGGTCCATCCCTTACTAACAAACTCACAATGGAGGAATAAATGATCTGGAGTTTCTTCATCTTTCAGACACAAGCAGTAGGGCAGAGGGAAGCATTCTTAAGTTTCCTTTGGAGCTTATCCTGTGTATTTAAATTCCTGTAGGCTAGGGACCAAAGAAAGAACTTGACCTTTTTGGGGATTTGAGTGTCCGCACAAGTTTCACAACGGGAAGGCAGAAGGAGATGTCTTCTTAGTGCTGTTCAAAAAGGCAGATTTCATAGTAAACATCCAGGAGGCATCTAAACTCCACTTGATACAGTCAGGGCTATCAAGAGGTGTCCAGGAGCTTTTTGACCTCCATGATAGCCACCATATCGCCCATCTCTCAGTCAAAAACCCCTCTTCTAAGGCCCAAGTTCCAAGATTGGCTAGAGGCCCACCAACAATCAGCAGTCACAACTTCCTTTTTAAGAGAGAATGTATAAATATCAGGGAAATTCGAGTTGAGGGTCACACCATCTATCCTCCCAAAATCTAATCATTTTCCCATTTCCTATAATAAACTCGGTGAATTTAAAAAATTGTTCCTTATGTTTCAAAATGGTAGCCCAAATTCTAGGCTTCCTTCCCTTCTGCAGTAACTTGGAAGTCCACCCGAGATTATCAACCCCATAAATAGCGTCAACGATGCACCTCCAAAGTGCATTTTCTTCCCAACTATATCTCTAGAGCCATTTCATTAGGAGAGTCGTATTCTTTTGACGGAGGGAGCCAATACCAAGACTGCCAAAAACAGTGGGGGAAGAGGCCGAACTCCAGTTCACAAGGTGGGAGGTAGGCTTACACTGCCTTCCATCCAAACAAAGTCTCTGATGATTTTTTCCAAGCGATTTGTAATAGTGACTGGAGCCTGCAAGGAGGAGAAAAATGAACAAGGGAAAGCGTTGAGTACTGATTGAGAGAGATCTCTCTCCATTTATCCACCTTCATTCTAAACTTCTCCTCTAAGAGTTTTCCAAGCTTCCATAGCAAAGTGTTTCCCTCTACCTAGATTATTAAACGGTAAAGTCTCGATCTTGCACCCAAACTTAGTGGCATAAGACTTCACCTTCCCATTGTCAAGGTTTATACCTATGATAGTAGTTTTAGATTTATTCAGAGACAAGCCTGAGCCTAAAAGAAAATATTGATAACAATCCACCAAGTCTCCAAATTACCATGCTCCCAAGAGCAGAAGAAGAGTAGGGTATCATCAACATACTGGAGGTAGGTTAAATCATAGGTCATATTATCAAAGGAAAAACCTCTAAGAACCTTCCTTTCATTGCAAAAGTGGAGGAAACAGCTGAGGGAATCTCCCACAATTGTGAAGAGAAAAGGGGCAAGGGGATCCCCTTGCCTTAAACCCCTCTTGGCAAAGATCTTTCCACGCAACCATTGATAATGATAGAGAAATTAACCGAGGAGAGGCAGCCCCAAATCCACTTTCTCCACCTATTACTAAAACCTTTAAGCTTCAGGGTTGCATCAAGAAAGGTCCAGTCAACCTTATCATAAGCTTTCTCGAGATCGAGCTTTAGCAAAACCCCTTTCTTCCCAGACGTCTGCCATTCTTCCAGACTCAGAGGTAGTTAAGATAGCATCCAAAATTTGGTGCCCCTGCACAAAGGCGGCCTGAGAGTTATGCACAATTGAAGGGAGAACTTTCTTAAGTCTGTTTGCAAGAACGTTAGAGATAATCTTATAAAGAGAAGTAACCAGGCTTAATTGGTCTGAAGTCACACACTCTGGATACTTTTTTTTTTTTTTTTGGGAATAAGACAAATGTAGGTCTTATTGCATCTCTTGTTGATAATACCGTTTGTAAAGAAACTCTTGGAACACCCCTACTAAATCAGATTTTAATATGTTCCATAATTTTTTATAAAAGTCTCCTGTCATACTATCAGTGCCAGGAAACTTGAGGTTTCCCATATCAAAGATTGCATCTCTGATGTCCTTTTCCTTAAATGGGGAATGAAGGGAAGAGGAGTCAAGAGGGTATAAAGCTTTCCAGTTGAGACCTTCAAAGGTAAAGGGTTGGAGGACTTTATTCTCATAAAGGGTTTTATAAAGGCCTAGGATTTCTTCCACTATCTCGCAACATTGAAAAGAATTCTATCTTCACTGTTTTCAAGAGCTGAAATAATTTGCTTACTTTTTCAAGCAGAAACCCACCAGTGGAAGAAATTGGAATTCTCCTCCCCCTCCTGGAGCAATTGAATTTTACTTTTTTGGGCCAACATTGCTATTTAATAATCACATCCAAAAGGGCAGTCTTGCAATCATCCCTTTTCCTAACAGCTGCATCAGTAAGGGCACCAGAATCTCCTACAGATCTAGTGATTTAATCTTCTTGACCAACTCTTTCTTCTGAAAAATAACATTCCCATATACCTCTTTATTCCACTCTTTCAAGACTATCTTCAGCCTCTTGAGCTTTTCCATAAAAGAAAAGTTCGAGGGGTACCTCGTAGCTGTTCCACCACCCCTCAAGGTTCTTGACAAACAAGTGATGATCAAGCCATGCATTTTCAAATTTGAAAGAGTTGGGCCCCACAACTGTTTACCTAAAGTAAGTAAGATAGGGAAGTGATCTGAGGTTCCTCTCGGGAATCTTTCTTTCAGCCTTGACTTCTCTAGAGAACGCAATCCAAGGCTTGGAAAGCAAAAAGCAGTCGATTTTGGAAGCCGCCGATCTTAGCCTAGATTTGGACCAAGAGAGATCTGTTCCGAAGGGGAACATCAACGAAATCCAACTCCTCAATAAGGTTATGATAGACATCCCATATTTAGAAAGTATGAAAGAAGAGCTAATAAGAAGATTGGGGAGAAGGGTACAAATGTGAATGTGGGAGAGAATAAAATTAGTTAGAATTGGGGCCACCAAAGAGGGATCAAATCTATAACAAATTTTGTTAGTAGGGGGGTGGCTGTTTGTTTTAAAAATAAGAGGTAGAAGCAAGGGGGGAGGAGGTCTCAGCTTCCTAGGCTACTTTGAGCCAAAATAGTAAATACATAATCGAGACTCATCAGGTTACTAAACTGATTCATGCTTCTTGTAGAGCTACCCCCCGAGCTTTTCTCACTACTCCATCTGACTATATTGAAATCTCCTCCGATACTCCAACAATCTCTACAGCGAGCATTCAGATCCAAAAGCTCTTTCCAAAATTGCTCTATTTCTGGATGTGAAAGGGCCATAAACACCTGTAATCCATCCAGCAAAATCAGCATCGAATCAACAGTAACTAGATCTTCCTTCCACATGACCAACAAACTTCCCCCCCTCCCCCCCCCCCCCCCCCCCCCACCCCCCCCCCCCCCACCCCCCCCCCCCCCCCCCCCCCCCCCCCCCCCCCCTACCCCCGCCCCCCCCCCCCCCCCCCCCCCCCCCCCCCCCCCCCCCCCCCCCCCGAAGGTCCGCCAGGAATCAAGAGACACCCACCCAATATGACGACTACTCCACACAGATTTCACCAGCTTTCTATGAACATTACTAACCTTGGACTCTTGTAAAATGACAACTTCAGGGTTGAACTTCACCGGTAAGTCTTTCACCAGTGCTCTTTTGGGGCAAGCATTGAGACCCCTCACATTCCATGAGAGAATTAACATGGAGAAACGTCAGTTCCTTGAGACCTAGAGTCTATGGCTGCAACCGCTTCCTTGATCAAAGCTTTTACTTTCCTGATAAGTTTTGTGTGAGGTCACCCTTTTCCTACCCTTCTTTTACTTCCCTTGTAATTATTCTATATGTTCTATTTTGCATAGTTGGGCCCCATTCTTTTAATTGGGTTCCTATTTTGTGGGTTTTTTTTTTTTTGGTATGCTTGTGTATTGTATCATTTGTCTCAATGAAAGTTGTAAAAAAAGAAAAAGAAAATCACATAGGGGTTCATTAGGGATCTGAGGGTCTATGTGAAGCAATTTTGAAGACTTTTTCTCTTTGGTTATTTTGTTTTGTTTAAGATGATTAGGGTTACATTTTACACTCCTTTGCTTTTGCCTAATGGTTTTTTTCTTCTCCAGACATTTCTTTTGTATTTTTCTTTCTTTTGTTATCCATCTCACTCCTTTTCGGAGTTTGTATCCTTTGAGGAAAAGGTGTTTTTCTCCGGACATTTCTTTTGTTCCTACTTGGCTACAATTTGAGGTACTTGGACCTCCCTTCTTGAGATCTCTCTCAAGCCCTAATTCACTTGCCAAAATATCGCATGTCTTCTCTTTTCTCTCTCACAATATTGATAACCAAACTTCACTAATAAACTCCTCCACTAATTCCTAACATACCCTTAATAACTACAAATATCTCCATTTCGATCCTACTAGCATTCCTATAAAAAACTAGCTAGGTTCCTTTTACTTCTTTCATTTACTTAAAAGAACAAATAAATGTGTCCTGCATTCTGCATTCTCTAATCTTTATTTATTTCCAACAGTTTCCATATTAGTTTGCACTTCTGGATAAGTTCTCTGATTGTGATCTGAGGCTTCCTGATCTTTAGAACATCCAAACCAGCCAAAAGCAAGAAGCAGCAAAAAAATGTAACTGTACGATCGCTGATGTTGAGAATGTGCTGGCGAAGTTTATGTGGGCTAAGCAAGCACAAACGAAGATCGAGAAGTTAAAGGCAGAAGGAAAACCTTTGCCGACGAGCATTGCTGAGGTAGAAATTTAAATGTAGTTTCCATTGTTAAAAACTGAAGTTTCGTGTTATGATTACTTTGTCTAGCCAAAAAAGTTGTATTTATTTTATGGATTCATTTCAAAATTCTGTCTTTTTTCTTTCTTTCTTTTTTTTTTTTACTACTGGCTAAGACTCTGTTCCTTCTGATTTTCTACCCCTGTGAGGACTGGGGGAGAAGGGCTTGGAGCTTCTTTTTGCCTGCCTCTGCTTCCTGCATACTCTTATATTTTTATAAATATATTTGTTTTTTTTCCCAAAAAAATGTGACAATACTCAACTAATGATATTTTTTTACATACCATGTTTATTAGGTCCAGAAACTGGTGGGTTCAAATCCATTGGATCTTGCTAGGTCAAATTTGGCTAAGAGTGGCCAGATGAGCCGGAATGCTCTCTGTCCTTGCGGTTCAAAGAAGAGATATAAACGGTATTTAATTTAGAACCCGTACCACTCTTCCGTTGCTTATTTACTGAATTATAGTAGTACATAAAATGTTTTTTTTGTTGAACTAGCTAGTAATCCTCAATTCATAGCTAAAAACAAATCAAAACCAGAAAGGGTTGAATCTGTTGGCGAGTAATTTGTGATTATCAAATATACCCAAGAGTTGCTATGCTTTAGATGGGTACATGTTAGCATAGAATTTTCGTTGTTTCATGAGAAACTAATCTCAGGAATGTTAATTATTGGCTAAATTGCAAATTTGGTCCTTATAATTTATAAAAAGTTAGAATTTAGTCCGTATGATTTATAAGAATTTAGTCCCAATAGTTTGATAAAACATTCATAAATAGTCCCTTCTGTAGGGACTATTTATGAAAATTTTGTCAAACCTTAGGGATTATTTATGAGGTTTTATCAAACTGTAGGAAGTAAATTCTAACTTTTAAAACTATAGGGACTAAATAAATTCTAACTCTCTTCGAATGATAGGGATTAAGTTTGCAATTTCAATTATTTTTCCTCATATTAGCTTCCTTGACTGAAATTTTTATTTATGGAAATGATCCCTTTCATATTATTTTTATTCTGTTTTCCAAAGCTCGTTAAATATTTGGTTGAAAGATGTTTGATTAGTTGCAATTGTTTTTGTTGTTTTGAAGGTGCTGCGGGAAGGATCAAACTGTATAAGAAGAGAACTTGCATGTGCCTTTATTTTCTTAGCATGAATAATTGACAATGTATAAGAAATCTGTTGGTCTTTTCTGGTTTCAGGATTTTGATATGTTGAGATTCTTTTTTCAGTGGCTGGATGACTTTTCTTTAATGCATCAAATCCACTTCTTTTATTAAAAGGGGATCTTCCAAATTGTTTTAGATGAGAAAAATTGCTAAAAATATTTACAAATATAGCAAGATGTTATAGAGTATCATGCTTTACTATATTTATAATTATTTTGGTTTATTTTATTATATTTGAAAACAGCCCAACAAAAATACTCTTACCATTCAGTATTGATATTTAAAGCAATTACAGGGCAAAAGAAAAGATTCACCAGAAGTACAGTTAAAATAGAAAAGAAAATACGTGAAATTACTGAGGTGAAAACTATCCATCCTAACATCCCCTCAAGTGAGCATTTTCCAACCGTTGAAGCGAGTGGTTAACTTAGTATGGGATTGCCACATCTTTCTAAATTAGGTTAAATTGTAAATTTGATTCTTATAATTTTGTGAAAGTTAGAATTTAATTTTTATAGTTTGATAAAACTTCATAAATGATATCTATGGTTTGATAAAATCATAAAGACTATTTATGAGAGCATTGTGAAATTCTAGAGATTAAATTTAAATCCTAAAAAATAAAATAGGTATTTAAAATCTATTAAACTTTGGCCTTAAATATTAGAAAACCCTTGTAGAAGGTAGAAAACAAACATATGAAACTTTAGTTAGTGGAATTAGTATCATTATGCTTCATTTCAAAAACCAAAAGTTAAAATTGAAATCATCAAAGGAGAGCCTTAGTTTTTGTTTAATAGTTTTTGAAAATGCTTATAATAACCAATAGTTTTTGAAAATGCTTATAATAACCACTTTCATTTATGTATTTATTTCTTTTTAAAAATGCTTTTAGAAAATTTAAGTCAAAATTTGTATATTAAAAAATTTATAGTTTTTTTAAATGTGAAAAAAAAAAAAACATAATAAAAAGCTAAAGATTAATTTTTATTAAACTTTCTTACTCATGAGATTAATTCCTATGTGCCTTACAGAAATGGGAAGTGGGAACCAAATAGCTAAAGTAATTGCATAAAGCTTCAACCACTTACAATTTACACTAATAGTTATGATTTGGATAAGGGCAAACAGCTTTTTAATATTTTAATCTCCACTTTGTTAACCCACTTTAAAAATTTCTTCAATTGTTGAATCCAATTCTACACCCTCTTCACTAGACAGATTCTTAATGCCTTGGCACCAAACATTATTTTTAAACTATAAAATTATTGATGTATTTGACTACATATGAGTCAAGTTTGAAGTTAAATATTTTTTTAATCTCTTAGGAAGAAAATTTTGGATTGTTTTTTAATATAGAAAAATAAACCAATTTATTTATAAATATAGTAAAATGTTATTGTCTATCACTTATTTTTGGATTGTTTTCAAATATAGAAAAATAAACCAGCTTATTTACAAATATAGCAAAATATTATTGTTTATCAGTGATATACAATAATAGACATTGATAAACATCTATCAATTTTAAAGATTGAAACTAATATGTATTTATCAATGTTTGACTAACATTTAGTTAAAAAAAATGTGACATAGTTGTAAAAAGATGGAAAAACTAAACATTGTGAAAAAAAGGAAAAAATAAACTTACTTTTGTCAAAAGAAATAAAAATTGACCTACTTGACTTACAAAATTATAAGGTCTTTTACAATGATTCTTCCCATTTCAAGGGTAAAAAACCTATCATATGATATATTTGATTATTTTAAAGGAACAAAGTGGGATTAGGTTTAGAAATTAAGTGCAAGTTGAACCCACCACTTTTTTTTCTAAGTGAGTATATAGACCACACCATCATCAAATAATTCATAAAAATGTTCTTTATTTGCAATAAAAGATTAAAAAAAAAAAAATCTCAATTTAGATTGCTTGTTGGTATACAAAGGTTCCGAAATGGCCTCCAAACTTCCTAGAGTTGAGCTCCAAACAAAGACATGGCAATCAAAAATGGCAACACTTATTCTTTTCCTTTGCTTGCTAATGAGCTACTTCTTCTTCTATGGTAATTTGCTCTATCCTACTTTTGTTGAGAATATTTTTGTGTGTTGGAATGTTTTATTATTTAATATTGTTCACTACTAGTGCTATATTATGGATAATTATTTTAAATGACAAAACAACTTAAAATATTTTTAAATATAACAAAATGTCATTACCTGTCATTGACAGATAGTAACATTTTGCTATATTTGTAAATAAGTTGACTCATTTTCCCGTATTTGAAAATACTATCTATATTATTTTATCTTATGATGTTTCAGTTTGAAGCTTTTACACCGTGAGATCTTGTTTTTAGAATTTGAGAAGTTATTAATGCTTATTGGATTCAACCATTTTAATAGATTATATTAAAACATGTAGGGTAGGAGGATTAAACCTTTGATCTCGAGGTTGATAGTATACATTCGATGCCAATTGATCTATGATCATTTTTTACAATTTTAATAGGCATTTTGTACCTCAGAAGCTGAAATTCAACAAAAAGATTTGATAAATTAGAAATATATATATATATATTTGTAATTTACTTGATGGGTAAAATCGATAAAGAAAACTTAGGTTTTGTTTGGTAACCATTTCATTTTTTGTTTTTGAGAAATTAAACATATTTTCTCTCATTTCTTACAATGGTTTGCATGTGTATTAAGTATAATGGTTGAATTCTTAGCCAAATTCTAAAAACAAAAACAAGTTCTTAAAAGTTACCTTTTTTAGTTTTCAAAATTTGACTTGTTTTTTTTAAACTATTGATAAAAAGTAGATGACAAAGGAAGAAATCCAAAGGTGGAAGTAGTGTCTACGGACTTAATTTTCAAAAACAAAAACAAAAACCAAATAGTTATCCAATGGTGCCTTAAGTGCCACTTTTTCTTATAAGCACACATCAAGATATATATTTGCAAGACTTATTGATCACTATACACTTCTTCTTGGTAGTTAAAATGTTACAAATTATCATTGGCTAAATTAACTAATGGGTCAGTCCTAAATTAAACGGTCATTTATTTCAATCATATACCTTTATTCTTTCATCGTGTAACCTTCGACTTTCTATAAATACTTTAAAACTATCTTTAGAGTTGAATTCCCTTAGAATGTTAGACGAAAATTGGAATCTAGAATAATGTCCTGGTTGACTGAAATAAAAAAGAGGACATGAGTATTGCCACATTATTCTATAAATCACCACCACACTCATTTTAAGTTTCAGTTTATGTCAAATATTCTAACAAACTTTGACTCCAATAGTAACGAAACATCTATGAAAGTTCTAGGATGATATTACAATGAGTATTTTTAAAATAAATAATAAAGTTAAAGAGTATATGTTATAACTTTGCAAATTATCATATCCCATAGACAATTTTCAAACATCAGGTAAACAAACAATAGTCGAAGTATATATCATGTATATCGATTAAAGAAAGGAAATTTTCACTAATAAAAAAAAGTGAAATTATTTACAAAAATAGCAAAAAAAAAAAATATTGATAGACACTGATAGACTTTTATCAGCATCTATCAGTGGTAGACTTCTATCAATTTCTATCACTGATAAACACTGACAGATTTCTATCGACTTCTATCAAAGAAGATTAAAATTTTGTTATTTTAAGTAAATAGTTTCCCTTATTTTTCTATTTTTGAAAATCGTATGAAAGAACAACTATGATAATGGAAGATTTTGTTCAAATTTATGGAACTAATTTTTGTTTTGTATGACTTATATGGTGTTGATAGCACAAGCAAAGAATTGTCATAGAGTGTGGACTTGCAAAGGAGACATTAGGTGTTGGGAAGACTGTAAAAATCAACACAATGGAAGGGGACTCTGTGATTTATACACTGCACCTTCTGTTCCTAAACAATGCTTTTGTGCTTATAAATGTTAACACATTTCTGTTACTATTTCCTCTTTTATCTTTACTTTCTTGAGGACTTGATACAAGTCTTTCTTGTTTCTTTAATTTTCTAAATTTTAATTATGATTTCATTTTAACTTTAGTCTATATATAAACTTCGTTAAATTACAAATTTAGACTTTTAATTTTGAATATCATCAATTCACGGACTCTTAAAATGATAAATCTATTTTTTAAATTTTTGATTAGTTTAAAATTTGAAAGTACTAAACACAAAAATGAAAGGACTGTTTTAAAATATAGGAAAATGGGTCAATCTATTTACAAATATATTAAAATGTCACTATCTATCAATGATAAAAAGTAATAGACATTAATAGACATCTATCAGTCTCAAATAATAGACACTGATAGATGTTTATCGATGTCTATCACTAATAGAGAGTGACATTTTGCTATATTTGAAAATATTTTTAACAATTTTGTCATTTAAAATAATTATCTTAAATGAAAGGTATATTTACATCTAATAGATCGATTAAAATTTAAAAATATTGAATTTGAAAGGAAGATATATTGGATAAAAAAAGAAAAAAAAAGATTAAGAACCTATTAAATACACTTTAAAAAAAATGGAGGACCCAAATAAACAAAAACCTAAAAGATGAAGATTAAATTTTTAATTTAACCTACAAACTTTATTTTCTTTTTTATTTGATTTGGATCAATTAAGAAGGATCATGTCTTACACCTACATCAAGTTAGTGGTGGGAGCGAAAGATACTCTATAGGGAATGACTTTCCTTACCAAATTAGCATCATTTTAAAAAAATACTTTTTCTAACATCTTTTCTATTTTTCTAAATTTTAAACGGAATTCCACATAGTAAAAATATCCTTTTGTCTTTTCTTTGATATCTTTAATGCTACATTTATCTAACACAATTTTAAGTATTAACTTCAAGTTTCAATTTAAAATTGAAACTTCGTGTTTCCATTAAACTTGTTAATATTATTATTATTATCATTTAAAGTGAAGTTCCAACATTAGATTTTTGAAATTCCAACTTTTTCAATTTGGAAATTCCAATTATTTTCTTAACATTAGAGGAGATTTGGAAGTTACAATTTAATTGTTTTTTTCCGTAACATTCTATTTGAAAGTTACATTTTTTTTTTTATTAGATTTGGAAGTTACTATTCCCGTAAAATTAAATTTGAAAGTTATACTTAAAAATTTCTTTGCAAGAAATTTCTCATTAAAAAAAGCTTACTCAAATTTTCTTGGTACTTCCTATAAGAATCCTTATGGGAAGAACCAAGAAATTTTTCAGTAAACACCTTTTTTTATTATAAACTATTATGTTACAATCAAGAGATTGGGATTTGATTCTAACCTTACAAATTATTTTCTTAAAAAATGTCCAATTTCTATGTACTTCCCATGAGATCCTTATGCGATGTGCCTAGAAATTGAACATTAAAAAAAAAAGTCTCTATTTTTTCCACAAAATTAAGTTAGTTTAATTTTATTTACCAAATTCAAATTTATTTTTTTAGTCAATTCATTTCTTTTCTATTAAACTTAAATTAGTTTAAAAGCTTTAATTCTTACCAAGAATTTTTTAAGTGAAAGATATTTGGTTCATGCTTCTAAAACCCTTGATTCTAATATTACAATTTGTAAACTAGAAAAGAAAAAAAAAAAAAATCCACTTTATCCAATTTGTAGGACCTTCCGGTAAGGATCCTCCCTCATGGGAAGTACTGGAAATTGGGTAGACTGTTTTTTTTTTTAAAGCTATCTCCAGTATCTCCTCAATTAAATTAGTTTAATTTCATTTACCCAATTCCGATTTGTTTTTCTAGCCAATTCATTTTTTCTTCATTAACTTAAGTTAGTTTAAATGTCCTAATTCTTACTAAGAAAATTTTAAGTGAAACATATTTGGTCAATGTTTCCAAAACCCTTGATTCTAACATTACAATATTTTTGAAAAAAAAATATTATGTCCAATTTCTAGGTACTTCCCATAAGGATCCCTATGGCAAGTACCTAGAAGTTGGAGAGACTTTTTCTTTTTTTTTTTTTTTAAAAAAAATTCATCTCTATTTTTTTCCCTCTTAGTTTAATTTTGTTTATCCAATTCCATTTTTTTAGCCAATTCATTTTTTCGTTAAACTTAAATTAATTTAAAGCCTCTAATTCGAACAAGTGTCTAATTTCGATTCGAAGTATTCTTTACTTTCTTCCTCAACAACAAAGTAAGAGTAGGCGTAGGACTTGTCGTCTAGTCATAGGGGATTTCGTCGCCTAAATCCGAACCAAATAATTTTAAATTGTTTCCACTAAATGTGTAGTGTCACACCCCCTCCCGAGCTTACCTCTTTCACCCAGAAGAAGGTGTGAGGACGATAGATACCACCCTTCTGTGATACCTACTGCCCACTTGAACCTATTATACTTTTATGATCAGAAAGGTCATACCCTTAACTACATGTTTCTAAATTCTATTGGGTTTGATAGCAGTCATATAGAAATAGAAACATATGCATTACGATTTAGGATTTAATTATGTCGATTAATTGTCAGGATAGTCATATTCAATTAACCAATTTTATCTTTGAACCTAGCAATTAAACGTTCTAGGAATAGCCATCAAATGCCTAATTTACTATTGCTATTTAGATGATTAAGACTAAGAATCATTAGCATTCATGATCAAGCATGAAAAGTCAATCTCAATAATCATGCTTTTGGAATTTAAATCGATTCAAAGAAAAACATAATTCTGAATTGCAAACATCAATTGAAAACAGAAAACTCATGAAATAACAATGAGTCCTTGATCCAAGAACTAGATAGAAAATTACCTCATCGATTCATGGACAAACCCATGAGATACAATCCAATTCATGCTCACAATCCAAAATTAAACTAAAAACTAACCTAGTGATACCGAAAACATCAAGGGAAGAAGAAAGCTCGGCCTCTCCTCAGCCTCCATTGAATTTCAACATAAAAATTGACCTAAAACCGAAGAGAGGAATCTATAGAATTAATCGCAGTGTTGCAATGCTACCTTGCGTTTGGGTTGAAGATGGAACGCGTGCACGCAACCGATTAGCGTCAAAGGATTCGGAGCATTGCAACGCTATTGCCAGTGTTGCAATGCTGGCCAACATTCTAGCATTCAATCTTTTGGCATAAGGCGAGCATTGGACTTCGGAAAATGTTGAGCGTTGCTATGCTGAAGTAGAGGCATTTTGGTCATTTTTCTCCTTTGAAGTTCGGATGCTCAATTCGACTCCAATTTGTTTCAAATTAACCTCGTTTAGCTCCAAATGCTCAGTTCTACCTCATGATTGCTCGGTACCTACAAAATAAGATAAATAACATATAAAATATACTAACGAGCCCGAGTTAAGCAATGAATTATAACTCTTTTTGAGAGCTATCACAATCCTCTGACTATCTCATGTGAGGTTCTTCTTATAGGCTCGGAACTAAGCTCTACGACCCTCTAACCATCCTGTGAGTTTCCACCACAGGCTTAGGAATTAGGCCTTCATGACCCCTTGACCATCCCATGCGATTTTGCCACAGGCTCAAGAACTAGGCCCTATGACCCCCTGACCTTCTCGTGCAGTTTTGTTATAAGCTCAGGAACTAGACCCTCAGACCATTTCTGTTGTGTACTCTTTATCACCATACAAGCTACACATATACATGTATGAAATTTCATAATAAACTTTTAAAGTAATACCAATCACAGTTTACTGGTAGAGATTCCCTCTTTTCCAAGTCTTCTGGTTTCCTAGTTCCTTCTTGAACCATAGGCCTGCACTAGCCTAATTTTAGCTTAGAATCTCATGCTTAGGGAACCTTAGAATACCTCTTGGCCCTAAACTTAGCTTATTAACTCCAACAGATGTTAAACTACGCATTGAAACAACCTAGGATAGTAGTGGTCGCAAGGCAGCCTTCCTTACCACCAGTTGGACGCATGGTTACTCTCACCAGGTCAGTTGGACGCATGGTCCACCCTGTTGGATGCATGGGCTGCCTTCTCAGCTCATTTCAGTTTCAGTTGGATGCATAGTCTTTCTTCCTAACGCATGAATAGTGAGTTTGGGCGCATGACACATATAACACCCTCTGTTCCCTCTCAAGTCTCTCTTAAGTCTTGTTTAAAGGAATTTTAAGTTGTGTGGTGAAAGAAGGCTCTCTCTTAAGGTATTTATAGGAAAATTTCAGCCATCCTTGTCATCCGAACTCTACCTCCAAGCATGACACCTCGACACCAAGTGGTCTCATCATGCATGAGCCAACATTCTTCTTCATGCATGCTGCTAACTCCACCTTCAAATGTCTAAGTGTCCATCGGTGAAACTTTACATCATGATTCGCCACCTTTAGCTTTGACACTTGGTCAAATTCATGCTATGCTGCCACTTAATTTCCTAAGGTGTCCACCTCTAGCTTTGACACTTAGTCAAATTCATGTTATGTTGCTACTTAACTTCCTAAGGTGTCCACCTCTGAGTTGACATCTTCTTCTTTGGAATTTGGTCCAACTAGTGCATGCATAACCTAATTCCTCACTCATCATGCGTCCAATTGTGCCTATTCCTCAAGGAATGTGTCCAACTACTCTATCTTTCACCCTCGTCAAACATACCCCTACTAGGGTGTGTGTCCAACGAGCCGCCCAACACTTAGCCAAATTCTCACCTTGAACACACCATGCATCCAACTCAACCTTAATCATCTAGATTCATTCAAACATGCATCCAAAATAGTTCCTTCTTTCCCTAACATACGTTCAACATAGTACTTTTAGGGTTCTACTCAACTATGCTATGAGTTGAACTTCTTACTTCTAACACTTAGTAAAAAATTCATACTTCTTGCTATGCCATGCGTTCAAATTTTCTTCCCCAAGAGAGGGTGTGGCGCCACATTGTCAAGCCCCGAAATCAACCCTTAAAAGAGCAATTTATCCACTTACCCCTACTTCGGGGAAGGAGTGAATTCCATCTTGTGTAGTTGTATTTCTAGCTTCCCAATCAGACGAATCCCAAAAATGGTAGGTTTGTTGAATCGACGATCTGACCACTTTCACCCATACAAATCAAAGGATCACCTTCATGGACAGGAGTTTACAACTCACTCAGGATTCAGGTCATGTCACCTATGGTCATCCTGGTGAAATGTAGGTCTCCATTATGAATGACATTATATATGAGACAAGTCATTTTATGGCCCGATCTTATACAAACTCCTTTGTATAGAATATTCTCGCTCGCATGTCTCGACATGAATGATCAGGATCAGATCATTTGTTACACTTTACAACAATTGTAACGTCTACAAAGCGGATCGTACTCGTAGTGTCACCAGGATAAAGTATCCAGCCTTATCCATCTACTATAGACCAATTAGGTTATCACTTAAACATGATCCACCTGTATGTCTCTACATACATGTTTAAGCTACAAAAGATAACCTTGGACGTTAGTTTATTGGTTTGTGGGTTTAATGCTACTAAATGTCAAATAAAACATCTCATATTTTATTAAATAAATAAAATGTTTGTACAATACAATTATAAACTACATGACTATAAGAGATTTAGGGTACCAACCCCAACATTCAGAATTTTGGCTAAGTGTTCAAACTATGTTTTGAGCCTAGAAAAGCTTAAAGGCATGAGTTGGCCTAAAAGGATCAAAATTTAGCTAAGTATTGGAAAGGAAGGTTGGAAGCATAGTTGAGCATTTAGAAGGGACAAATGTACTTAAACATATGGGAAAGAGAGGAACCATGCATTAGAGCCTTGGAAGTGAAAGATTTGGCTAAGTGTTGGAATTAAGAAGTTCATATAGTTTAATATATATTATATGATAAAGTGGTTATCATATGAATATATATTATTCTTTTTATTAAAATTAATTTTATTTTTGAAAATTATTTTTAGGAGGGAGTTGTAATACTCTCTCCTTTTTCTCTCTACAACGTGCAAGAGTGTGGGTATGCAGTTCTATTGGTTATCACCTTCTTCATCTCTCTGGAGTTTTTTAACAGAAAAAGATATACAAAGAATTTGAGTTCTGAAAAAAAAAAAATCCCTGCTTCCTAATCTATTTATTCCTCTCAATCCTTCTCTTCTTCCAAAAACCAAGAGTCCACGAACTCTTTAGATTCTCATCCTAGAGAATACTGGGGAAACCAATTGGTGGTGCCATTTTGGGATAAATTAGGATTTTAAGTTCGTGACCATTTGGTAGAGGAGTTTTCTCACGAGAAGAAAAGTTCTTCAAGGGTAAGTCTCTTTATCTTTGTTCTCTCTCTCTCTCTCTCTTTTTCATTAGCATGTTGTATTTTTAATTTAAATGCATAATCATTATGTATTTCTTTTGTAAAAATTGTAAATTCTGGAAGATTTGGGATTTGGGTCCGTTCCCGTTTCTGCTCAAGGACCTTCATCGGTTCCTTCACTAACTTCAACCTACTATGTTTCCAACTTTTGAATCCCAATCTTTTTCTCCTGATACTTGACCAAAATTTTTTCTCCTCTTTTAATCAAATGCATACTTCACTTCTAAGTTCAACCACATGCTCCCAACACTTAGAAATTTTTCTAAGTACTACTGCTTCCTTTAAAGTGTAGTTAGGACACTTAACCAAATTTTTACCCTCCAAAATTCCAGCATCCATTCCAACTAAGCTTAACTCCAACGATTATTTAGTGATCTTTAAACCTAGGTGAAGAGAAAAGAAATCGAGAACTTACATGTAGTAGTGGTAATATAGGTCGAACATAAGGAACCATTGAATTTCTCAGTTAAACCGTTTGCAATCAAAGATAAACGAGAGAGAGGATTTGGAGATTGATTGATTGCAAGAAATTTAAATTTCAAGAAAAGTAAGTAAAGATTGAATACAAATAATTAAAATATCTAGCCCAGGCCTTTGAGTTGATTCCCCAAATTGCAACTTGGTCATGGATTCATTCAATTATTCCTATATTGTCTAGCTTAGCTACCTCATCCAGAAAAGCTAGGTGAGGGCCCAAATTACCCAATTAACCAAACCAATAGATGTACCTACTACTTTAGCTAACCGTATTAAGATCGGAGAAATCGCTAAGTTGAATATTCAATTGGAAAAGCCAAACCAAACATCTAGTTTAATTCTTCTCTAGGTTAATTACGCAATTCGTTGAGATAGATTTACAACCTACAGGTTAATTTAACCTATTGCTACAATGGATTAACATGCAATTGAATGTCACGTATTGCAAATAGATCATAGCGATTGATTATACATCATAAGCAGAAAGATAATAATTACTCATTCATAGTAGAAGAAGAAATTGACAACAATATAGAAAACCACATAAAACTAGATCAAAATCTCACAAGTGTGCAATTACGGGGAAATCTACTCAATGCCTAAACTAAAAATCGTCACCTTAGTTTATGGATGCCAAGGAATTGTTTGTGTACATTCTATAATCAAGAACGGATGAAAAGTAAAGAGAAATTGTGGTTGAATGGGTTGTTGTCCGAGATTATTCCCCCTAGGCGGCTAAATAAACTATTTATAAAATTGACACGACAATGCAGTGCTAGGGTTCACCACCGCGACACTGACAGAAAATCATGCACGTCTAGACTTTGGAGCACTGTAACGCTCTAAAGCAACGGCAAGTGCCCTTCATCATGCATTACATTATAAATCTGTAGACTTTTTTTTATTTCAAATAAGCAAACAAATCATTTTTACTCCTCAGAATTGTTGGGGTGGATGCCCTAAATCTCATGGTTTTGTAGTTTTTAAATTTTATTTGTACAAACATATTACTTATTTAATAAAATAAGTGTTATTTAATTTGATATTTAGTTGCATTAACCCAAAACCAATAAACTAAAATCCAAGGTTATTAGATGTAACTTAAACATGTATGTGGAGACATACAAATGGATCATGTTTAAGTAATAATCTTAACAGTCTGGAGTAGATGGATAAGGTGGGTACCTTATCCTGGTGACACTATGGATACGACGCGCTTTGTAGTTATTACATTTGTTGTAAAGTGTTACAAATGATCTGATCCTGATCATTCATATGGGGACATGTGAGTGAGCTATCCTATACAAACAGTTTGTATAAGATTGAACCATGAAATGAATAGTCTCACTTTATAACACCATTGCTAGAAGAGACTTACATCTCACCGAGATGACCATAGGTGACTTAACCTTAATCCTAAGTGAGTTGCGAACTCCTGCCTATGAGGGTGGTTCTTTGATTTGCATGGGTGAGAGTGCTAGATTTGTCGACTCAATATACCAAGCATTTTGAGATTCATCTGATTGAGGAGTTGGGAACATAACTATACAAGAAAGAATTCACTCCTTCCCAATTGTTAGGGTAAGTAGATAAAT
>NC_052350.1:54138262-54141123 GCF_009727055.1 Benincasa hispida | reverse complement strand
ATTCTTAACCGACATTGAAGCCAAAATCTGTCCATTTTGTCAATTATTGTCCATTTTTTAAAGTTCCCTTGCCAAATCAATTTTTTCAGTAAAAAAGTATAACATGACACATCATCATCGAACACTATGGCTATGACATTATTCATGTATGGATTGTAAATCTATTACATTTAAACCACAAATTCTGCTATAGAATTATAATTTAAAAGGCGTACAATAATTCAAGCCTTGAAAACACAAATTACAAGTAATACAAAGATTATGATTTTACAAGGGCAACAAAATCTTCCGTGTAAGGGCAACACAATTTTATTTGTCTACAAATTTGGGTAGGTTTGAGAGATTAAGAGATGTAATATACGTTGTTGAGATGGACTTCATTATCAGGATTCTTCTTCTTCAGCTCATCCAGCAACTATAGAAGAATTGGAAAGATTTAGAATTTAACTTCAACTTAACAAGTAATGTGCCTGAGATTAAGAATTTAACTTCAGGCAGATTCTGATCCAAGGAGAAAAATTAATATTATAACCATAACCACATTTATATAATCATATGAAAGACCAAATGTTAATGAAACTTCAATCTGTCACGCACATTGAAACGTGCTATAATGTGATCAGAATACAGAAAACAGTAGTGCCAACTCATATGTAACAGTAACACAATCAAGATAACCAGCTTCTATCAGATTGAAAAAGTAATCTCCATTCAACAGAATGAATGCATAATCTGATTATATGAAACCGGTTTAGCCAAGTAAATATACCTTATCCGGTGTCATGCCAAGCTCTCTCTTGAACACTTCACACACTTGATTGCACAAACAGGTTTAGCCAAGTAAAAAGTATATATATATAACTTATTATTTTATATATTATATCAAATATAACACCTAACCTATAGTTTTTAATTCTCTCAATCATTTGTGGTATTTAATATAAATCACATTCATACTAAATTCAATTATATGAATTCAATCTATATAATTAATATTTGAATCATATTCAAATATTTTTTCTCTCAGATAAACTTTATATTACAATATATCAAATACATTATATTAATTATATCACATATATAATTAATTTAATTATATCATATAGAATCAATTCCCTCAATTAATTTGAACAATTCAAATTAATCCAAGATTAATTCTCAATAATCCATGTTGAACTACAAAGGGAGCCTTATAAACCTGTAGATTGAAGCTCCAATGGTATTTGGATAATTAATTAAACTCTTTAAGTAAATTACCCAACATCCATTAACTATTGATCACTTCACTAAAGACCGACAGTTGTACTCTTCACACTACAGATATATTTTTGCGTCCATTTGATATAACTAGTCAGTAGTGCGATGACCCTTCACAAATTGCTCGTAAGTACAACTGAACCAAAATTACCGTTTTGCCCCTGTAGTTACATCTAACTCCTTAAGTACTACCAATCCCTCTAATGAACAATAAGTCATAGTCCAACTATGACCAAACCCCACTTGAGCCAAAAAAGTGTGTGGTGTCACATTGTTCAAGCCCTAGAATCAGTCCTTAAGGGAGCAATTTATCTACTTACCTAGACATTAGGGAAGGAGTGAATTCTGTCTTGAGTAGCTCTGTTCCCAGCTCCCTAATCAGATGAATCCTCAAAATGGTAGGCTTAATGAGTCGGCGATCTAGCAACTCTCACCCATACAAATAAAAGGATCGCCTTCATGGGGAGGAGTTCACAACTCACTCAGGATTCAAGTCATGTGACCTATGGTTATCCTGGTGAAATGTAAGTCTCTATTATGAACAGTGTTATATAATGAAACTATTCATTTGGTGGTCCGATCTTATACAAACTTCTTTGTATAGAAACCCCCGCTCACATATCTCTACATGAATGATCAGGATCAGATTATTTGTAGCACTTTACAACAATTGTAACATCTACAAAGCGGACCGTATTCGTAGTGTCACTAGGATAAGATACCCAGCCTTATCCATTTACTACAGACCATTTAGGTGATCACTTAAGCATGATTTACTTGTATGTCTCTACATACATGTTTAAGCTACAGACGATAACATTGGATGTTAATTTATTGGTTTGTGAGTTAGTGCTACTAAATATTGAATAAAATATTTCATATTTTATTAAATAAATAAAATATGTGTACATTACAATTACAAACTATAGGACCCACGGGATTTAGGGCATCAACCCAAACAATATGTTATATGTATAATTCTCCTTGAATTAAGGTTTTAACTGTGAGTAAAATGAGGTTCAGTTGGACAGTAGGTATCACAAAAGATTGGTATCTGCGGTCCCTCACGCCTCTCCTCAGGTTTAGGAGTGCGGGCTCGGGGTGAGGTGTGACAGGTTTTTCCTTTTGATCACAACACGAACTCGAGCTTCTCCTCACGAGCTAAGCAAGTCCACGAACATAGCAGTGAAAAGGGGACACCACCATGAAACTTCCTTATTAGTATCAAGGTGAGAATCAATAGAGAGGTGGGTTTCTGTTGCTTAATTTTGGTGAAGGGAGAAAATATGTTTGGTTGAGAGAATTTTCTACACAGAGAGATTGATTTAGGATAAAGATGACAAAGATTAAGAAGAATCTATGAAATTTTTTCACTTAATAAAAAAAAAAAAAAAATCTCCTCTGTGGTTTCACGTAATTGAGAAGAAAAAGGGTGAGGGAAGTTATCAAAAATAACTCCCCTCCTATTTTTCAATTTTAAATCAAATAGTTTGAAATTTTAATATATATATATATATAGTATATATTATATATATATATATATATATAATATATAAATCTGAACTTAAATATATATATAAATATTAAATTATAGTATGTTATAT
>NC_052350.1:54062259-54138237 GCF_009727055.1 Benincasa hispida | reverse complement strand
AGCTGGAAGGTTCGATGAATTAGTATTAGTTAACTATCTCTGGTGTGTGTAGTAATCCTAGTACGTATCTCTAAGTTGTTTATAGATTTAGTTATCATAACGTGCATGTAGATTAGGTGAGGAACAGATTTCTTCAAGGCTGAGGTTTGAATGTATCTTATATTTATGACATGCTTGCTATTTAAGTTGAATATAGACTTAGAAGTTGCTTACACTCACTGCGCTTTGTGAAGTCATTCTGTTATTTCATGTTTTTCTTCCAGGTAACGAAAGGTGAGGAGTTCCAGGGTGCTGCTAAGGTCAAGGTCTACCACAAGCCACGGTTACACTTCCAGAGGGTTTTAAAGAGTTGTTGTTGTTAAACTTGTTTGTTAAGTTTTGGATTGTATAAAATTACATTGTTGTAATAAAATAGGCCAACTTAACCAGCTGTATGTATATCTCCTTGACTTAAGGTTTACTGTGAGTAAAGAGGTTCAGTTGGACAGTAGGTATCACAAAAGGTGGTATCTGCGGTCCCTCACGCCTCTCCTCAGGTTTAGGAGTGCGGGCTCGGGGTTGAGGTGTCCGAGTTCCCTTTTGTTCCCAATGTCTCCTATGTGCACATAGTTGCCCACGCATGGGCTTAGAAGCCAGGTCTGTCGGCCCTCTGAACATCCCATACGAGGTTCCTCCCACAGGCTCAGGAACTAGACCTCTCAGTCTCCTGACCATCCCATGAGGTTTTACTTCGGGTTCAGGAACTAGGTCTATTGACCCCCTGACCATCCCGATCCACATAATCTCATTCTCATGCTAGGTACTCATTCATAATATAAGCATATACAATTTATTCTAAAAGATATATTTTAAGACTTAAAGGAAAGTACCACTCACCTTGGTCGTTTAGGAACCTTTCTCTCTAGAAGCTCCTTGGTCTTTTCGGGCTCCTCTTGCACCCTAAATTCTAGATTCAATTTAAAGATCAGATTACTCATAGTTCTAAGCTTTATCTCGAGCTACTTCCTTCTAAAAATATGCTCTAAAATATCTCAGAATACTTGCCTCAAAATATTAGCTCAGAACTTCTCGTGGTTTGGCCAGAATCTTTAAAACATAAATACTGGCCCAAGCTTACCCAACAGCTTGACCCTTCTATCTTTTCCTCATTCTCCAGCCCGATTACTTGGAGCTTCTTCTCTGACAGCCCTACCCTAAAAACTAGACTATTATAGCTTTTAGGTGGCTTTGAAATCACCCCAAACGCATAAGTGTTCTGGGAGAACTCTTCATCCCAAGTTGATGTTATTTCTAGACCTTCATGTTCGACAGAATCTCCTTCTCTTGGAACTTTATGACCAATGCATAGTCTTACTACCAACGCATAGTCTTTTCCCAATCAGCCTTCATACACTCTTGTGAATGTCCTTTAAAGAGAATTTGAGTTCTCATTTGAAGTTCTTGGCCCTATTTATAGGCGTCCAAGATCTTTCTAAGGCCGACACCTCTTACTTGGCCGCATGTCCAAGTGTCTTTTCCTTAAACTATTAACGCAATCTTACGTCATCGCAACCCAAGGTGTCCTCTTCCCCTTTTACCAACGCATGGCCCTCACTTGCTTAAGGCTTAAGATTTATTTTTAACAAGCCACATGTCCGGATGACGATCTTGAATGTGTTCATCCTTCATATGCGTTCATCTAACCACAAATGCGCCCATCCAATTGCCGCAACATTCCTATGTCCGAATACCACCAATTGCCGCATGCGTCCATCCTGACTCGTTTTACCGCCGCATAGCATCGATGCATAGCACCGCTGTATGACACCAACGCATCCATCGCCGCATGTCCCTATCACTGCATGCCTCCATCGCCACATGTCTCTATCGCTACATGCCTTCATCGCTGCATGCCTCTATCGTTGCATGCCTTCATCACCGCATGCCTCTATTGCCGCATGCCTTCATCATCGCATGCCTCTATCGCCGCATGCCTTCATCGTCGCATGCCTTCATGAACAACCAATGCGCAACTCCAACACCCAATGCCCTTGTTCGTGCAACTTGAGGCTACCGCATGCGTTGGTCTAACCTCTCAAGAGTGCTGCCGTATACCATTGACGCATACCTTCGGCCGGACACCTTCGCATCGCCGCATGCTTAGCATCACTGCATGCCCTCGCATAGCACTGTCGTATCCATCGTATCCATCGTGCCACATGCATTGTTCTCTTGGCCACACTTTGGCTTCCTTCAACGCCTCAAATAGCCTCTAAATGAGCAAGGCCAACACATGGACAACCCTTAGTCATTTTTTTCCCTTGGCTTCCAACGCATGGTTATACTTAGCCAAATTTTCACTAGTTATGTCTTATTTCCAACGCTATTTAACAAATCCTATGTAAACACTTAGAATTTTCCTACTCTTTATCTTAGGATCTAACTCATACTTAGTTAATCTCTTTTATTTCCTGCTTAAAAGGAAAAATGGAATTTCGGGTTTCACAAAACCAGAAGACAGTTCTCTAAGAGTTAGTATCACGATCCCTTATCCTTTATGTATATTCAGTAAAAGTGCATGCTTAGGGAAGTTTATCCTATTTTTGTCATCCATGTATTCTTAAGTTATGTAAAACGAAAATCAAGACACAATGCATTCAACTACTTCTGCTTCGAGGTATTCCAAACCCTTCAATTGGATGAACTTTAATTTAGAGTTTTTGATGGGTGTTCTTGATGCATTATGAATGTATGTTGGATTTGGCACTTGGATGTTTTGAAAATTGGCTTAGTTTACTGCTTTCTACCATACGATTTGTTAGGGCTCGGTATATTTTGGGAATTTTATTCTTGCCATTGAGTCTGTAATAGTCCGTCTTGCTCGTGGTGAGTTTCTAACTTCAATTTGGAGGAATTTGGAGCAAGAGTGGAGCAATTCGGATGAAGAATCAAAGTAGAGGAAGCATTTTGCCTTTGAGCGTAAAGCATAACGTAATTGTTGGACTGGTATGGCAACTCTAAAGGGAGAGAGAGTGAATAGGGTTTAATTAAACTTTTTCTATGCTCAATTTGATCTAATTAGATATTTTTAAATTAGATTAATAAAAACTCTAATTTATGCTAAATAAAAAGATTAATAAAAATTATATAACAATATACTCAATCAATCTCAACCAACAGAATCAAGAAATTAAAATTAAATGCAAAAAAAACTACAAAAGAGATAGAGAATAAGATATTGTGATTTTTGTAGTGGTTTGGTCAAATACGACTTATATCACTTTCCTAAACGGCTACTAGGACTTCGATTAAAAAAAATCTTCTTTGATTCTTTCCACGGATAAGAGTCAAACCACTATCTTACTCCTTTTACGAATTCAAGAGAAAACTCGATCCTTTCCATAGATTAGGATCCAACCGTTACAATGTTTTGAAGCCTTAAATCACACAATAAAACTTTATAAAAAGAGTGGATATACAAGTTTGAGCTCACACAGTTTAATCCTCACAATACAATAAAAATTTCTCTCAAGAATAAGATGAAAAGAAAGAAGAATGGAAATTTGTAGAGAAAGTAACAATTGTGGGGTTTTTTTTTTTTTTTTTTTTTTTCTAATTTGAGGATTATAAAATGTGAAAAGTTGAAATAATTTTGGAGAAGATAAATATAAAAAAAGAGGGAAATTGGGTAAAAATCATATTTTGATTTGGACTATTGGATCGATCAAATTGATCAAAAAGTAAAATGGAATGTGGAAATTGAAAGTGAAAAATTAAAAAATTAAAAAATATATATATATATATATATTTTTTAATTTAATTTTTTTCTTAAAGTGACTGTTGGTCACTTTTTATAAANATATATTTTTTAATTTAATTTTTTTCTTAAAGTGACTGTTGGTCACTTTTTATAAATATATATATTTTGATTTTTTCATAAAAAAAATTCA
Organism: Benincasa hispida; assembly: GCF_009727055.1. Lineage (NCBI taxonomy): Eukaryota > Viridiplantae > Streptophyta > Magnoliopsida > Cucurbitales > Cucurbitaceae > Benincasa > Benincasa hispida. Next base: position 54,134,308 of record NC_052350.1, on the reverse strand, counting down.
ACCAAAACAATTTCTTTTAAATCTCTTTTCTTCTAATAAAACTAAAATCCACCAATTGAAATTTTAAGCCCCATGTGTCACTCATCATATAGTTCCAAGTGGTATTCTCTAATTGGTGCAATTTGATGATTAATTCACCACGTCACCGTCTTGGGTATTTTTCAGTTACACTTCTTTTGGCCATATCGTTTTCATCCAAACTTCGATTTGGGTGATTCAAAAGGCATCAGAATCATTATTCTGAGCTCTACGCTATGAATTATTTAAGATAATAAAATTATTAGTAAATAAAATCAGGTTTGTTATCATCAAAATATTAATTAATTAATTCCAAAAAGCCAACAATCTCCCCTTTTTTGATGATGACAAACCATAGAAGAAAAATAACTTGAATTGCACATAATTATAGCAACACATGTGACCAATAAATAATTTCAATATCAAGTATACGTATCACCATAAAGATCATGCTTGAAAGTTATTCAAAAGAATTAACTTCTTTCTTTTAACTATTTTTCCCTTTAAATAATACATTCAATAGAAACAATCATTCAACACAATCATAACACACTTTTCGTATACTTCTCCCCCTTTGGAATCATAAAAAAAAAACGATAAATATATAAGTGTTCCCCCTATAAATATGACATATACACAGATTCCAATTCTCCCCCTATCAATATGTATTATATAATAATATCAAGTAAGATAAGAAATCAAGATGCATCACAACGAATAATACCAAGCTCAAGCCTATTTTTGCAAAAACTTTCTTTATTCAAAGACTTGATAAAAATATCTGCTAATTGATTATTAGAACTTACGAATTCAAGAGGAATATTGTCATTTTGTGCACAACAACTAGCAATCGCAATATATTCCACTTTGATGCCTAATATCAATCTACTTAGTCCTGGAATGATGGATAGGATTCTAATCAAATTAATAGCACCAGTATTATCATAAAATATGGACATACTATCAATCTTTAATCCAAAATCACAAAGAGTTTGTTTCATCCAAAGAATTTGTGTATAACAACTACCAACCGCAATATATTCCATTTTGGTAGTGGATAAAGCAATCGAATTTTGCCTTTTACAATACTAAGATACTAAGGAACTACCAAGAAATTGGCAAGTCCCACTAGTACTCTTACGATCAAGTAAACTACCGACAAAATCCCATCGGAATATCCAACCAAATTAAATTCAACATTTTTAGGATACCACAAGCCTACATCAATAGTCCCAAGCAAATATTTAAATATTCTTTTAACGGCATGCAAATGTGATTCTTTAGGACAAGATTGAAATCTAGCATATAGACATACACTAAACATGATATCGAGTGCACTGGCGGTCAAATAAAGCAAAGATCCGATCATACATCGATAAATCTTTATGTCCACACATTTACTTTTTTCATCTTTGTCAAGCTTAGTGGTAGTGCTCATAGGATTTTTTGCAATTTTATCTTCCTAGAATTTGAACCTCTTGTGTATTTTTCTTGACTTATGAACATACCATCCTTGAATTGTTTGATTTGGAGTCCAAGGAAGAAACTAAGTTCTCTCATCATACTAATCTCAAACTCACTGTGCATACATTTAGAAAATTTTTCACACAAAGATGGATTAGTTGAACCAAATATAATATCATCAACATATATTTTCACTATAAGCATATCATTATCCTTAACCTTAATAAAGAGAGTAGTATCAAATTTTCCCATTTTAAAGTCATTCTAAGTAAAAAATTGCTAAGCCTATCATACCAAGCTCTTGGGGCTTGTTTTAAGCAATAAAGAGCCTTTTTTTCAACTTATAAACATGATTAGACAAATCAAAACTTTCAAAACCCAGAGGTTATTCTACATAAACTTCCTCCATAATATAACCATTTAAAAAGGCACTCTTCACATCCATTTGATATAAAATGAAATTCTTATAAGAGGCAAAAACAAGCAACATTCTAATAGCTTCTAATCTAGCAACGGGTGCAAAAGTTTCTTCATAATCTATACCTTATTCGTGACATTAACCTTAAGCTACAAGTCTAGCTTTATTTCTAATGATATTTTCATCTTCATTCATTTTATTTCTAAATACTCATTTAGTTCCAATTATAGATGCATTAGAAGGCCAAGGGAATAATTCTCAAACTTTGTTCATTTCAAATTGATTTAATTCTTCTTGCATAACTAAAATCCAAAACTTGTCACATTCAGCATCTTTAAAACTTTTAGGTTCAATTTGAGAAACAAAAGCAAGATTACTAAATAAATTAAGAAAAGAATGAGTTTTCACACCTTATTCGGGATCACCAAGAATCAAATCCTTGGGATGGGATGTAGCATATCTTCACCCTTTAGGCATGAATGAAGAATCATTTTCCTTCTTTTTATTGATGCTTACTTCTTGTATACTTGGGACAATTTCTTTGCCTTTGTCACTAACAAGTAAATTTCCAAAATCTTTTTCTAAATCATCACTACAAATAGACTCATTAGAAACATTATTGCATGATTCATCAAACACAATATGCATAGATTCCTCAATAACTAAAGTTCTCTTATTTAAAACTGTATAAGCTTTACCAGTAGAGGAATATCCTAGGAAAATACCCACATCCATCTTAGAATCAAATTTTCCAAGCTTTTCTTTGTTATTCAAAATAAAATATTTGCAATGAAAAACTTTGAAATGCCCAATATTGGAATTTTTCCATGTCAAAGCTCATAAGGAGTTTTATCTAAAGATGGCCTAATTAAAACTTTATTTAAAACATAGGAAGCTGTATTAACGATTTCCACCCAAAAATATTTCGACCTAGCAAATTCTTGCAAAGTACGATTTTTTGTTTCAACCACACCATTTTGTTGAGGAGTTCTTGGAGACGAAAAATTATGAGAAAAACCATTTTCTTCACAAAAAAAAACTTTAAAAGCATCATTATCAAATTCTCCTCCATGATCGCTCCTAATATTAGAAATAAAAAATCCTTTTTCATTTTGAACTTTTTAGCAAAACTAATAAAACTTTTTAAAGCATCATCCTTATGTTTTATCATCAAAACCCAAGTAAATCTAGAAAAATCATCAACTATCACAAATGCATAATAATTTCCTCCATAGCTAGTAATTCTAAAAGGGCCAAATAAGTCCATATGTAATAGTTGTAGGGGTCTAGTAATAGAGATCACATTTTTAAATTTGAAAGAAGACTTAGTTTTCTTTCCCATTTGACAAGCATCACAAACTTTATCTTTTTCAAATTTAAACTTAAGAAGACCTCTAACCAAAGAATTTTTGGAAATATTTGAAACTAAGTACATGCTAGCATGTCCTAGTCTTCTATGCCATAATCAGGAGTCATTATGCAACACAGAAAGACATTTATCAATAATAGGACAATCGTTCAAGTCAATGGTATACACATTTTCATCCCTATTTCCGACAAACATGACTTTTCTATCACAAGCATTTTCAATGATGCAATTATTTTTATCAAATACAATTCTAAATCCTTTGTCACACAATTGATTAATACTAAATAAATCATGCTTTAAACCATCAACTAAAAGCACATTTTCAATCCAAATAGAAGATTCATTACCTATATTGCCCTTGCCAATAATTTTACCTTTCTTGTTGTCACCAAAAGTTACCATGCCTCCATCCTTTTTGGAGAAAGAAATAAACTTGGATCGGTCTCCGGTCATGTGCCTTGAGCAACCACTATCCAAGTACCACTTATTTTTCTTTGAGGCTTTCAAACAAACCTACAACAAAATAATCAAGTTTGATTCTTTCGTACCCACACTTGTTTGGGTCCAATAGTGTTAGCATTTACAAATTTAGGGATTCATTTCATTTTTGCATTAGCATTAAAAGCATTGGATCTAGACAAGTAACAAGAATAAACTTTATGTCCATAATTGCCAAAAGAAAAACAAACAACGTTATGCAAGGATTTATCTCTAACAACAAATTTATGCATTTTACTCTTCTTGGAGAAATTCTTTTTTGGAGCATTATAAGACTTTGCTCTTTGAGAAAAGTTTCTTCTTGAAGAAGTAGTGTAACCATACTTCAATTTGAAGCATGTAGGTCTAATATGACCTTCAACACCACAATTATGACATATAGGCACGAAACTAGATTTAGCATTATTAGACACAACATTAGGCATATTAAGCACAATAGAAGATTCCTTAACAAATATAGTTTTAGAACTTGAAGGAGTAGAACATTCATCAATATAGCCTAAATCTCTCTTATCACCAAAAGTCTTGCCTACTTCAATTATTTTGTCCAATCTTTGAGCACCTATTGTCAACCTTTTAATAGACTCTTTAGCACTACCAAGTTCTTGCAAAACATTTAATTCTTTTTCTTTAAGTAATTTAATCAAATTATCTTTTTCACAACCAGCATGCTCAAGAAATCTAACTTTATCAAGCAATGCATTTTTCTCATCACAATCACAAACATGCTTATCACAAGAGACATTTATTCCATTAATTTGCACAACATGCTCACTCTCTTTAAAGCAAGCACTTTCATCGAGCAAGGACTTATTTTCACTAGTCAAAGTATTGTATTTCTTCTTAAGCACAATATATTTTGAGCTAAGTTTTTCTAAGTCATTTTTCATACTTTCAAAAGCTTCAAACAATTCATCATAAGAAGGAAGTTCTAGAGTTACCTCATCATCAAGTTCATCATCTTTTTCACTATGAGCCATAAGACGAAGGTGTGCTACTTCTTCACCATCATTTTCACTTTCACTACTATCATCCCAAGTAGCCTTCATTGCCTTCTTCTTAGATTTCTTAGATGATTTGAGGAGTAGACAATTCGTTTTTTTATGACCCGACTTTTTACATTCATAAAAAATCATCTCATTCTTTTTGTTCTACTCACTTTTTGACTCTCTTTGGGTTGATAGGTGTTTCTTGAATTGCTTCTTCCTCTTGATGAAATTTTTGTACTTACATGAAAAATAAGCAATGTCATCTTCATCAAGGACATCCTCATCTTCAAAGTCAACTTCCAAGGAGATGGTCTTTAATGCAATACTCCTTTTCTTTTTGGGTTCATCCTCTAAGTGCTCATTCATAGTGATCTCATGGGTCATGAGTGAACGAATGAGTTCCTCCAATGGAAGTTTAGTAAGATCCTTTGCTTCTTGAATTACTGTCATCTTTGCTTCTTAAGTCTTAGGTATAGACCTAAGAATTTTCCTAACATTTTCGGATGTTGTATAGACTTTACCAAGTCCCTTTAAAGCATTGATAATGTCAGTAAATCTAGTAAACATATCCGTTATAGATTCATTAGCATCCATTTTAAATAATTCATAATAGGAGTGTTCATGGGTTGGGTTGGGTAGGTTGGGTTGAAAGACTTTTTAACCCAACCCAATTTTTCAGGTTGTAAATTTCTTCAACCCAAATAACCCTTATTAAAAAATGAATCCAACCCAACCCAACAATGAAATATTTGGGTTGGGTTGGTTTGGGTTAATCGGATCATTTATTTAAAATTGTGTTCCAAAAATAAGCAAAACGTAAATATGTAAAAATTTAATTTAATTATTTTCATTATTAAATTAAGATTAACAACTCAATTTCAATTTATATAGTAAAAATTTTCTTTCTAAAGTACAAATAAACTACTTTTAAGAGTTGTTAAAGAATAAATTATAAAAAAATATTGAAATAGAATAAAATAAATCAATATATGTATAAATAATTGTGTTATAAGTTATATATATATTTTAAAGTTAATAATAAATTCGGGTTGGTTCGGGTTGGTTCGGGTTGGTTTAGGTTATATTAGGTGAACCCATGAACCAGCCTAATTCATAAATTTTCATTTATTTGAACCCAACCCAACCCAAACTGTACAGGTTGGTTTGGATTGATCGGTTTTTTTGGGTCATAGGGTTTTTTGAACACCCCTAATGCATAATTATGAACAAGCATGCTAATTTTAGACTATTTAAATTGATTTGTTCGTTCATGAGTAATTTCAAGAGTATTCCAAATTTCTTGAGTGGAAGAACACATGGATATTCTATTAAATTCATCCTTGCTCAAAGCACAATACAAACAATTAATAGCCTTAGCATTAAAAGAACACTTTTTCATTTCATTTTCATTGTATTCTTCTTCTAATTTAGGCTTATCAACATTATCAATCTTTTTCATAGGTACATAAGGACCTTTAGCAACAATTAATCACAAATATAGTCAATAGATTTGCAAATAAATTTTCATTCTAGCTTTCCGATATGCATAGTTTGAACCATCAACATAAAGAGATCTAGAAGTAGATTGCCCTTCAACAATTCCATTTGCTACTAGGTTTGCCATAATGCTCTAACAATAAAATTTATCAAGAAAATTAAATTTCAAAAGAGTAACCTTGCTCTGATACCAATTGTTGGACCAGTAAGGCAACCCTAGAGGAGGTGAATAGGGTCTAATTAGATTTTTGTAAATTAAATTAATAAAAACTCTAATTATGCTAAATAAAAAGATAGATAAAAATTATGTAACTATATACTCAATCAATCTCAACCAACAAAATCAAGTAATTAAAATTAAATACAAAAAATAACTAGAAAAGAGATAGAAAAGAAAACACGTAAAAATTGATTCAATCAAACACGACCTACATCCACTTTTCCAAACGCCTCTGTTCGGTCAAATACGATCTACATCCACTTTTCCAAACGACCTACAAAAAATAACTAGAAAAGAGATAGAAAATAAGACTTTTCCAAAAAAATCTTCTTTGACTCTTTCTACGGATGAGAGCCAAACCGCTACCTTACTCCTTATATGGGTTCAAGAGTAAACCTGATCCTTTCCACGGGTTAGGATCCAACCGTTACAATATTTTGAAGCCTTAAATCACACAATAAAACTATCTAAAAAGAGTGGGTATACAGGTTTGAGCTCAGACACTTTAATCCTCACAATGCAATAAAAATTTCTCTAAGAATAAGATAAAAAGAAAGAAAATTGGAAGCTTGTAGAGAGTGTAACAATGGTGGCGTTTTTTGCTATTTTTTAGGATTGTAAAATGTGAAAAGTTGAAACAATTTTAGAGAAGATGAAGTATAAAAAGAGAGGAAAATGAGGTAAAAATCAGATTTTGATTTGGACAATTGGATTGATCAAAAAGTAAAATGAAAGATGGAGATTGAAAGTGAAAAAGTAAAAAATATAAAATAAATATATATATTTTTTAAAAAGCACTTAAAGTGATTAACGGTCACTTTTTATATTTTTCTTTTTTTAATTAAATTCTTTTTCTTAAAGTGACCATAAATATATATATTTTGATATATATATATATATTTTATTTTCAACCAAAACTATTTTTTTTAAATCTCTTTTTTTTTTTAATAAAATTAAAATCCACCCATGGCAATTTTAAGCCCCATGTGTCATTCACCATATAGTTCCAAGTGACACTCTCTAATTGGTTCAATTTGATTATTAATTCACCACATCACCACGAGTATTTTTTGTTACACTTCTTTTGGTCATATCTTTTTCATCCGAACTCCAATTTGGGTGATTCAAAAGGTATTGGAATCGTTGTTCTGAGCTCTATGCTTTGAATTATTCAAAATAATAAAATTGTTAGTAAATAAAATTAAGTTTGTTATCATCAAAATATTAATTAATTAGTTAATTAAAATAAATTAATTTGATATTAAGGACCAAAAAATCAACAGTAATTACGTTATGCATTATCCTATAAGACAAAATGTCCAGTATAACTACGCTCAACATTCGCATTGTGGCGCTGATGCAGAGCATAGTGACGCTGCGTACGCATAAAGCTATGCTTCGGCAACTCAAAAGCCAGCGTATTAATGCTGCGTGCAGTGTAAGGTTGTGCCGGAGAAAAGGAAAAGCCGATATAACAATACTAGCACAAAACATCGTTACACTCCGATCACATTCGCGCGCATGTCATTTGCTTCCAGTTCATGGATTCCAGCTTGGCTAGCAGTTCTTCAAAGTAGTTTTTTATTTTATTAATTATTAATTTATAATAATTAATTTATTTTTTATATTTTCATTAATTAAATTAATATGAGGGCTATATTAATTTCATTAATGTTTAAGATGCCAATTTTCAGTCTAATGTTACTTTTATTATTTTGTAAATATGATGTATGATTTAATTTATTTATATAATATATTGTATGTCATATAGTATAAAAATTCCACCATAGGATAAACAGTTTTTCATACATTATTTTAATATAAGTGTTATATTATAAAGTTGCATGATTTAATTAAGCATGCTCATGCATCATATTTAATATAATTGTTATATTATATGAACGCATGCATTAATAACATGTCCATACATCATATTGTATTATAATTGTTATAATATATAGTTGCGGATGATGGATGTATGTTATGTATGTTTTCATTACTTTATAATATAATTGTTATGTTATGTAATGAAAATGAATATGCATGAAGCATGATACTACTTTAGAAAAATATAATTGTTATATTCTCAAGTATGTCATTAGATGCATGCATTGGTTTTAATTATTTCATTAATTTTCATAAGTGTTATAAGTTAATGAAATTAGAATTAAAATCTATAATCAAGAATTGCATGTAACCATAGGTTAAATTAATTTTAAACGGTTTAAAATTGATTACACCTAGACTTATGTTAATAATATTTCTAATGAGATTAGAAATAAGTTTATGTTGGTGTTGACATTAAACATGCGGAAGTGATTAGGATCAAAGCACTCTAATCCATCAATTTTAACATAGAAACATACAAGTTCATAAATTAAAAATAGGGTTTTGAAGATATACCTTTGAAGAATTCTTCAATCTTAAAATCTAGCTTCAATTTTCATTCTAAATGCTTGTAGACCACAACTTGATCTTCCCTATTATTCTCTAGGACCTTAGGTTGGGTGGTGGAACCAAAATGAGAAGGAAATACGAGAGAATTTAGGTGGAGTTTTTGTTAGTTTTGGTGCAATGCAAGAGAGAACCCCCATATTTTATTTTTTCAAGTTGCAATCACTTAATCTCAGCCAGGTAAATTTCAGCATTCATTAATCCTAGCATGCAATTAGATTGCATGTATACATGACACCAAAACATATATGAAGAAGTGGAATGGTGAGTGTTTAAAAGTGGGAAAAACTTATTTAAAGAGCATTTCCAATTTTTAATTGAATTTTATGAAAAATCCATCATAATTTTGAAATCAAATTTCAATATTAAAAATTGGAAAAATAATAATATTAATTCAATAATTAATATTAGAAAAAATATTAATTTTAAATAAAATCAATTCTTATTTAATTAATTTAATATCAAATATTAAAATAACTAAACACTAATTTTTTCTATCATTAATCTCTATTCATGAAATTAATATTTAAATCATATTTAAATATTTAATTCGATAATTAAACGTTCAATTATATCATATATAATTAAAAATTCCCTTAATTCAAATTTGAACGTTTCATATTCTCTCATCATACTATTCTAAGATTTAATTCATTTGTGAAATAGTAGGGGACTTAATGGACCTACAAATCATTGGCTCCAACGATCCGAGACTAATGGCTAAACCCTTTAAATCGTAATCAACATTCGTTAACTATCGATTCACTCTACTAAAGCTCAGTAGTTGCATCTCCCTCACTGTAGATATATTTTTGTCCACATGATTTAACCATAATCAGTAAGTCGACCCTTCATGGATTGTTCGTAATAACGATTGGATCAAAAATTGTTTTACCCACGAGATTACATCTTGCTCTTTAAGTCCCACTGATCCTCTAATAAATAATTGGTTTGTGATCCAATCACCAAATCGAGTCCCTCTCGAGCCAATAAGAGGGTGGGGCTCCTTGTTCAAGACCCGGAGTCAGTCCTTAAGGGAACGACCTCTTTACTATTCCTAAAAGTGGGTAGGAGGGAATTTCGTCTTGCACCCTATGTCCCCAGCTACCTACCTGGTCTTAACCCTGAAATGAGGGTTTTATTGAGCCGGCGTTGTTGATTCAACCCTCATCTATGCAAATCTAAGGATAATCCTGAATAAATAGGAGTTCATAGTTAGCTTAGGATTAAGGTCAAGTTACCTAGATCATCGCTTTGAAATAGTTAGTCTTAATCAGTAAACGACATTATAAAGTAAGATTGACTTATTTCTTGGTTTTGTCTTATACAAACTCTTTGCATAGGATGCCCCCACTCGTATCTCCACATGAACGATTCAAAATCACATCGTTTTTACTAAATACAAAGTAGGCCGCATCCAATAATGTTTTCAGAATAAGGTACCCAACCTTATCTGTATACTATAGACCATTTTAGCTATCTACTTGAACTTAATCCACTCTTATGTTTCCCTAGAAAGTCCAAGTACTCATGTAACAGTCATGGATCTTAGTTTATTAGATTTAGTGCAATTTACATATTCAATAATAGTTTTATTGAATAAAATCTCATTAACATTTTTATTGCAAATAGAATATGTTTAATTTTACAAACTGCAAGTTTTAAGACATACAGCCCAATAGTTTAATCTTTTAATTCTCTTTTTAATAGGATTAAATTGGATTGAATAAAAGATCAAATTTATAACATAATTTTCTAAAAAGGACCTTTGTCTAAGGAAGGTTCTGTCTAGGTTGGGGTATTTAAGCTAACGAAAACGGAACACCCCTATATGGGAACCGACTTGGAAGGTGAATTAAACAATTATATTATAAGCATGCAATGAATGATTAGGGTTCATTAAAGTGTTTAATAAACAAGGATCATTATTGTTAAACAATCCAATATAATTGTTGTATTGGAAAAATTTAACAACCACTTAGTAAATTGATTAGCCAGATTTTTCTAAGTTAATCAACCATAGGTTTAAAACACTTAGTGAGAGAAAAATAATGTATATGATATGCCAATTTTCTTTCATGTTTCTCCCTAAATAGTTCACACTATGAGATCTATGCTCGGCCTCAAGGAACCTTTTCTTGTGTCCCCTATGGATGGTATTTGCATAGGTCAATAACAAAGTGAATAGAGAGAGTGTTTATAGTAAGTGGGAGAGTGACGTGTGTCAACACATCCCACTGTCTCTTTCATTAGTTCATTGTAAAGTTTCATGCTCGACCTCAAGGTACCTTTGCTTGTGTCCCCTTATAGTTGACATTTTGCATGAAATTTTACATAAACTCCATAATTGGATAGGACTTCTTTAGTTTTTGCAATCGATTTTTCCCTATAGTTGGTTCATTGGGGCAAACTTTAGAGTCTAAATGAAGGGTTACACTTAACAGAAATTGTTAAGTTAATGAGTTATAGATAGAATAATGGTGATTAATCATTATAGGGATAAGAGTTATTCTGGTGTAATAGTTGGTTGAGAGTGTCACCATTCAGTGAAGGGATAATTGATCACCCTACAATGACTTTTGTCCTGACTCACTAGAGCATCATTGCAAAATAGATGTCAAATAGAGTACATTAGATTTTTGCTAAATTGATTGGTTTTTCTTTTATGGCTAATGCCTTAATAACTAATATAAATCAATTTGTATGGTTTCAACAATCTTCAAAATGACTAGTGCTACTTTAAATGTGCTAAGTGCTGACAAACTAAACAGGGATAACTATACTAGTTAGAAGAATACTATAAACACTGTGCTAATTATCGATGACCTGAGGTTTGTCCTTGTTGAGAAATGTCCTCAAGCACCCATTGCTAGAGCATATCGAAATGTTCGGGATGCATATGAAAGATGGGACAAGACAAACGAAAAGACCTGAGCGTATATTTTGGCCAACTTATCTGAAGTCTTGGCCAAAAAGCACAAAACCATGGTCATTACATGAAAATCATGGATTCATTGAGGGAGATGTTTAGACAATGTCCACCCAACTCTGACATGATGCTCTTAAATATATTTTTAATGGTTGTATAAAAGAAGGGGCCTCTTTTCGAGAACATGTTTTGAACATGAAAGTAAATGAACGGAAGGGAGAAGTAAATGTTGCTACTTCCTCAAAGAAGTTCCACAAAGGTTCGACCTCTGGAACGAAGTCTATACCTTCTTCTTTGGCACCAAAAAGTGGAAGAAAAAAAAGGGAGGTCGGTAAAAAGCTAACCCTAATGCCACCTAGAGAGGCAAGAAGGCCAAGGTTGCTAAAGGAATTTTTGGGTTGAATGTCCTAAACCTTGTAGTTTGTAAAGTTAAACATTTTCTATTATCAATAAAAGATGTTATTGACATTTATTCAATAAAGTTATTGTTGAATATGTAAATTGCACTTGTAAAGACTAAATCCAATAAACTAAGATCCATGGCTGTTATATGAATACTTGAACATAAGTAGGGACATAAAAATGGATCAAGTTCGAGTAAATAGCCAAAACGATCTATAATATACGAATAAGGTTGGGTACCTTGTTCTAGTAACACTATCGAATGTGGTCCACTTTGTAGATAGTACAAACGATGTGATACTGAATCGTTCATGTAGAGACATGAGAAGTGGGGGCGTTCTATGCAATGAGTTAGGATTGGACCAAGAAATAAATCACTCTTACTTTATAACGTTGTTTACTGTTTAAGACTGATTGTTTGGAATAAGATGACCTAGGTAACTCAACCTTAATCCTGAGCTAACTATGAACTCCTGTTTATTCGGGATTATCCTTAGATTTGCATAGGTGAGGGTTGGCTCAACAGTGTCGACTCAATAAGCCTCCCATTTTAGGGGTAAGACCAAGTAGATAGTTAGGAACATAGGGTGGAAGATGAAACTCACACCTAGTCGATTTAGGATTAGTAGAAAGGTTTTCTCTTAAATACTAAATCCAGATCTTGAACAAGGGGCCCCACCCTCTCATTGGCCCAAGAGGGATTCGGTTTACTAATTGGATCACAAACCAATTATTCATTAAAAGATTAGTGAAACTTAAGAAACAAGATGTAATTTTGAGGGTAAAACAACATTTAACCCAATTGTTATTACGAATAACCTGTGAAGGGTGGACTTACTAATTATGGTTAAATCAAGTGGACAGAAATATATCTACAGTGAGAAAAGTGCAATTATCGAGCTATAGTGGTGTGACTCAGTAGTTAAAGAATATTGATTAATTCGTTCTAAAGAGTTTAGTCAATTAATCTCAAATCGTTGGAGCTCATGATCTGTAGGTCCATAAGGTCTCTTTACTAGCTTATAAAACATGAACACCTTGGATTAGTGAATTGAGTGATTTTGAAATGTTCAAAATCAAAATTAAGTATTTTAAGTGTTCAAATTGAATTTAGTTTTTCAAATTGAAGTGTTAAAATTACAAAACAAGATCTAAATTTGAAGTGTTCAAATTTCCAATTAGAGATTCAATTTGAAGTGTTCAAATTGAAAATAGGGTTTTGATGATTATATTCGATATAATTAATGTTTAAATTTTTTTGAAATTAAACGAAATTGGAGATTTAAAAATATTTAAATATTGATTACATGAATAAGATTCATGTTTAAAGTTAGGTGTTTGATTAATTTACTATTTAATATTAAATTATTATTTAATTAATTAAAAATCAAATCAATTTTTCAATTTTCAAGTCAATTTTAGAAATTGATTCCTGGAATTGATTTAATTTTGAATTAAATCAAAATAAAATGAAAATGAAAATTTTGTTAGTGAAATTTCCATTTTTTGGGAATTATATGTATTTTAACAAAATCTATACACCTAGTCCACTTCATGGTTGAAATTGAAGTGGCATTCAGCATTATGGTTCGGTGGTTGCATGTAAATGTTACATAAAAATCTCCAAATTTCTGAGATTGATGAAGAGTTGCTAGAATTTTGAATTTATGTAGAAAATTCTCTCTCTCACTAAAATCCTCTCTTTATCCCACTTCAATTTACTTGAATACTGAGTTCCACCACTCAAGTCCAAGGCTGCGAATGGTAGAGAAGACACTCTTGGTGGTCTACTATTGATTTAATGCTTAGATTCGAGGAGAGGAGCTTGGATTTAGAAGATTCATCAAAGGTATTAGTTCTGAAACCCTTTACTTTGATGAATTGTTATGTTGCATGCTTTTAGAACTTAAATTAAATTTAATTAGAGTACTTATTGATTATGATTGCTTTCGTTGCTTACTCATACTTTCTATCAGGAATCTACTTCCATTGCAACCAAGAGGGACATTGGAAAAAGAATTGTCCTAAGTATTTGGCAGAGAAGAAGAAAGCCAAACAAGGTAAATGTGATTTACTAGTTCTTGAACTTGCTTAGTGGAAAATGATGATCTAGTCTGGATAATTGATTCAAGTGCCACTAATCATGTTTGTTAATCTTTTTAGAGAATTAATTCATCACAGCAGTTCAGGACTGGTGAGATGACTATGCTGTTGGAATTGGGCAAGTCCTCTCAGCTATAGCAGTGACCTTCCGATTACTTTTATAGAAATCATATTTATTATTAGATAATGTATATGTGATTTCTGACTTAAAGAGGAACCTAATTTTTTGTAAAATGTCAGCTTGAATAGAACTATTCTATCAATTTCAATGTAAATAAAGTGTTTATTTACAAGAATAGTGCTATTATATGTTTAATAAACTTAGAAAGTAATCTTTATGTGCTAAGGTCATTAGCATCTAAGGCCACTCGTAATACTGAAATGTTCATAACTATAATAACTCATAATAAAAGACAAAAAAGTTCCCCTAAAGAAAATGCCCAACTTTAGCACCTAAGATTAGGTCATATAAATCGCAATAGGATTAATAAATTGGTTAAGAATGGACTTTTAAATGAGTTAGAAGAAAATTATTTACCAATATGTGAGTCATGTCTTAAAGGTAAAATGACTAAAATACCTTTTACTTGAAAAGGACATAGAGCCAAAGAACCTTTGAAACTTGTACATTTGGACCTCTGTGGTCCTATGAATGTTAAGGCAAGAGGAGGGTTTGAATATTTCATCTCTTTTATAGATGATTATTCTAGGTATAGGTATATTTACCTAATACAACACAAGTCTGAAACTCTTGAAAAGTTCAAGGAGTACAAGGATGAAGTTGAGAATTCATTAGGTAAAACAATTAAGACACTTTGAACTGATCGAGGTGGAAAGTATATGGACTTGAGATTCAAGGACTATTTGATAGAATATGGAATCGTATCCCAACTCTCAGCGCCTAGTACACTTCAACAAAATGATGTATCAAAAAGGAGAAATAGAACCTTGTTGGACATGGTTTGGTCTATGATGAGTTATGCTCATTTATCTGACTCGTTTTGGGGTTATGCAGCACAAACTGCAGCTTATATTTTGAACTGTGTTCCATCTAGTTTCTGAAACACCTTTGGAATTATGAAATGGCTGTAAAGGTAGTCTACACAATTTTAGGATTTGAGGTTGTCCAACATATGTGCTTGAGGCTAATCCTAAGAAATTGGAACATTGTTCAAAACTATGCCTATTTGTAGGCTATCCTAAGGGAATGAGAAGTGGCTACTTTTATGATCCTAAAGATAATAAAGTGTGTGTCGATAAATGCTACATTCTTAGAAGAAGACTACATCAAGGAACATAAGTCACGTAGTAAAATAGTGTTAAACGAGTTTTCCAACGAAACTACTGAAACTTTAACGAGAGTTGTTGAAGAACCTAATATATCAACAAGAGTTGTTGATGTTGGTTTATCTAGCCGGTCTACCTCAAGCGTTGAGGGTGCCTCGATGTAGTGGGAGGATTGCAACTTACCTATTCGTTATATGGGTTTAATAGACACTTTGACCGTCATATCAGATGGCAATGTCGAGGATTTATTGTCCTATAAGTGGGAAATGGAGGATGTGGACAAAGATGAATGGGTCAAAGTCATGGATCTCAAAATGAAGTCTATGTACTTCAATTCAGTTTGAGATCTTGTAGATCAACCTGATGGGGTTAAACCTATAGGTTGTAAGTGGATTTATAAGAGGAAAATGGGTGCAGATGGTAAGATGCATACCTTTCAGGCTAAACTGGTGGCAACCACCACTAGAACTTCCCTACTATTCTCTAGGAGCCTTAGATTGAGTTGTGGGACTCAAAACAAGCTTGAACTTAGATAAATTTGAGGAGTGGTTTTCTGGTTTTTCAGCTTGTTAAAGAACAACATCTTCAACCTTAAAAAACTTAGCAATTCAATAATTGCACAGCAAGAAATGGAGAAGATTGCAACTGAATCTCAAGTTTGAAGAGGATCTTCAAGGGTATGTAATGAAACCCTCTTGATACCCCATGAACATGCTTAATTTGATGTCAAAATTAAGAAATTAGAATGCTTAATGTGAAAGAATTCGTTTTACAGGAGATCATTGAGCGGAAGCAGATTGTCCAAATTCCATTTTTATTGAAAACTAAATTTACAGTAAACATACAAGATATGAATTCATAAACAAATTACAACATGCTTTTTAAAAGGAAAAAGGATTCAAAAGATATCACCTTTGAAGAACCTTTCTTCGTGTAAATCCCCCAAACGGTCACGAACCTTGAACCCAGCAACTTCTCGAAGACCTTCTTCAAGAATTTCACGAACTAAATAGAGACACTACCAAAGTGAGCCTTTGGTATTCTTGGGGTGAAGACCTCGGAATGGTGGGCTCTGACTATTTTGGTTAAGAGGAATTGTTTGAGTTTAGAGGAGGAAAAAGATAGAAGAAAACAGAAGGATTTTGTAAAAAAAAAATCTTAATCGTATTGATAGAAGCCTTCAACCGTGTAGGTGTTTTCTCTGGGAGAAGAAGATAGAACGATTCTGTAAAAAAAAAAAAAAAAAAAAAAACTCTTTTTATTAGGGGTTGTTAGTAGGTATTAATCCAATTATGGTTATGAACATTGTACTGCTGTTAAGAATGAGGACAATATTGGTGATTCGTTTACAAAGGGCCTCCTAACTAAGATTTTCGAGGGTCACCTAATGTGTTTAGGACTACGTGTAGAATAAATAGGCAAGTGGGAGAAAATGTGGGTATGAGATGCCCTAGTTTATTATATTTAGTTTTTTCTCACAGCACTTAACCTTGTTGTAACCCACTAGGAGTTTTAGTCCAAGTGGGAGTTTGTTGGGTTATATGTCCTAAAACTCGTAGTTTTGTAAACAGTAAACATATATGAAGTTTATTTAGACAAGTGTTGTTGATTGTTTAATAACTCTAAATACAATAAACTACGAACCTTTGGCTATTGTTATGAATACTTGGACTTTACGTGAGGCCCCATTCCCCGTTTCCCCACAGGGATTCCTTTACTAACTCCCTGCGGGGATTCCCCATTTTGTTAATTAAAAGTTTATTTAAAATCTGATTAAAATTTGGGCTTGACTTTTGGGCTTAAATTTAGAATTTAGATATTTAATATTGGGCTCCACAACACTATAAGTCTATACATTATAAACATATATATAAACATTTAGAATTTAGATATTTAATATTGGGCTCCGCAACACTATAAGTCTATACATTATAAACATCAAATCGGAGTCGGAGTCAAGGTGGGGATATCGTCCCCGTCCCTAGACGAGGCCCCAAAAAATTTCCCCTGTTTGACCCCATCTTGGGGCGGGGACCCAACCCCGTGGGGAATTTTGCCAACTCTAACAACATAGTCTAACTATGTGTGAATACCTCTTAGGCCAAGATAAGGTGTGTAGTGCCACATCATTCAAGCCCTGGAATCAACCCTTAAGGGAGCTGTCTATCTACTTACCCTTGCTTTGAGGAATGAGTGAATTCCATCTTGTGTAGCGAAGTTCGCAGCTCACAAAGTGGTAGGTTTGAGTCGGCGGCCTGGCCACTCCCAACCATGCAAATCAAAGGACCACCCTCAATGGTAGGAGTTTCCAACTCACTTAAGATTGAGGTCATGTTACCTATAGTCATCTTAGTGAAGTGAATTCTCTGTCATGAACAGTGTTATATAACGAGACGTTAACACTTCATGGTCAAGTTTTATGCAAACTATTTGTATATAGGATGCCCCCGCTCGCATGTCCCCTACACGAATGATCAGGATCAAATCATCTGTGACAAGTCACAACACTTGTAACTATTCCAAGAAGCAGGCCACATCCGTAGCGTTACCAGGATCAAGTTTCCCTCCTATATCCATATACTACAGACCATTTTGGTTATCACTTGAGACATGATCCACTTGTATGTTACCACATACATGCTTAAGTTACATAAAGACAACTAGTGATTTTAGGTTTATTGGTTTGTGGTAAAGCAAATAAAACATTCAGATGAGAAAAAACAAGAAGTGGAGTAAATATCATATATTATACATCACAAGCATTCGTACAAACTGTTTACAAACTACAAGACATGAGACTTTAGGGCATCAACCCGAACAGAAGGGTGTGTGTCAACACGTCCTACGATCTCTTCCATTAGGTCACACTGTGAGATTCCTATGTTGTGCCTGCTGGTTGGCTTTACGTGACCCTATGCTAGTCGTTTAACGATGGCTATCCCTTCGGAGGGTTATAACATAGGATTCGGAACACCGTGAACTCCAGAAATGGATAGGGTTGCTTAGGTCCATTTCCAAACAATTGTTTCTCCTTCGAGGGCTTGTTGATTCCGATCTCTGTAATTCGAAAGTGTTAGTAAAGTTCTTGGCCAAATAAACGGTAACTAAATGCTATAAGGATAAGAGTTATTCTGGTATTAGTATTTAGTCAAGAATGTCTGATTCAGTGAAGGAGTAGTCAACTGCCCTTTGGTGGGAGCTATTCAAACTCACTGAAGTATCGTAGCAAAATAATAATGAGAATGGGTACATTATTTTTGCTAAATAAATTGGATTAAAAAAGTTAAATCAATTCTCTAATAATTTGTTTACTTTTTCAGCAATGTCAACATCCATTATACAATTGCTAGCTTCTGAAAAACTTAATGGCGATAATTACGAAACTTGGAAATTGAATATCAACACGATACTAGTAATAGATTATCTCCGATTCATTTTAACGGAGAAGTGTCCTCCATCCCCTAGTTCCAATGCAAACTGAACAGTTTGGGATGTGTATGACAAATGGGTCAAAGTTAATGAGAAGACTCGGGTTTATATCTTAGCTAGTATATGTGATGCATTGTCTAAGAAACATGAGAAGTTAACTACTGCAAAAGAGATCATGGACTCTTTGCAAGGCCTTTTTGGACAACAGTCCACATTTATCAACAGACTCCAGATTTACAAATCTTTATTGAAAAATAAAGGTTCAGAGGCAGAAGCAAATGTTGCTTCCACCTTAAAGGGAAAACCCCAGAAAGAATCGTCTTCTGGGAGTAAATCCTTTTTTCTCCAAGAATAGAGGTATTCAAAAGAAAAAGAAGAAAACTGGGAAGGGGAAGACTCCAACTACACAGAAAGCTGAAAAAGAAAAACTAGGTAAATTAGATTTACTAGTTATAGAAACATGTATAGTGGAGAATGAAGATTCTACCTAGATACTAGATTCAGGGGCCACTAATCATGTTTGTCTTTCTTCTCAGGAAACTAGTTCCTGAAGGCAGCTTGAAGATGAGATTACTCTCCGGGTTAGATCAGGGGAGCACATCTCAGCTAAAGCAGTGGAGGCTGTTAAGTTAACTTTTGGAAATAGATATCTATATTTAAAAAATGTTCTTTATGTACCTTATTGTAAAAGAGTTTTGATATCTATTTCCTGGTTGTTGGAAGATTTGTACAAAGTAAATTTTTATCTTAATGAAGTGTTCATTACAAAAAGAGGTATACAAATCTGTTCTGCAAACCTAGAAAGTAACATATAGGTTAAAACCATCTAAAGTTGAAGCTGTATATAACATAAAAATGTTTAAAACAGCTGAAACTCAAAGAAAAAGGCAACGTATTTCTCAGAGTACCTATCTTTGGTACTTGAGACTTTGCCACATTAATCTTAATAGGATTGAGAGACTGGCTAAAAGTGGTCTTATAAACAAGTTAGAAGATGTCTCTTTACCGCCATGTGATTCATATCTCAAAGGAAAAAAATGACAAAAAGATATTTTTCTGGAAAAGGTCTTCGAGCCAAAACCTTAGAGCTCGTGTATTCAGACCTCTATGGACCGATGAGTGTTAAAGCATGGGGAGGTTATGAATATTTCATTAGCTTTATAGATGATTATCCAAGGTATGGTTACATTTACCTAATTCATTTTAAGTATGAAGTTCTTGAAAAGTCCAAGGAATTTAAGACCAAGGTTGAGAACCAATTAGGTAAATCTATTAAGACACTTCGATCAGATCGAGGTGGGGAGTATTTGGACTTGAAATTCTAGGACTATATGATAAATCACGGGATTCAGTTACAACTCTCTGCACCGGGAATGCCTTAGCATAATGATGTATCTGAACAGAGAAACAGAACCTTGTTGGACATGGTTCGATCCATGATGATTTATGCTTAGTTGCCTAACTTGTTCTAGGGGTATGCAGTAGAGACTGTAGCTTACATTTTGAATAATGTTCCCTCTAAGATTGTTTTAGAAACACCTTATGAGTTATGGATAGGACGTAAAGCTAGTTTACATCATTTCCAGATTTGGGGTTTCCCGGCACACATGTTGGTGCAAAATCCTAAAAAATTGGAACATCGTTCAAAATTATGTCTATTTTTAGGTTACCCTAAAGGAACGAGAGGTGGTCAGTTTTATGATCCTCAGGATGATAAGGTAAATTGTATCGACAAATGCCACATTCCTAGCGGAAGACCACATTCGAGATCATAAACCCCGCAGTAAACTAGTATTGGAAGAGATTTCAAATAATGCTACAGACGAATCAACAAAAGTTGTTGATCAGCCTTGCTCATCAACAAGAGTTATAAATAGATCAAGGTCATCTGGTCCATCACATCCTACTCAAGAGTTAAAAGAGCCTCGATGTAGTGGGAGGGTTGTGAGACAACCTGACCACTATATGGGTTTAACTGAAATCGAAGTCAACATACCCGATGATGGCTTAGATGATCCATTAACATATAAACAGGCAATGGATGATGTTGATCGAGATCAATGGATCAAAGCCATGGACCTCGAAATAGAGTCTATGTACTTTAATTCAGTCTAGGAATTTGTAGATAAACCTGATAAGGTAAGACCTATCGGTTGTAAGTGGATCTACAAGTGTAAAAGAGACCATATGGGGAAGGTACAGACCTATAAAGTTCGTTTAGTAGCAAATGGTTATACCCAGGTTGACGGGGTGGACTATGAATAAACCTTATCACTTGTTGCTATGATCAAATCTTATGGCTTTGAACAGAACGTTAATGAATCGTGTGTATATAAAAAGATCATCAACTTCATTGTAACATTTATAGTTTTGTATGTAGATAATATCCTACTAGTTAGGAATAATGTAGGATATATAACTGACATTAAAAATTTGCTAGCAACCTAATTTCATATGAAAGATCTGAGAGAGGCCCAGTATATTCCTGAGATTCAAATAGTTCGAAACCGAAAGAACAGAACCTAACCATGTGTCAAACATCTTATATTGACAAGGTGTTTTCTAGGTTTAAGATGCAAGAATCCAAAAGAGGCTTTTTACCATTTAGGAATGGAATACATTTGTCAAAGAAACAATGTCCTAAGACACCTCAAGAAGTTGAGGATGTGAGACGGGTTCCCTATGCATCAACAGTCAGAACTCTAATGTATACAATGTTATGTACTCATCCAGATATATGCTTTGCAGTAGGGATTATCAGTAGGTATCAGTCCAATGCTGATTATGAACATTGGACTGCTGTTAAGAATGAGGACAATATTGTTGATCTGTTTACAAAGGCCCTCCTGGTTAAGATTTTCAAGGGTCACCTAAAGCTTTTAGGATTACGTGTAGAATAAATAAGGCAAGTGGGAGAAAATGTGGGTATGAGATGCCCTAGTTTATTGTATTTAGTTTTCTCTCACAGCACACAACCTTATTATAACCCACTAGGAGTTTTAGTCCAAGTGGGAGTTTGTTGGGTTGTATGTCCTAAAACTCGTAGTTTTGTAAATAGTAAACATATATGAAGTTTATTTAGACAAGTGTTGTTGATTGTTTAATAACTATAAATCCAATAAACTATGAACCCTTGGCTATTGTTATGAATACTTGGACTTTATGTGGAGACATAAACTAGGTCATTGTTTTGACATAGTCAGTCTTAAACAGCAAACAACATTATAAAGTAAGAGTAACTATTTCTTGGTTCGATCTTATACAAACTTATTGCACAAGACGTCCCCACTCTTCATGTCACCACATGAACGAATCAGGTTCACTTCGTCTATAGAGTGGGCCACATCCGATAGTGTTACCAGAATAAGGCACCAAACCTTATTCGTATACTATAGATCATTTTGACTATTTACTCGAACCTGATCCACTTTTATGTCTTCATATAAAGTTCAAGTATTCATGTAATAGCCATGAATCTTTTAGTTTATTGGATTTATTTCAAAAATGAAATAAGCATTTTACCCAGCTATAATTACGAACAAATTGTGAAGGATCGACTTACTGATTATGGTTATAAAGTAGACATAATATATTTACAGTAAAGGGAGTTCAACTATGGGCTATAGTGGAGTGTCCCATTAGTTAATGAATAGGGGTTAGATCGGCATAATGAGTTTAATCGATTAATCTCGAATCATTGGAGCTCATGATTTGTAGGTCCGCGAGGTCCCTCTACTAGCTCGTAAATGGTTAAGCTTTAGAGTAGCTTGAGAAATTAATTTTAAACGTTCAAATTAAAATTAAACGGATTAGGAGAATATATATTTAAATATGATTTAAATATATGAAGATGGTTTTGTGCAATAATTTAATATTTGATATTAAATTAATTAATATTTTTTAAATTAATTTATGAAATTAATTTTAGAAAATTAATTTTCAGTTTTAAAATTAAAATTTTGATTTTAAGATAAAATTGAAAAATTGGAAAACATGCACAAAATGGAAATTTGAAGTTTTCCATTATCATCTTCTTCATGCTCACACAAAACCCACTTCCTCTTCTTCATTAACTCCAAGCATAAGCTGCAAGTCATGCACATTTCTTCTTTGCATGTTCATCTGCAATAAATAAAGAAGAATGGAGTGATTTCGAAGCATGCATTCTATAGAAATTTGAGAGAAAAATTTCAGCTGAAGAAGTGTTCTTCGAGTAAATGTTGTGGTAAGCTTTTTCTTGCGTTTTAAATTGCTTCAAGCTATTCTTGAGTCCCACAACTCAATCTAAAGCTCCAAGAGGATAGTGGAGAAGATCTTAAGGTGGTTCATGGTGATTTTTGGAGGAGACTGTTGCTGTTTGATCGAGATCTTGAAGAGTTCTACAAAGGTATGATCTAAAACCCTTTTATTTAAAAAAGCATGCTTAAATTTTTGCCAAAATTAGTGAATTTGAATACTTATTGATCCTTGTTACTTCCGGTGCATGTTATTACACTCTTATAGCTACTTACTGTCGGTTCGTCCTCAAATCCAAGTTGGTGTGAAGTTTGTGGTTGCATTTTATGTGATGGATTGATATGTTATGACTTGCTATGTTCGACTGTTGAGGAGATTATGGAGGTCTTAAAGGAACAATTTATCTACTTACCTCTGCTTCGGGGAAAGAGTGAACTCCATCTTATGAAGCTGAGTTCCCAGCTCCCAAATTAGATGAATCCCCAAAGTGGTAGGTTTGAGTCGGCGCTCTGGCCATTCAAACCCATACAAATCAAAGGACTGCCCTCAATGGTAGGAGTTCCCAACTTACTCAGGATTGAGGTCATGTTACCTATGGTCATCCCAGTGAAGTGAAGTATCTGTCATGAACGGAGTTATATGACGAGACGTTAACACTTCGTGGTCAGGTCTTATACAAACTCTTTGTATAGGACGCCCTGCTCGCATGTCCCCT
Organism: Benincasa hispida; assembly: GCF_009727055.1. Lineage (NCBI taxonomy): Eukaryota > Viridiplantae > Streptophyta > Magnoliopsida > Cucurbitales > Cucurbitaceae > Benincasa > Benincasa hispida. Next base: position 54,110,280 of record NC_052350.1, on the reverse strand, counting down.
ACACGAATGATCAGGATCAGACCATCTGTTACAAGTCACAACAGTTGTAACTATTCCTCAAAGCGGGTTGTGTCCGTAGTGTTACTAGGATAAGGTTTCCCTCCTATATCCATATACTATAGACCATTTTAGTTATCACTTAAGACATAATCTACTTGTATGTCACTACATACATGCTTAAGTTACATAAAGACAACCAGGGATTTTAAGTTTATTGGTTTGTGGTAAACAAATAAAACATCTAAATGTGCAAAGTCAAGAAGTGAAGAAAACATCATATATTATACATCACAAGCGTTCGTACAAATTGTGTTTACAAACTACAGAACACGAGACTTTAGAGCAGCAACCCCAACACAGTAATGGGTCGCTTATTGGGTACTTTTATACTTATTCTTCTCTCTCCATGTTTTTCTAAGTAAGGGAAAATACCAGATGGCGAATAATAAGAAGAATTTATGACCCGACTGTTGGGACTTGATATCGCTTCCGCACTTATTTCTTTTCTTAAATTTGACATGATTTGATATAGGAGTCTAGTTCTTAAACTCTTGGTTAATTTATTTATTTATGTGTTAATTTATTCATTTACTTGATTTATTTGAAATTAAGAGTCGAGGGTACCCCGAACAATGTTTTTATAATTTTATTGTTTTAGGGGTTTATTTTATGGAAGAATAGTTTTATTTCCTTTAATAAATTTTCTTCAAGAAATATATTGTCAACTTATGCATACATGTAGTAGCGTCTTGGAATTTAATCCAACCTCAGTATATTGTCAGCTTATGCATTAATACTAATTCTAAACTTATTCATGTAAGATTGGGTTCAAAGCCCTTCTAATTAAGTTTAAGCATCCTGGAATGGCATTAAATGGCTTTTGATTTTTTTTCCCCTGCACCAAGTCAAACATTAACTATCAAGCACCAAAACTTGCATTTGATTCTAAGATGCCTGCAAATTTGATTCTAAGAATCCCTAAACTTACATTTATTTTACCTAGGGATGTTAGCTTTCATGCATCACTGCAAGGAACTATACTCACTTTTTTCTCGCGAGTGTCTTTAACTAATCACAATAAAGGTAGCTCTTTCAACCCTTGGTCATGCATAAAATTACAAGTTTGAATTTTCTTTCTCATGATATTTTCTTTTTAGTATAACAATTTTTATCTACAATTTTTTTTTTTTTCAAACAAGCAAACAAATCATTTTGACTCCTCATTATTATATTACAACCTATCATGCAAGACACTATCTAATAAGTGGGGCCTATTGAAGTGATAACAAAAATACATGCCAAGTAAAATAATTCTAAGCATGCAAGACCTAATGTAGGTAGACAAAGAACTTAAACGTGCATGAAAAATAAGAATTTTTTTTTAAAATGGCTAAAAATCATGATTACTTGTCACACCCCTCCCAAATTACCCTCTTAACCCAAGAGGAGATGTGAGGACAATAAATGTCAACCCTCTTATGACATCTACTGTCCAACTTGACCTGCTTTGCTTTCACTACAACATAAGAAATGTATTCAATGACACAGTAAATAAACCAACACCCAACTTATGACATAACCCTTAATTCAACTTAGATTACAAACCAGGACCCTGATACCACGTCTATTGATGTTTAAGAATACACGACAACTTAATACAAACCAGACTTTAAATATTTGGCCTAAATGATACTCTAATGCAATGGCAAACTTGACTTTCGTAGGCAAGGTACCATGGAACCCTAGAACTCTCCTACTGCCTGGGGGGTGGGAGGAACAAAGAAAACATGAGCTGGGAGACCCAGTGAGTGGTACATTTTACGAACATAGGTTATGCTTTGGAAATTCTTTTGGAAAAACTTTTACAAGCAAGATCAATTTAGTAACTAGATACTAAGGTAATTAATAACTTTCAAATATACTTCTCAAATAATCCTTTTTAAACCTTTCAAATGAAATCATAACAGAGAATCCTTGAAAATATATGCAAACCAATAAATAGCATGATCATACTTTTTCCCAATCAGACCAGAGAATAAATCCACATAAATTCCAATCAAATCCAGGAAAACACACTAAACGTTGTACCTAGTTTATCCCTTTCCATGTGCACATATCGAAGATTCTCGCCAGACATATTCGAGTATGTTGACAATTCTTGTTAGAACATGTTGATAATTCCCACCAGATGTCCCGAAGTATGTTAACATTCCTTGGTAGCTAATCCAATGGTTTGAAATCTACTTTCCTCAAATCCACAATGGAATCATAAAACATCATACATCAAATTCCTTTATAAACCTTAGATAAAACATGTTTATCTAAATCATGCCTTCAAGATTCATAAAACTAAATCATGCTTGAGTTCATTCATAAAACATACTTATTATAGTGAATAATACCGTAAGCATATATTCATAATTTACAACATTTGAAAATAAAAACCACTCACATCCAGCTCTTTTTGAACCTCTAAATTCACTAACTTCTCAGTTCAAGACCAACTAACTCCAATTGGCCTTCACTTAGACAGCATCAAACCAACACAAGGCAAGGCTGGGGGCATGTTGCCTAGGCGTTGGCACCCACACAAGGTCAACCTAGTGGGCACTTGGTGCTGGGTATGCTACATTGTTGGGCGCAAGCGTTGGGGCTTGGGCACTGGGACACACACTCAACCAACAGATGGGCAACCCCTTATGCGTGTGTACTGGTGGTACGCGCGGCAAAGCATACAAACGATGGGCACTGGGCGCTAAGCGTCGAGGTCATGCAACAAAGCAGCCTTGCACGCAGGCCATGTATAAATGCGAGAGATGTGTTAAAGACGTGTGCACGACATTGTTTACATAATTGACGGGGTGTGTGCTGAGTTGAGGCCCACTGACATGCAGCCCCAACGCCTACCTTCTTCAACCTCTAACCGACATCCTCCTTCAAACCCTTATGTTTTCCATCACTCCAAATTTAGGCTTCTAATTCCTCTCCAATTGCTCAAAATCTCCCAAAATCTTCAACTTGCTCCGATTGCTCCAAAACTCATACCAACCTTGAGTTTTCCTCAAGTTTCAACTTCTTCTTGGCCAAATCTCCTTATGGCAGCCCTCGGTTATGATTTCCACCGGTTCCTCTAAATTTTTGGTGAAGAAATTCTCCTTTTTCTCAAATGGTTTAGGTAAATCGATTCCCTCTTTCTCCTCTCTATTTATACACCCAGTTGCATGTCCTTCTTGGCTAAAAGCTTGACAGCTCTTACCCCCACTTGGCACTTCATCAAACTTGGTTAGCTTCTCCTTTAGCCACCTCACCCTAAAATAGATATTGACTAAAAGATAATTGCTAAGCCAATGTTCTTCTGTCAGTCACCACCTTCATCAATGCATGGACAAGGTTTCTCTCCAACGTATCCTCCCTTTTAACCAACACATGGCCAAGGCCTCACTTCCTTTGCCTTCAGCACATGACCAACACAACTTCCCAACGCATGACTCCCCTATGTCAACGCCTAACTTGGCCAACTTTGCTATGCTAAGCCCTTGCCCCATTCCTTTCCTTGCATGGCTCACCAAGCTAAGCTCGACCTCACACTCCTTCCTTCCTATACACATTTCCCTTCACCTTTTACCAACGCATAGACCTGCTAACCAAGACTCACCTAGAACTCTTTTTAGGCCTAAACACTTCCCACCTTTAGCACCTATGGCCATTGCATAGCTCATCTCCTTAGGTATTTCTTCTCTTCATCACACCACTCAAATCCAACATAAAGCCTACTTCCTTCAATACTTAAAAGCTTTGTCTACACAAAAACTTTGGTGCATTTTCCTCAACGCACAACACACCTCACTTTTCCTCTCCTTTCAATTTCAATGCCTACAACCACGCTTAATTCTTACCAAGTATCTTAAGCCAAACTAATTACAAACAACCTAAATTAGAAAAATTTTTAAAGGAAGAGTTTCAGGGCTTACATTAATCATCTCAAACATCATCTCATACAAGAAAAATCAACATGGGGATGCGTAATCAACTAGTCGTCATAATGAAACCACACAACATGAGCAACCATGCATATAAAGCACCTAAACAAAATAGCCCGAGCTTAGATGCTCAAGGGCTCCAACTAGAACACAGACATCCCCCACCCCTAACTTAAAATCTAATATTGTCCTCAGTGTGATATAGAAAAGAAAAACAAGGGATAAGATAAAAGGGAAACAAAAATCTTCCTTGAAATTTTGGCACAATGGATGGATGTGATGTCTGGCTCATCAAAATGTGACTCTCTCTCATCTTCCCAACGGCTACAAAAACCTAAAGATCAAGAAAAATAGAAAGAATTAAGTTCAATAAAAAATGAAAATAAACAGAAGAGAAACCTATACTAAGAAAGCAATAAATAATGTAAATACTAATTGTATCTAGGTAGCGCAATTGTTTAGGGTCGTTATGCTCAACCCCACTCGGCTTCGTTAACCATATTCATCACATGCTACCGAGCCACCATCTCCCACTCCCAACTTAGAAGGTTTGGCCACTATCCTAAAAAAGATAAGCATTTAAACATGAAGGATTAGTGAGAGTAAAAGTATCAATCATCAATTTTTTTTTTTCAATTTTCCCTCATTGTTTAATTTGCAGGGACTTTTTGCCCACATCTATTACAAACCTTAACTGTTTTAAGAAAGGGTATCTCTTGATAAAATAGATAAAATCAACCGGAAAAGACAAGCCATTAACTCTAACGGGCACATCTTTCACTAATCCTAATGGCCTAACAAGAGAGTGATCAGCCAATTACACCTAGATGTCAGAAGGGTGCAAGACATGAGACTAGAAATCATAGAAAATAGGAGCAGGCATGACATTTATAGCTGACATTTATGGGTAGCATTTTTAGGGGTAATAACCAACTGTATAATAGCATTTTTTTTTAAAAAAAAAAATTGCAAATATAGCAAAGTCTATCAATGATAGACTTCTATCGCCTGATAGATTTTTACAAGCAATATGGTCTATCACCGATAGACTTCGATTAACAATACTGGTAGACTTCTACTAGAGATATGGTCTATCAATGCAGACTATCTAAATTTTGTCATATTTATACTTTTTTACATTATGTTATATCTGTTAATAGTTTGAATCTAGTTGTTATATTTGTAACTATCGTTTTAATATAAGTTATAAATCTCAAGTAATGCAACACTTCTTCTAGAGAGTAACAATATAAGAAAATTTATAATAATAAAAGGAAAATTAGTTTCTCGCCCTCCCTCTATATCTCCCTCTTCCCTATTTTCTTTTTCTTCATTTTATCTTCATTCTCATGTTTTTCTCCCTAAACTCGATATCACCTAATTATAATAAAATTCAAAAACTTTGTTGTAGTTATTCAGATCTAAATCCACTGTGATTACATAAAAAGAAAAACTAGATGGAGATCATAATCAATGAAATCATTAAGAGAGAAAATGTACATACTCAGCTTCACATTCTCTTTCTTATACGCTTTTCCATCTTAATGCCAAATAAAAAAATGCAAGTAAATTAAATGAGTTAATAAATGTTTTAGAAACTAATATGATAATAATTCCTAACTTTAATAAAGTAATTAATAGATTAAAAAAAACAATAAGCCCCTAAATTGAATTCAACACTAAAAGTTAATATTAATGTAATTAATGTATGAGAATGGATAAATACTTACATTTTTTTGTGAGACGATGAACACAAACAGATATGTGGAGAAACCTACCAAATACTTATATCGTATATTGAAATATTTAGGAAAAAACTTAAGTATTTTTGTAGGAATAGTGGATTACCCCTCAAATTTATGGCAAGTGAATTAGGTAAATAATCCTATCAATTAAATACCTTCAAATCCCAAAAAAAAAAAAAAGATCAAAATCTAAAAAAACAAACAAACATCATTAATTAACCACATGAATCTTAGAAATCATTCATTTTAAGTTTAGTTATTTGAAATTTACTGGCAGAAGAAAAAATGTTAATAAAGGAAAAAAGAATTTATTATTCTGATGTTGGATAGTAACAAAAGGAAAAAAAACGAATCTTTGAATAAAAAAATTTGTTGGACGACATAATGTGTCTTGTGAAAAACACTCAGGTGACAAAGATTACTCCTCTGATGATCATCAGATCACCACCACACCATAATAATTAGATTGCCAGTTTAGGTTGAGAGTTATTTTGAAGATAGATCCAATTTTTTTCTAATTTTCCAAGCAATCTTCTATCATAGCTATTCATTATTTTATTGAGATTTATAGTTTTAGGATTTGGATCTTTTATGATGAGGTGTCTTTAAAAAAAAGGTGGTTTCGTATAATAACTATTTATTATATTGTTAAGATTTACATCTCTTTATTTTTAGAATGTGAATTTAGAACAAAGGGATATAAGGATAGAATAAGCATTTAGTAAAAAAATAAGATCTAAAAAAAAAGGAAGAATGCTTATAAAGCAAGGGTAGAATGGGCATAAAAAAATTTCTCCTCATAGTGAATTTTATGTATATTAAATATAGATACAGATAGAATATACATAAAGGTATAGATTAATAAAACAATGCAATTTTTTATTTAGTTATGTATAATATCACTAGAATATCCAAAATTGTCTTTCATATATATAAACATATTGTTTACAAAGTGATTCTCTTCTAATCAAGATCATATTTATTAAATATATATTTACTTTCATAATTATTAAATATATATTTATTTTAAAGTATGATAAGTATCTTTTCCTTCAAAAATCACTATCTTTCAGAACCACTAAAGGATACTCCATTAGATAATAAGTTATGTTGGTATGTCATTTTTTTTGTATAATTTTATTTCACAATTTTTATCCCAATTATATTTTAATTTTATTCATCCATCTATTTTATAATTTTGTTTCTATTTTTTGTACTTTTAAATTTCAGGTCAACTATGTAAAATTAGGTTCAATTATAGATATATTCATTAAAAAAAATGTATTCAACTTTTAAAATTTGTGTTCAACCACATAAATTCAACTTTTAAAATTTGTGTTCAACCACATAAATTGTATATTTATTGTAAATTAATTTGAAGCAATAAATATATAATTTTAGGTAGTATTTTTAAATTACTACCTTTCAAATTAAATATTTACTAATTAAACTCAATAAATATTCAATCAGAATCTTATGCTTAAAAAAATAGATCTTAATTTAAATTTTATCATAAAAGTTTGTCTTAAAAATTTTAAATCACATGCATTGCATGTGTCTTTAATCAGTTGCTTTAAAAGCATTATATATAATTGTTGGATGGTGTTGTTTTGTGCTTAAATAAATAATTGGTTTGAAGTTAAAAGTACCACAAATGGACTTGGGAGAAATCAATCGTTACTCTAATTACCTAAATTTCGAAAAAGTAATACTTGAGTAGAACGAGTCTCCATGCATCACCTTTGGTCTAAAGTGGAAAAAGTAGATATATAAATATCATTAAGAAAAAGTTTACTATATAACAACTTATGATTAGGCAATTGGAATATGCTACACAAAGATAGATACATCCTAATATGCAATAAGTATTTTTTTTATTTTGAAATGTTAGTATACTTTATAAGTATCCAAATTAAAAGGTGAATTGAGATATCTATATTTGGCATGTTAATCATAGAAAAACACAACATTAATGAACTTAGTGTCATACCATAATCTAGGTAACCACATAAACTAAGTATCATCTCTATTGGAAGAAAATGCACTTCTCATTACTACCACAAAAACAATGAAAAAAAAAAGTTGTTATAATCACATAGAATTCTCTTTTTAATCTATAAACTTTTGTACCACTCATCCTTTTTCGTTCACAAGAGAATATAAAAAGGGAATTTAACTTGAGTCAGTATACCAAAGTTTAAATTGTTTACGATTTGAAACCAAAGTCATATCTTCCTTTTATAGTATTTATAGCTCATCATTTTCTTTATATATTTCTAATGTGGGATAACTACTCTCCTCTTATAGTATTATGTTAAAATTTGACAATCTCTAATCGAGTCTAATAATTGTAACATATCTTTTTAATGTGAAACAACTACTCTTATAGTATTCCGTAAAAAAATCTTACAATCTCTTCTTGAATCTAATATCCGCAACATGCATGTACTAGGTTTAGGAATCAACAATCCTAGAACTAGATAAACATCTCGTGCAACCATTAATAATGCTTAAGAAATCAAACTCAAAATCCTAATTTTAAACAAAGTCCTCATTTAAAATGAACAAAAAAAAAGTATTAAATGAAGCATAATATAATATTAGCATTTTAATCCCACATCGAAAATCTAAAAGGTATAGGTTAGGTATAAAAAGGGATTGAGACCACTCGCAAAACTCACTTACCTGGATGGAGCTAGTGGCCGATCATGAAGGACTATGACTTAGGCACGTGACTTCCATTGCACGTGGGTAGGGTGCTTGCCTAAAGTCGGTCTGACATGGGCAGAGTCTACATCATTATTTGTGGCAGTGGGGGCTTGCGTACGCGCAGCCCCTTCCTAATGCTCGATCAATAATTTTTAGTCCGATGAAAGTTTTAAGCTGGTTTAGTTTATAAGAAACTATACTTTTGACGAAATTGATAGGGATAATTATTTGATCACAACAATGTCATAAAAATCAAAATATTGAAATGCAATTATTTGATCACAAATGTTCAATTATTTATATTCACTATACTCGAAAAAAGAAAAATATATTAGAAAAAGAGAATTTCAAATACATACCCAAAATACACCAAAGGAAGGTGCATACTTTTAGTTTTTTTTTTTTTTTTTTTAAATCTCAAAATGAGACCGTTTTTCATTTCTTTGTTATTTTGATTCTGTGCGGGTAGCATCTTTCTTTCGCCATCTGAGGGGTTTTCTTTTTTTAGGATATGTAAAAAAGAAAAAAAGAAAAAAAAAATCTGTTGTTTACTCAATTTAATTGAAAATGGTACCTTTTTTGTTTAAAAAATAAAAATAAATATACGGATTGATCTTTCTTTTTCATATTTTTGTTTTATGATTTTCGTTACTTTTGTATTTGAAGAAAAGAAAGTTAAAAAGTTGAAAATTTAATAAATATAGACGACATAAAATAAAAATTTGAAATGAATGTATTTAAAATTTTGTATTTGAATAGTTAGGTAGAAGAAAAGAAAATTAGAAAGTTAAAAATTTACTAAATATAGACAATTTTAACTATGATGTGTTAATTAAAAATAGGTAATTTAAGAAAATCCTTCGAAATCAGACCATTAGGACCATTCTAGCCTATAATTTTATTATTTTTTTTTTTTTTCCAAACAAGATACCATGTATTTTTCCTTTGTCTTTCTTGTAAGGCGACAGAACAAATACGTTTGGAGAGGAAAAAACGAACCGGACCAAATTGAGAAAGCCGAACCGATGTGAACGTGTACGTAGACTTTAAATACAATTGTGGATTAGGGTTTAGAATTCAACTGCAGTGGTTGAGGCATACACCGGGAACGGACCAATGGCAGAGCATTCCGCGCCACCCGCCGACCAACTCGCCGCCGTCACCTTAAACAACGATGCTCCCACTTACGACTCTCTCAAAGCTGAATTCTCCGACCGCGTGCCGATCCGTACAATTGTCTCCCGGCCAGACGGCGGCGCAGGCCTCGCCGGCCAGAAGGTACGCGTCGGTGGTTGGGTCAAAACTGGAAGAAAGGCCGATAAGGATGCTTTTGCCTTTCTCGAGTTAAACGATGGCTCTTGCCCACAGAATCTTCAAGTGATCATCGAAGCGTCTGTGGCGGATCTTAGCCAGATTGTTCCCACTGGAACCTGCGTTGTTGTCGACGGCGTCTTCAAGCTTCCTCCGCCGGGTAAGCACCAGAAAGTTGAACTTCGGGCTGATGCTGTCGTTCATGTCGGTCCCGTTGATCCCGCTCGGTATCCTTTGCCGAAGACAAAACTCACTCTCGAGTTTCTTAGAGATGTCGTCCATCTCCGCCCTAGAACCAACACGGTAAATGAAATCAATCATTTCTCGAATTTGAATTTAGCAATTGAATCTAATCTTTCCGTTGGTTTTTTCACATTTTTGGATTTTATTTCTTTTGTTGTTCTGTAACTTGGCATTTGAATGGGAAAGGTACAATTTATAAACAAATACACTTTTCTTCTACGATTACAGATATCTGCAGTTGCTAGAATTCGAAATGCACTTGCATATGCCACTCACACATTTTTTAACAAGCATGGATTTCTTTATATTCACACGCCAATTGTTACCACAAGCGATTGTGAGGGTGCTGGTGAAATGTTTCAAGTTACAACTCTATTGAGTGAGGCTGAAAGGTTAGAAAAGGAGTTGATTAAAAACCCACCTCCATCAGAAGCAGAAGTAGATGAAGCAAGGAAAATTGTCAAGGAGAAAGGAGAAGCTGTTGCCAATCTGAAGGCTTCTAAAGCCAGCAAGGAGGAAATTGGTGCTTCTGTTTTGGAACTGAAGAAGGCAAAGGAGAATGTTGCTAAGCTGGAAGAGAGAGCAAAGCTTAAACCAGGCATTCCAGAGAAAGATGGGAAAGTTGATTATGCAAAAGATTTCTTTGCTCGGCAAGCATTTTTGACCGTTTCTGGCCAGCTTCAAGTTGAAACTTATGCCTGTGCACTTAGTAGTGTATACACCTTTGGACCAACCTTCCGTGCTGAAAATTCTCACACTTCAAGACATCTTGCAGAGTTCTGGATGGTTGAGCCTGAAATTGCATTTGCAGATTTGCAGGTTTGTTGCTATGCTGAAGTTTTGTTTTATTTCTTTTTCTGCATTCTCAGTTGGAATTGGGTTCATGGTTCCGGCTTATAATATTAGTCATGTATGACCATCATAAGACAATACCTCTGACGTATATCTTTCAGTGGAGGATTTATCTTATAGGATGAGTTTATCTCCTCATTTAGTTTTTGAGTTACCTTCTATAGGGAAATGATTTAGGTTGCCCTAGTGGTCACTTGTAAAGAAAAAAGGGTTAGAAAAAATGAGTTCAAATCATAGAAGCACACTGACCCAAGATTTAATGTCATATAAGTTTCCTTGGCAATTAAATGTTAATCCTGTTCACAAGCTAGCCTTTCTCCAGATGCTCATGGTTGTGCAAACAAAGAACAAAACAGGTCTTCTAATTTATTAGTTAGGGGTTCTCCATAAGAACTCTAATTGAGAAGAAGCTGCTAGAAGGCTATGTTTTAGTTTTCTGTATTCTCTGTACTACCAAGCAATAAAGCAATCAACCGTGTTTAAAAGAGAGCTTGGCTTGGAATTTCTATGAGGAATATAGAAAAACAATGGAACTCTGCAAATAGGGGTTTTGTTCTCTTTTCTTGATTGTATGCGCTTCTTCTAGAGTTTTTATTGAATTAACTGTATGTGAGATCTTTTTCTTTAATTGGTTGAAGGACGATATGAATTGTGCGGAAGCCTATGTGAGATTTATGTGTCAATGGTTACTTGACAACTGCCTAGATGACATGAAATTTATGGCTGAAAAGTATGATCGAACTTGTATTGATCGTCTCAAAATGGTCTCTTCAACCCCTTTTGTTCGAATTTCCTATACGGAAGCTGTTGAAGTACTTGAGGAAGCCGTAAAGAAGGGCAAGGAGTTTGAGAACAAAGTAGAATGGGGGATTGATTTAGCTTCGGAGCATGAACGGTTTGTGAACTCCCATGCTTTTCATTTACATTCCACTTGAACATGGTGATTAATCTAAATATTTTTCTCCTTGCTTGCTCAGATACTTGACTGAGGTAATATTTAAAAAGCCTGTCATTGTCTATAACTATCCAAAAGGAATCAAAGCATTTTATATGAGACTCAATGACGACCTGAAAACTGTAGCTGCAATGGATGTTCTTGTCCCTAAGGTAGTTTATCTGGCTTCATTCTTCAGTATGTTTGATTTGTTTCACTTTTTTTACCCGTTTGTTTGTAAATCTTTAAATGCCTCTATTGAAGGTTGGGGAATTGATTGGTGGAAGCCAAAGGGAGGAGCGATACGAGGTTATTCATGACAGGTAGAAGAACAAATACATACTTTTCAGGTTGGTTCTCCTTATTTCTTTTTTGAACTATGAAGTCTGAATTCTCAATTCCTGCTGCAGGATCAAGGAGATGGGTCTGCCACTTGAACCATACGAATGGTATCTTGATCTGAGACGTTACGGGACAGTCAAGCACTGTGGTTTTGGTCTCGGCTTCGAGCGGATGCTTCTTTTTGCTACTGGCATTGACAATATCAGAGATGTTATACCTTTCCCCAGATATCCAGGACGAGCAGACCTATAATAATACAACACAAGTTCTTAAGTTCCCTTACTACCTGATGAATCTAGAGACCTTCGAAAGAGAAGATTTGATTGTTTGTATTATATTATCTTTCGAATTGTTGGGTTTCAATTTACTCAGAAATTTTGGATTGGTGGGATTTATTTTATATAGCATACTATTGCATTTGAAATGACTTCAATTGGTTTCTTGTTTTAGATATTTTGATACTAACAGGTTTAAATTTGTTTATGGAGGACAAGATTGTAAAAAACAAAAAAAAAAATAATGATAAATAAAAGGATGTAAGTGGATCAGTGTCACAAGTGTTTGTTATGGGAGAGATTACTTCTAGATTAACTGTTCTAAAAATGAAATTGTTCTTGCAAATGCTTGTTCTTTCTCATGAATTTCGAACTTATTATGCAAAACTACAATAGTTATTTAGTGATGAATTTTGGATTGGTGGGTTTATTTCAATTTAGCCCAAATTATACGAAATGCTTATAATTTTGTTTTTATTGTTTCAAATTTTATGTCTTTATTGTTGTAAGAGTTTTATTTTATAGTTTAAACGTTTTGAGATTGAGAATAAAATAGTATTTAGTGATGTAGATTAAAAATTTGTATTATTATTATAATTATTTTGTAATTTCTCTTTTAAACATTAATAATTACCTTTAGTGGCTAGTAATTTAGGTCATGTTTAGTTTGTTTTTTGTTTTTGTTTTTTAAAATTATGAGTATGTACACTACTTTCACATCCAAAATAAACTAAGTTTTGATAACTAAAAAAAGTTGCTATGTTTTTAAAATTTGGCTAAGAATTACTTAATAAAGATGCAAATCATAGTAAGAAATACAAAAACAAAAAGTTATCAAACAGAACTTTGGGTATTAAGGATGATCTCGTTAATGTTATATATTATAATTGTAGCTGCATGCTTTCATTACAAATTACTATATATCAGTTTCAACTCGATACAGGTTGGTTTGAACTTATTTTGAGGAATGCGTTGCTGAAAATTTGCATTTAATGGCCACATTTGTTTCGCCTTAAAAGCACATTTAATTGGCAAGAAACAAATTGGTAAAATAATATGATTATCATATTAATGTCTTTAATATATTCATCAATTAACATAAATGGTAAGATTATGTTACTTTCTGTTTATTTATTTTTTTTAAGTAACACCTGTTACTATTTTCAAAAGCATTAAAGTTTAGCACAATCAATGAAAATTTTATTTTGAAAAAATTGCATAAAATTCGCTTGGAGAATGGGGTTTGTAACTTTGTGATTTGTTACCATTACGCACTATCAGCTTTTAATTTGATCAATTTATCCTTATAATTAAAATTAGTTCCCTATAATTTGTTGAATTTTTTAATTAATTTTTTTTTTGGAAAAAGATTGGGAGCGTGGGCTATACCTATCTATTGTATATGTATCCAATAAAATTTTGCCTAATAATTTTTTTAATTTGAATTATTTTTATTTTCTTTTTAATTGAAAATGTTGGATGAGAGCTACATCTATTCATTGTTCTTTTTTCATTGAAGTAATATTTTATGAATTTTAAAAGTTATAAATGAAATTAACAAAAGTAAATGAAATAGTATGTAAAAATAAAAGATAAGTTTTCTAATTAAATAATAATTTAAAGGAAATTTAGAAATTAGGATTAAAATTTTACATTTATTCTTTCCGTGAAGTGACCTTTTATGAAATTTAAAGTTCATAAAGAAAACTGATAAAAGGAACTGATGTCAATATTGATAACGAAATTATAATTTTACAAATATATCAATATCAATATAAAAAGAATGAGCAAAGCTCAATTAACATTGTGCTTATATCATCAATATCGAGGTCAAAGGTTCAATTCTTCCATCCCTCCATTTAATTTAATACATTTGCTAAAAGATAAAATAAAATAAATTATCATTAATTTTAACCTACAGTTTAATATGAATTCTATTCATATTAAATTTAATATTTGAACTACTCCAAATATTTAATTCTCCCATAAATTAATTTTGAATCAAATGTAAAATAAATTTATATTGTAAAGTTTAATTAATTATAATATATCACCTTACATTATATTCTTTCCTTTAGTAAATTTGAACATTTTTAATTACCCCAATACCCTTTATGAGCTACTAGTGGGACTTAATGGACCTATAGATTAGAAGCTCCAACGATATGAAATTAATTGGCTAAACTCATTAACTAAGTTAATCAATATTCATTAACTGTGGGTCTACTCCACTATAGATCCACAATTGCACTATTCTCGTTGCAAATATGTTTTTGTGTCCACAGATATCGATCAATAACAATAAGTTAGTCCTTCACGAGTGTTTGTAACACCAGTTGGATCAAATTACCATTTTACCCCCAGGTTACCTTTATATCCTTAAGTACCAATGCTCATCTAATGAACATCCTATTTGTAAACCCCTGAACTTGTTTTACTAGTTAATCAAGTTTAAGATCTCTTAATTATGAGTTAAGGTGTGAATTAACGTCAATGGAGAAGTAGCTACGTATAGTGAATGATGTGTCTGAAATATAAGAGAAGGAAAATTTTCTAAGTGTTATGACTATATGCGTTTAGGCTGTAACACATTAGACGCGTAGAGAGTTGGAGAAGTCTATTAATGGTAAGGCAGAAAAGGGCAAGAAAATATGTTAAATATGGAGCGTTGGGTTCTTAGGTAAAGTAGAAACTAGTCAACACTTATAGAGAGAAGGGAGTTCCATGCATTGGAACGGGTAGGCGTCATACAGCCAACTTGGTTGAATGATGTGGCCAAAAGCCCAAGGAGGAGGAATTGTGGCTAAGTATAGCAGGTGGTATGTAGGGTTTACGCTGTAGGAACTTTGATATAGAGGACCTTTGAGCGGAAGCAGATCGTCCCAAACTCCATTGTGAAAGAATTCAAACATTTATAATCATACTAAACAGATTATAAATTAATCAATAAATAACAGCATGTTTCAAATCAAATACAAAGGATAAGAGAGACAATACCTTTGAAGAACTTTTCTTCAAGTGTTTCCCTCGATCAAACTCGAATGCAACGAATAAAAATTTGATCTCCCTCGAATACCAGCAACGAGTATCAACTCGATCCTTGAACAGAACCAGACACTACCACAAGATTACCTTGGTATTCTCCGTGTGAGAATCTAGAAGTTGTGGGCTCTAGCTTATTTTGGAATGAGGGAAGGATTGGAGTAGACAATTGAATAAGCGATCACACAATCGTGTAATAGATGAAGTATATCGTATAGACTCGATGCTCGATTATTTAGACTCTCTAAAACTATCGTGTAGTAAAATTCTTTTTACTCAATAGTCAATTTGATAACTAGTTGTCGTGTAAGATTTTGAAATCCAATTTTCTTTTATCTCACAGTTGCCATAAAACGCTGTATAACCACCCACTAAGGTCGGTTATTGAGAAAAAGAAATATCAATTATCATATAATTAATAAATTATAAATAAATAAAATAACTAACTTATCATATTATATTTATAACCTATAGTTTTTAATATTGCATCATATACAAATATAAACAATAGTTTTTTTTAAAAATTTTATGGCATTTAATATAAATCATATTTATATTAAATTCAATGACTATGAATCTTCATAGAATTTATATTTGAATGATATTCAAATACTAGTTCCTCCAATCAAATAATAATGTATCAAACACATCATATCAATTATATCATATATAATTGAATTAATTGAATTATATCATATATAATTGAATTAATTGAATTATATCATATATAATCAAATTCCCTCTTGTTAATTTGAACATTTCAAACTAACCCAAAAACTGATTCTCAACTTGAATCCATTGAGCTACCAATGGGACCTTATGTGTGAAACCCAGATTTTTATTTTCCCTACTTAAACAGGAAATAAAAAGGGATTAACTAAGTACAAGTTAAATCCTATGTCAAAGAGTTGGAAAATTCTAAGTGTTTAAATAGATTTGTTAAGTAGCTTTGAAATAAGCCTTAACTAGTAAAAATTTAGTTAAGTATAAATCCAAAAGAACTGTGTATTGGAGGCTAGGAAAATAGCTAAGTAATAGACATTGCGTTGGCCATTAGAATTTGAGAGATTATTTGGGGAATTGAAAGAAGCTGAAGTATGGCTGAGAGGAAAGGCTATGCGGGGATAAGCATGCGGCAGCCGATGTTTGAGAGGTTAATAGAGCATGCGGTAACCTCAAAGTTGTGCAGACGTAGGCATAAGACGCTGAAGATGCATGTGCGAGTTGATCGTGTATACGGTGATGCTACATGATGGTATGCAGTAACACTACGCGTTGATGGTATGCGGCAACACTACGTGTTGATGGTATGTGGTAACACTATACATTGGTGTTATGCGGCGATTCTATGCGTTGGCGGTATGCGGCAATAGTACTAGATGATGAGCTATGCGGTAATGAGATGAGCCATGGTGAGCGCATAGTGGAATGTCTTGCGTTGCTAAGGCTTGCGGTACAGAGGGTTGTTATGCGTTGACGATGTGCTATGTATTGGACATCCAAGGGTATGAGAGCGCATAGGACAAGACTCAAGCAAATAGTATGCGGTGGAAGAGGGTTGGTCATAATCCTAGTTGAGCGCATAAGGTGAAGGTAAGCCATGCGGTAGAGGGCATGTAGCTAGGGATGAGCCTTGCGAGCATCTAGCATATATGACCAAGTTGCGTTAATGGGATCCACAAGGTAAGGTTGCGTTAATTGGAAATGGCATAACCGAGGAAAGTATGTCCCATATAGGGAAAGGTGCTAGGCAGCAATGGCTTGAAAGGCATTATGCGGAGATTTAAAGGACACTGTAAGGATGCAAAGATAGAATAGACGCATGCGCCAAGGGGTGGTGTCCGGGCATAGGTATGTTGCGCCAATTGGATGGACGCAAATGAAGTTGAATGGACGCATTTATGGTAGATGGGCGCATATGAGATTGAATGAACACATTCTCTGTCGTCATCCGGACATGTGGCCTATTGGGAAGAAATCTTAGGCCTCGAGCAAATAAGGTGGATGCACGAGAAGACATGCAAAGTTAAGCCTTAAGTACTGACTATGGAAGAGGAAGACACCTTAGGATGCATTGATATGAAGGTTGCATTGATAGTGTGGGGGAAAGACACATCAAACGGAAGTGGAAGAGGCTGGGAGTTGACAAGATGTGAGGGATACACCTGGTTGTGATCAATGGAGAAGGTGTCGGGCAAAGAAGAGGGGTGAGATGCCTATAAAAAGGGACAGAACGCCTCACTTCAACCCGCAAATCAGTTAAGTACATAAAAACCACAAAGGAAGGAGAAAAATAAAAGATAATCGTAGATTGAAGGCGTTGATTAGGTGGAGGTATAAGCAAAGGTGCCGAGGAAAACTGGGTGTATGGACAGACGCCTAGGCTAACTTCAACGAGAAGTTATTCCGAACTACTTGTGCAAATCAGGTGATTTTGGGACCAAAAGTTTCTAAATTAAATGTAGATTCAGTGTGAGGGATGCCTTAATGAAATTCTAACTTTAAGGCTGTCAAATTCAAGGAAAGCCAAGAGGTGCTCACTAGTGGGGAAGCAGTCGGGCCAGGGGGAGTAAACTTGAGACTCCGAACTTTTGCCAAGAAGTTTCAGGGCAAAACTTTAAGGTAATTTAGTTAAGACATTTTCACACATTTTTTAAGAAAGGAATGTCTTGAGATAAGGCCCTAAGGAGTGAGTAATCTAAGCTTGAATTTAAACATGAAATAGGGTCCAACGAAGGAATAAGGGAAATCGGGTGAGCTGGGAAGAAAAATCTCAACAGGTCACTGTGAGTGGTTTCTTCTTTTAATCTTTTAAGCATATTTAGAATGGATATGCTATAGTTTATATTATGAGGTGAGTATGATGTTGGAATGGTTAGGGGGTTTGTGGACTTAGAACCTGAGCCTAAAATACATCCTTACAGGATGGTCAGGGGACCAAAGAGTCTAGTTCCTGAGCCTGTGGGATGGAAAAACCTTGAATGGGATGGTCAGAGGGCCGACGGACCTAGCTTTTGAGCCCATGAAAGGGAGAACTATGTGCACATAGGTTGATATTTTTAGATATGAAATGTTAACTATCTACCGTATGTGTAGGTAGGTTTGTGAAAAGTTTTATGATATGGTGGAGGTTTGCATTGGAACCTCGTGATAATGCTTGTGATCTGTAAAAGACTTGTACTTGTGATACCGCTCACTGAGCTTTGTAAAGCTCATGGTTTATTTTATGTGTTTCTCTCGCAGGTAGCAGAAGAGCCCAGGTTGCGATATTGGTCAAGGTCTGCCATAAGTCTAGAAATAGTACTAAATGAGATTGGTAGTCGGGGTAGTGTCTTTCATGTAAACGTAACTTGAATTTGTAAATTAGTTTCTAAATGAAGCATGTAAGTTTTTTTTTTCCGCTGCTGTATGTAAATAAGGTTACAAAAGGAAACTAGTAGGATATAAAAGTAGCATTAGTTATTATCATGCCTCTCCTCGGGCTCAGGAGTGCGGGCTCGGGGTGGGGTGTGACATTATGGACCTGTAGCCTGAAGCTCCAACGGTACTTGAATAACTGACTAAACTCTTTAATCACGATATCCACTATTCGTTAACTGTCGGGCACTCCACTAAAGACCAATAACTACACTCTTTGCACTACAGATATATTTTTGTGTTTATTGGATATTACCAATCAACAGTACGATGACCCTTCAGAAATCCGCTCGTAAGTACAACTAGGCCAATTTACCATTTTTCCCTTATAGTTACATCTAACTCCTTAAGTACCACTGATCCCTCTAATGAACAATAGATCATAGTCCCACTATGACTAAACCCTTTTCAGGCCAAGAGAATGTGTGGTGCCACATTGTTATGCCTCAGAATCCGACCTTAAGGGAGCAATTTATCTACTTACCCCTGCTTCGAGGAAGAAGTGAATTCCATCTTGTGTAGTTAAGTTCCTGATAACGGGTAGAAATGCATGTTATTACAGTGCTAAGTTATAAAACAATGCAGGTTTGCGTTGATAAAAATATACAAGATTGCGTCCAAAAGCATTAAGTTCACAATATTGCGGTCGCATGCGTCAATCGCATTAAAATAGTTAACTTATGTATTTTTGTGCAGAATATGCGTTGTCGTAAGGCAAAAAATGCGATTCAAAGAAATCAACGGCCGAGCGCATCAAAAGATTTCGTTAATGCAAGGCTATGCGGTCATTTGCGCTCGCAAATATCTGCTCAAGAAGGTTGTCGCATAGAGCCGACGCAACTTGGTAGACGCATCTGAGTGAAAAGCATAATAAATCACGATGGGAAAAAAAGCTGATGATGGTCGATTCCGAATTAAGTTGACAAGCTGTTAACGATCTATTGTAGCAAGTACACTCAACTTTTCAATGACAAATATTCGGCACATCAGACAGAGAATTAATGTCATCCCATCAGTACAATCATAAGAGAGAAGAAGCCTTTCACCCCAAAGCTCTATAAATACCAGAGGCCACCTTCAGTGAAGGCGTTCGACAGTTAGATAATTTTCCCTTAGATAGAAGTAGCCTTGTTCTTAGTTCTCTTTTACTTAGAAGGCGGAAGCAAGGGAAGTGAGATTGTACCGAGAGATCGTTTCGGTGAACTTGGAAGAGTGCCGGAAGTGTCGAGATCAGAGAGAGGACCAACTCTTGTGGAAGCAAGAACATTTTTTTAGTAGAATAGAGTTAGTGTAAAGGCCTTGGGAAGCAAGGAATTGCTACCGGGCTCTCTATCCTTATCTTCCATTGTCATTTTGTACTTTGAACTTATCTATAGAAATGGAATTTACATCTTTATATCTGCTCACTCTCTGTACATTACGCATGAGTAGCTAAATTTGTCGAATGGGTTGAGAAGCACTTAGCTAGCATAACTAGGGATCTTCATTCTATGCGGTTATCTTATATTATGTATGCGTCATTCGTCCATTAGAGATACTCGGGAGGGTAGTCTAAGGATAAAATCTAGGCTTGAAAAAGTCAGGTTAGAATCTAGGCTCGGAAGAGTCAGATTAGAAACACATAATCAAGAGATAGGAGCTTAGGAATAAGCACTGTTTTCTATTAACGCATCGCATGCATCCTAGAGATAGGTTATGATTGTATGCGGTCACCTTGTCCTTATGTGCATCTCGTATCATCGCATAGGCAAGAAGTAGAGACTTGGGAATAAACTCTATAGACATTATTGCATTCATCGCATGCGTCCTAGAATTAGGAGCTACCGTATTGCACTGGAAAATGATTGTTGTCGCATGAGTGTAGATGATCACATAGTTTAAACGCATTCTCGGGAAACGCTAGCTAAAGACCTTCTCAACCCGTTCCTCCGCATACTCAGTGTATTTGTCGCATAATCAATCTTTTCTCAAAACCACCGCATACTTTTTATACTTCAAACAACAAACCAACCAAACCATTAATTCATCTATTACTGCAAAGTGATCTTAAAAATTATTACCACATATTGTGTTCCTTAGTCCCTAGTTCGACCCTAGACTTACCAGGAAACTCCGCAGGATTTATACTTGGGTTCTGCTGAGAAAGCTTGTTGCACAACGCATTTTCCATCACCACAACTCCTTTCATTATATCACCGCATAAAAACGCATCATTCCTCAAGTTCCCCAATCAGGACGATCCCTACTAGAATCTTATGGTGAGGAACATATGTTCGATGGTGGTAATCGGCAATATGCTGGCCACTTCCTTCTATCTTCCTAATAACGCAAATCCCAAAGAGGATATTACTAACCTCATGAGGAGAAGTTCATTCAAACTCAGATCAGTGTATTTTTAGGTTACATGTACCTATGGTCACCTCATGAATGAACAGTCTCAATTATGAACAATGTTATATAACAAAACTAAACATTTCTTGGTCCGATCTTACACAGACTCCTTTGTATAGAGTATTCCTGCTTAGATGTTTAATACATGAATGATCAGGATCAGATCATTTGTAGCACTTTACAACATTTGTTACATCTACAAAGTGGCCACACTCGTAGTGTCACCGGGATAAGGTATCCTTCCTTATCCATATACTACAGACCATTTAGGTTATCACTTAAAACATGATCCACTTGTATGTCTCCACATACATGTTTAAGTTACAATGATAACTATGGATCTTAGTTTATTGGTTTGTGGTTAATGCAACTAAAATATCAAATATTTCATAGATTGAAGTGAATAAAATATCATATATTATAAATCACAAAGTGTTTGTTCATACAAGTGTTTACAAACGACTGAACCCTATGAGATTTAGGGCATCAACCCTAACATATGCAACCAACTTTGTATACCATTAAGAGCTAAGCTGACGAAGGATGCAGATAGACGATATGCGTTGAAGGGAGATGTCTTGGATGGACGCAAGGCCAGAGATCAAACTTAAGCTAAGGAATTCAACTTAACGAATATGTAAGTCAGGTGGCAGCCTTGCAGATGTCAATAAAGGAATAAGCTTGCCAGGTGGCAATTAATTAAGCAAACTCTTCATGCAAACCCAAGTATAAATAGGTTCAACCAAGAAAGAGACAATTTTGCCAAAAATTTTCTAATGCCTAAGTGAGTGAGTTTTGTTGTTATCTGAAGACTTTGGAAGTTGAAGAACTCTCGACCAACTAAAGGAGAATTTGAGGGATTTCTGATTGATTTTGGAGGAAATAATACTCAAAGGGTAAGCAAAAGTTAAGATGTTTAAAAGAATTTTCTTTGAAATGAGTTTAGTTAAACAAATGTAGGAATCAAAGTTATGAAGTCTAGAAATTTGAATTTGGAATGATGTTGTGGATGAATAAACAGGTAGCTGCATATGAAGAACAAGCAAGCAGCTGACTCGAAGATATTATGCGTTAACGCATACAACATAACCAATCCACAATGAGGGCAATTTGAGTATTTTGCATAGTGGATGTATGTCGCATAGACTGATAAGTGTTTCAACGCTTAACTGGGCACCTTGAGAAATGATTCCCAATTGTCAGCCAAGTTATAAGGTAAGATGGAAAAGGATATTCGATGCGTCAAGGATGGTTTTAATTCGTTGAACTTAGCTAAGATGCTATAACTATTAGTATGTAGTAAAGATAAGCTATGCGCTAAGCTAAAAAATGAGCTAAGTATATTGAAAAATGGACCTTTCCTTTTTAGGGCAAACGCAAATAGGAGAGGCGTATAACCCTTGGATAAGTAGCCTTCTAATGCAAGTTTTATGAATGATTTCTAACGTATAGGCATTTCATATGAAGTTATTATTTCATGATTGTTGGTAGCTGCATACGAAGAACAAGTAAGCAGCTGACTGGATGATGTTATGCGTTAACGCATACAACATAACCAATCCACAATGAGGACAATTTGAGTATATTGCATAGTGGATGTATGTCGCATAGACTAATAAGTGTTTCAATGCTTAACTAAGCTCCTTGAGAAAGGATTCCCAATTGTCAGCCAAGTTATAAGGAAAGATGGAAAAGGATATTCGATGCGTCAAGGATGGTTTTGATTCGTTGAACTTAGCTAAGATGCTATAACTATTAGTATGCAGTAAAGATAAGTTATGCTTTAAGCTAAAAAAGGAGTTAAGTATATTGAAAAAGGGACCTTTCTTTTTTAGGGCAAACGCAAATAGGAGAGGCGTATAACCCCTTGGATAAGTAGCTTAAGACAATGAGTGACAAATTTTAATATATGTTTTCTAACACAAGTTTTATGAATGATTTCTAACGTATAGGCATTTCATATGAAGTTATTATTTCATGATTGTTGGTATTGACAATCAACAAGCGGAAGTAATTTGGATCTTAAGCACTCTAATTCCATTAATTTTAGCAATCAAGCAAGCATGTTCATATTAAGGAAATAGGGTTTCTGAAGTATACCTTTGATGAATCTACTTCTAAGCTTCGAATCCAGCTAAATTTCCTCTCCTTTGGCTTCAAAACCACCATTTGATCTTCCCTACTATTCTCTTGAACCTTAGATTGGATTGTAGGATCTAAAATGAGGATGAAATTGAGAGAATTTTGGTGAGATTTTCTAGTTTTGGTGTCAAAATGTTGAAGAATACTTCTTCTTCAATTTTTCAGAATTTCATCTATCCACTCAACCATTTCTCAGCTGATAAAACTTCTTTTTTATTCATAATCATCATGCAACCATATTGCTTATCAGCTTACCACCAAAACACTAAGAGGATAATGGAATTGGAGGTGGAAGATGAAGAGGAGGAAGTGGGAGAAACCCACTTCTTTCCAAACCCAGTTCTTTCCTATTCCAATTCATTTTTAAATTGTTTTTCCCTAAATACAATTTTAATTGAAATCAATTATTTCAATAATGAAATTTAATTTTGAAATATTAATTCAATAATTAATATTCAAAAATCAATTAATCAAAATTAATTAAATAATTTAATTAATTAAATTTAATCTAATATAAAATATTAAATTAATGAAACACCAACTCCTAACATGAATACTACTTATAATATTTAAATCAATTTTAAATATTATCCAACTCTTCAATTTCGTTTAATTCAATAATTTAACGATTAATAATATTTTATATAATTAATAATTCAACGATTAATTA
The DNA here is from genome assembly GCF_009727055.1 of Benincasa hispida. Classification (NCBI taxonomy): domain Eukaryota; kingdom Viridiplantae; phylum Streptophyta; class Magnoliopsida; order Cucurbitales; family Cucurbitaceae; genus Benincasa; species Benincasa hispida. The sequence continues at coordinate 54,086,227 of NC_052350.1, read as the reverse complement.
TAATTTTAAATATTATCCAACTCTCAAACATTTCGAGCGGCGTTGGGAGGTGGAATAGGAGGATACCCCTCCATAAAGACGAACCTCAGGTCATCGATGATAAGTATCATGTTTATAGTGTTTTTCCAACTAGCGTAGTTCTCGCCAATCAATTTATCGACAACTAAAAGCAATAGAGTAGCGGTAGCCAATTTTTAAATGTTGATAAAAAAAAAAAAAAACAAATTTAATGAGTCTACTTGTATTACCACTTTTAACACCAATTAATTTTTAGCAAAATAGTTATATTGTACCTTAAGTGACAACTATTTTGCAATGATGCTCCAGTGAGGTAGGACAAAAGTCACCTTAGGGTGGTCAAGTGCCCTTTCACTGGAATGAGACAATCTCAACCATTAGATAGAAACAACTCCTTGTAACTAAATTTAACAATCACCATTGTTCGGTCCAGAATTTGTTAACATCCTTAACAATTTCGTGTAAGTCTAACCCCTCATTTTAGGCCCTAGAGTCCTGCTTTAATGCGCCCACCTACTAAAAAAGCAGATTAAGACAAGAGACTAAAGCAACCCTATCTATTTCTGGAGATCAGATAAAGAGTTGTGCAACCATCCTTTAGGGGGACACTCCCAGGGTGCCTCGAGGCGATACACTAAAACTTTATCCAACCTAATGAGAGAGACCATCGGATATGTTGTCACATGCCTTGCTCCTACTTACTATGAACATTCTCTCCATTCACCTTGGTATTGACCTACCCAAATGCCATCCTATAGGGTGACACTCCCAGGGTGCCTCGAGGTTGAGGATAGATCTCATGGTGTGAACTTTTTAGGGAGAAACATGTAGAGGTAGAGTGAAGTATCATATACCCCAATTACCTCAACTGAATGTTCTACCTAGGGATTCATTAACTTAGTAAATCCGGCTACTAATTTTAACTAAGTGGGTGTTTAATTTGCTAAAAAACAACACTTTCTTTTGATAATTAAACAAGTTTATTTAAGTCTTATTTAACAGACTATCATCAAATTTGCATGCATGCAACAAATCTATCTAATTCACATTTCTAAGTAGGTTCCCAGGTAAGGTTGCTATGTTTCCATAACTAGCCTTAGCCAAAAGGTCCCTTATAGATAGATTTGGTACATATTTAATCTTTTATTAGTCAATTTAATTATATTAAATAAAATTAAAAGATTAAACTTAGGTTTTTAATCTCATTAGAACCGTGATCTTAGGTCTATCTAAATCAAATTTTAAAACTATTTTAAAACATGATTAAAGCCTAAGTTTGCATGCAAATCTTTCTTATTGATTTTAATTCTAATTTCATTAATTATAACCCTTATAAAAATGAAACAACTAAAATCAACCACATTGCTAAACTGGACATCCACAAGGTATTTATAACTTTTATAAATAAATCTAAGTGTCCTGCTTCATGCAATGTTCATTCATTACTAATATATAACTTTTATATAACTTGTAATGAACTAAGCATACATGCTAACATACACCCTTATACTATAACACTGATAATATAAAGATGATGCATGAATATGCTTTAATGCATGCATATATTATAACTCTTATATTATATGATGCATGAACATGCTTTAATGTAATTTAATCGTGCAAACTAGTATATTATAACACTTATAATATAAAGATGATGTATAAATAAATGTATAGCCTATGGTGGGTTTTAAAACTATATGACATACATTATAGCATATAAGAAACATACATCACATGTACATTCAAAAAATTGATGGACCGGGATAATTAGCCTCAAAACTAGAAAATAAAAGCTAACTATTACATAAGTATCGAGTCAACCAGTTCAAACAGGCGAACCGGGTCTTGAACCGCCCGAGCGAAGCCTCGTCACTTGATCGTGTAGTAACTCATACAGATCGTCGAGTAACGCTTATCGAGTATAAACAATCGTGTAGCATGGTTTGCGTGCCTTTGGACTATGTGATGAGCATGAAGGCCATGCGATTGTGTAGCGCACATCGAGTGATGCATGCTATGGGATCGTGTAGACAACGATTATGCGATGAGCATGATTGTCTAAACGATCGAAGGAGCAAGCATCGAGTATCATATACTGAATGATCAAGTAGCTAGTGACTATGCGATGAACATACTAGCCTACACGATCGTTTAACGTGTATGCCATGCGTCGAGTATCATATACTCAGCGATCATTTACCCCGAGCGTCTATGCGATCGAGTAGCCAACGCAACACGATCGAGTAAACTCTTTACTCGATCGCGTAACATTAGCTATGTGATCGTTTAGCAAATATATTTTTGTGTTCATTGGATATAACCAATCAACAGTACGATGACCCTTCACAAATTGCTCGTAAGTATAACTAGGCCAATTTACTGTTTTTCCCCTGTAGTTATATCTAACTTCTTAAGTACTACGAATCCCTCTAATGAACAATAGATCACTAAACCCTTCTCAGGCCAAGAGAAGGTGTGGCACCACATTGTTCAAGCCCCGGAATCAACCTTTAAGGGAGCAATTTATCTACTTACCCCTGCTTCGGGGAAGGAGTGAATTCCATTTTGTATAGTTGAGTTTTCAGTTCCCTAATTAGATGAATCCCCAAAATGATAGGCTTGTTGAGTCAGCGATCTGACCACTCTCACCCATGCAAATCAAATGACCGTCCTCATAGGCAGGAGTTCACAACTCACTCAGGATTAAGGTCTTGATGTCTATGGCATCCTAGTGAGCTGAGTCTTAATTATGAATGGTGTTATATAAAGAAACTAAACATTTTGTGGTCCGGTCTTATACAAACTCCTTTGTATAGAATATCTCCACTTGCATGTCTAATACATGAATGATTAGGATAAGATCATTTGTAGCACTTTACAACATTTGTAATACCTACAAAGTGAGCCACACTCGTAGTGTCACCAAGATAAGGTATCCCTCCTTATCCATATACTACAGACCATTTAGGTTATCACTTAAAGCACGATCTACTCGTATGTCTCCACATACATGCTTAAGTTACAACGATAATCGGGGATCTTAATTTATTGGTTTGTGCTTAATGCAACTAAAATATCTCATATTTTATAGACTGAAGTGAATAAAATATCATATATTATGAATCACATAATGTTTGTTCATACAAGTGTTTACAAACTATAAAACCCTACGAGATTTAGGGCATCAACCCTAACAATAAGGTGGTCAGGACCCAATCCAGCTCTATGTGCACGTATGACTATATTATCGACGTTAATGAGATTGAGCAAATGAGCTTCTCTCAATTAAGGTTAGTAGGGATTGAGCAAAAGGGCTCCCTAACATGTTCAGGTCGTGGAGTAGTGGAGTTTTAGAAAGATGCTAATAAATTATTTCAGGATTTTTACATGATGTATTTTTATGATTTCAGTTCCCTTTTAAAAACCTTGACTATAATTTTATAAATGTTTCTTGATAAGCATGTTTATATTTACTATGATTTAAAGTATGTTTTACCTAAGATAGTCACTTATTGGGCTTTCTAGCTCATTCTTTTAAATGTTTTCTTCCTCAGGTAGCGGTCGACATCCCGAGGCCTAGAAATTCTACCAATCAATCACTTCTCAGACCCTCAGGAAGATTGCAGTCTAGGTGGTTCATAATGTTCTGTGATTAGTTTTATGTCTTTGTTAAGAGGGAGGACCAGAGTGGGGTTGGTGTTGTATTTAAGTTTGGTTCTTGAATCTGTTACATATGTTAATGTTGATCTTTCTGGTTAGCAGTAAATTATATGTTTAATTTATTGCTGAATTTATATGTTGTGTTTTAGAGAATTATAAACTAGTAATTAGGTTTAACTGATGGAACATAAGACATACGTAGTTGAAAAAGGATCTAATTACACTTTAATTGCTTTTAATTTAAAGAAAAAAACATGAAATTGAAGGAAAAAACAGTAAATAAAAAATTACCTTTGAAGCTCCCGAAAACTGCTTTTTCTCACTGAATCTCGACTCAAACTCTTCCGAACCACTACTAGAGTTGTCATACTATCCTCTGGACTCAGAATCGGGTTGTGGGACCCGATGAATGAAGAACCCGCGAGAGAGAAAGAGATGGAAAAAGAAATGGAATTTCTTTTGGTTTGGGTTTTCTTTTTTTCACAGCCCAATTTTGAAAACTATTTTGGCAAAAAATGGCAAAAGTTTTTAATCCAAATTCAAAAGCCCATATTTATAGAAAAGGGTCATGCAAAATTGCATGAAACAACTTCATAAAAACCCAACACTTAGAATCCACTATCTAAGTGGGCTTAATGTCTCCACTATAAGCCAACACCTAACCCACTATTTTGTTAGTGGAATTATCCAACAAAAGTTTGAATTTTTCCACTAACTTTAGTCAAAGGGCAAAATAGTCATTTTGTCAAAAGTCAAACTTTGACCAAAAAGTCAACATTTTGATTTTTTATGTTTTTTCTCGTGTTGACTAATTTTGACCTCCCGAGCATGAATCCACATTCATTTTCTCGAAATTCAAATCACATTTGAATATAAGATCGGTCAAAGTTTGACTTTTCAAAGTCAAAAGTCAACTCTTTGACTTTTTACATCTTTGACCATTTCCATTATTTCCGAGCTTCTGAATATGAACATATTCATATTCTTGATATTTAAATCACATTAAACATTAAAGTTGTATCTCTAAACTGAAAACCGACTACTATATCACATATTCTTGTCGGTTTTTCTCTCTTCACCTAATTCAAACAATTCGAATCATTCTATCATACTATTCTAAGTTTATTCCATATGAGCTAGTAGGAGAACCTAATGGACCTATAGATCATGGGCTCCAACGATCCGAGATTAGCTGGCTAAACTCTTTAGACGGAGCTAATCAACATTCGTTAAGTAACGGGTCATTCCACTATAGTCCCGTAGTTGCACTCCCCTCACTATAGATATATTTGTGTCCATTTGATATAACCATGATTAGTAAGCCAATCCTTCATAGGTTATTCGTAATCTCGGTTGGGTCATCAAAACCGTTTTACCCCCAAGACTACATCTTGTTCCTTAAGTTCCACTGATCCTCTAATAAACAATTGGTTTAAGGTCCAACCTATAAACCGAACCCCTCTCGGGACAAGGAGAGGGTGTGGCCCCTTATTCAAGACCTGGATTCAGTACTAAAGGGAACAACCTATCTACTATCCCTATAACGGGTAGGAGTAAATTCCGTCTTGCACCCTATGTTCCCAGCTATCCACCTAATCTTACCCCTGAAATAGGAGGCTTATTGGGCCAACGATAATGAGCTGCCCTCACCTATGTAGATCTAAGGATAATTTCGAGTGAATAGGAGTTCATAGTCTGTCTCTTATACACATCTAGATGTGTATAAGAGACAGAGTCAGTTTTATACATAAAACGGCATTTAGAACGTAAAAAGTGACTATTTCATGGTTCAGACTTATGTAAACTCTTTACATAGGATGCCCCCCACTTTCATGTCTCCACATGAACGATTTAGGATCACATTGTTTGTACTAACTACAAAATGGGCCGCATCTATTGTGTCCCCAGAATAAGGCGCCCAACTTTATTCATATATTATAGACCATTTTGGCTACATATTTGAAATTGATCCACATTTATGTCACTACATAAAGTTCAAACTACATTAAAAAGCCTCAGGACCTTAGTTTATTGGATTCAAGATTACAATTTCAATAACAACTTTATCGAATAACAAAACAGAATATGTTTATTAATTTACAAACTACGAGTTTTAGGACATAAAATCCAACATTAACAGGTGCTAAAATTATAGTTTTCCAGGAGTGTGTTGGATAGTAGTTGTCGTAAGAGGGTTGACAATTTCTATCTTCGCATCTTGATAATCTAGAGAGGGGTGTGACAAGTTGGTATCAGAGCCAGATTTTGGGGAGTAGCTAGAGTCATGCATTAGAATATGAGCATATGAATAATGTTGTAAGCCTAATAATGTATATGTGACGAACTGACCTAGCAAATGGCTGAAAGGGATTGTGACCCTACTAGAGATCCTGTAGCTCAAAGGGATCTAGAGTTAGTCAGAGGACCAATAGTGCAAGAAGCTACATCAGAGGGAGAGTCTAGTACCCTTTAGGTCAAACCCGATCTTCAGACAGAGGATAAAGTCTTTAATAAAATTGCTCAGAGAATAGTAGCTAGTGTAGGATTTGTACCCATGGATCCTGTGAAGAAGTATGGTATTGAGAGAATGAAGGCATTGGGTGCCACTACTTTCGAAAGCACTATTGACTCGGTAGATGCTAAGGCGTGGTTAAGTTAGAAAAGTGTTTCTAAGTAACTAGATGGCTAGAGGACCGTAAGGTCAAATTGATAGTATTTTTGTTACAAAAACGGGCAGAGCAATGGTGGAGAGTGATAGACTCTCGAAGAAACATATAAGAAGAGATGTCATGGGAGGAGTTTAAAAGAATTTTTAAGGATAAATATTATCTAATTTCATACCATGAGGAAAAGAGGAACGAGTTCCTGAAGCTCGTTTAAGGTAGTATGACAGTTGTTGAGTACGAGCAGAAGTATACTGAGCTATCTAGGTATGCTTCTAAGATCATAGGTGAAGAGAAAGACAAATGTAGACACTTTGAGAGTGGTTGTTATAAGAGGGTTGGCAATTGCTATCTTCACATCTCTTCTTGGATTAAGAGGGTAATCTGGGAAGGGGTGTGACATTATCTTTGGTCCAACCATCAAACAGAAACCCCTCTCGGGCCAATGAGACAGTAAGACTCTTTGTTCGAGTCCTAGAGGCATCACTTAAGGGGTGAATTGTTTTTCCATCTCCTCACTCGATCTTGTCCCCAAAATGGTAGACTTAACGAGTTAGCGAACTAGCCATTCTCACCCATACAAATCAAAAGACAATCTCTTATGAAAATGAGTCCATAGCTCACTCAGGATTAAGACTAAGTTGCCTAGGACATCCTAGTGAAATAGAAACCTCCCTAATCAACAGAGTTACATCTAGTGTGTACTTTTTGGAGGTTCAGTCTTATACAAACTCATTGCATAGGATACCCCCACTCGCATGTCCCCTATGCGTTGAATCATTACATTTGTATCAAATACAAAGTGGGTCGTATCCATAGAGTTGGAATGAAGAAAAATAGAGGTGGATGCAACTCAAGAGTTTTCTTCCTTTTTCTATATTTGTTTCATGTCATTGCAGAGTGGCATTTATAGCCATTTTATACATGCCCTTTCCCTTAGGATTCTGGGCAAATCCGAAAAATAAAGAAGGGAATAAATTCTCCTAACCAACAGTGGACAAATGTCCCTATATTACAGGCTGATACAATTTGTTTAAAACAAAATGAATTAGCTGTCTTCTTCTTTCTTTTCCTCTATATCCATTCCAATTATATTTTCTGACTTGGCACTGTTTTTCTTAAGTGGTAGGATCCTATTTTCTGGTTGGTTCTTGCTGGCTTCTTGTACTCTAACATCCCTCCTCAAACTCGTGGGGAGGTCAACCACACCGAGTTTGTTTCGAAGTAGATGGAACTGAGACTGTGTCAACGACTTTGTCAAGTAATCAACAATCTGATCAGATGATGGAATGTATCGTACTTCAAGTTTGCCATTGATGACCTGGTCATGAACAAAGTGTACATTGAGCTCAATGTGTTTCGTTCGAGCATGAAAGACCGGGTTTGTGGCTAGAGCTCCAGCACTTATGTTGTCACACTATAAAATAAGTTTGTAGGTTATTTGAATTTGTAGCTCATTCATCAGTTGTTTTAGCCAGATGATCTCAGCTGTGGCATGAGCGAGAGCCGATATTCAGACTCTGTGCTGGATCTTGCAACCGTCGTTTGTTTCTTAGAGGACCAAGACACTAAATTATGTTCGGCATACATACAATAAGCTGCGATAGATTTTCTGTCATCTATGTTGGAAGCCCAATCAGCATCAGAGAAGGTTGTGATTTATAAATCAGTACTAGGCTGAAAGAGAAGGCCATGATGTCTAGTGGCACTGATGTACCGAAGTACCCTCTTCGTTGTTTGCCAATGAATATTAGTAGGTGCCATAAAAAATTGGCTCAAGTGATTAATAATGTTTGCTATATCCGGTCTCGTATGTGTTAGATATTAAAGAGCTCTGATGGTGCTTCTATACATGTAAGGATCAGATAGAGGTTTTCCATCAGTTAATGAGAGGTGTTTACCTACCGTGTAGGGAGAGGCTGTCGGTTTAAGATCTGTGAGACCAAGTTTGTGTAGTAGGTCTTCCACATACTTTGCTTGATTGAAAATGAAGCCAGACTTAAGATAGTGGACTTGAATGCCTAAGAAATAAGTAAGGTGGCCTAGATCCTTCAAGGCAAACCTGCTGTCAAATAGCCTGATGAGTTGTGATATCAGTTGATGATTGCTGCCTGTTATTATCAGATCATCCACATAGACCAGCAGAAAGATAACGGACTCACGAGTGTGAAACATGAACAATGAGTTATCAGCCTTTGAGATTTTGAATCCCCAGCTAACCAAGGCATTACCTAACTTGTTGCTCCAGGCCCGAGGGGCTTGTTAGGCGTAGATTGCTTTGTTGAGCTTGCACACATCTCAGGGTGTTCAGTGCTGACATAGCCAGTAGGTTGCTTTATATACACTTCTTCTTGTAGGTTTCCATTTAGGAAAGTGTTATTGAAATCCAACTGATGGATCTTCTAGCCTTTAGAAACAGCAGTACTGAGAACAACTCGGATGATGGAGGCCTTAACTACAGGTCTGAATGTCTCAAAAAAATCAACCCCTTGGTGTTGATGAAAACCCTTCGCTACCAAATGTGCTTTGTATTTGTCTATTGAGCCATCAAGATGTTTCTTTAACTTGAAGATCCATTTGTTGCCTAGAACATTGTATGAATCTGAGGGTGGTACTAGGTGCCATGTGTTCCTTTGGACTAGAGCTTGATATTCATTGTCCATGGCTGCTTTCCATTGAGGTATGAGAATAGCCTCTTTGACCCTGGTAGGTTCTGTGGTAGTCCAATCAGTTTTAGTAGTTGTGACCAGGATTTTTGGCTTGAAAATACCAAACTTTGCTCTGGTAATCATCAGATGTGTCGGTTGAAGGGAGACTATGTGCTGTTGTTGCTCAGTGGAAACAGTAGGCTGCTGAATAGGTGCAGGGGAAGGTGAATGGTCTGTGTGTGAAGAGTTTGCAATGATTGGTGAGGGTGAGATTGACATGGGAGTGGGAATAGTCATAGGGGAGGGAGTTGAGGAGTTGCATGGTTGATGGATAAGAGATGCTGAAGTGGATGGAATTGGAGATATGATTTGTTGTGCACTAGTTGATGGGTTGAGTGATTGATCTGGTAGAGTAGAATGATGAGTAGGGAGTGTAGGACTTGGTGACAGACTTTGGTGAGGAGTGGTTGTTGGTATAGTTTGATGTATATGTAATGGCTCGGGAAGGACTTGGATGAGAGGGACTAGCATATGTGAAGATAGTGATGAAGGGATGGATTGTAGATTGTCGTTGGTCACCTGAAAATCAGTAGAAAAAGGAAACTCAGTTTCATTAAAGACAACATTTCTAGATATGTATACTTTACCAGATTTGGCTAAGCATCGGTGTCCTTTGTGTAGCACACTGGGACCCAAGTATACATATTTTGCAGAATGATATTGAAACTTGTGATGTTGATATGGTCAAATGCAAGGGGAGCACGCACATCCAAACGTTCTGAGTTTAGTTATATCCAGCAATTTGTTAAACAATATATGAGTTGGAGATTGGCCCTTTAGTATAGGGGTGGGTAAGCCATTGGTCAGAAGATTGACATTGACAAACGCATCCCACTAGTACTGTGAAGGCATAGAGGCTTGTGCTAGAAGTGTGAGTCCCATTCAACCAAGTGCCAGTGTTTTCTTTCTGCTCGTCCATTTTGAGCGGAAGTATAGGGATAGGAATGCCTACTTAGGATCCCCATTGAAGAGCATAATTGATGGATCTTCTTAAACTCACCTCCATTGTCTGATTGAAACATTTTAATACTTGTATCAAACTGATTTTTAACCATTTAAGTGAAGTGCTGAAATGCTGCAAGTGTGTCAGATTTCTATTTAAGGGGGTATGTCCATAGGAATCTGCTATGATCATCCAAGAAGGAAATGTAATATCGAAAACCTGTTGTAGATGGCACTGGGGCTGGTCCCCATACATCAGAGTAAATTAAGTCAAAATTGGCTTTGGCCCTTAATACAGATTGAGAAAACAGGAGAGAATGTGATTTGCCCAACTGACATGAGTCACAGAACATAACTTTTTCATTAACTTTGATGGATAGATTACACTGATCTAATATTGACTTCAAAACTTTGGGGGAGGGATGACCTAACCTTTTATGCCATAGATCCGTTAACTCAAGAACATGGCATTTGATAGTAAAAGTGCTTTTGAGTCATTATTTTTGTCCATAGGTTTGAAGAGTTTTGATCTTCTATGATTTGAGACATCACATGGTCGTTCGGTTGCTTCTCCAAGTTGATAGAGACCATCTTTAAGTGTGCCTTTCACCAGAGTGTTGCCCGAATGCTTGTCCTTTATCATTCAACAACTTTCATGAAATTCCACTAATATATCATTATCTTGAGTTAGTTTAGAGATGCTCACTAAATTCTTTGTAATAGATGGAATGTAAAAGACATCTTCCAAGCTAAGGACACACTGATCATATTTTAGACTTGAGTTTTCTACAACAGAAATGTATAGTTGATCGCCATTACCAATGGTTACAAGATTAGTACCTGAATACTCAGTTGGATTGGCAATATGATTTAAGTCTGCTGTCACATGATTAGTGGCACCACTGTCAGCATACCAATTGACATCAGCTGAATTTTCAGGGTAGCAGTGAATGGATTGTTGAAGTAGAAGGTCATGAAGGCTGGTGGAATGGTGTTGGGTGGTTGTTGATGGCCAGACCCTTTGCCCTGATTCATATTTGGCACATATTCCCGGTTGTATCATTGGTAACACACATCAGTCGCATGACCATATTTGGAGTAGACTTGGCACGGGCAATTGCCCTGCCTCGACCCTGCCTCGGTTGCCACCTCTAGTGTTTGGATAAGAAGGTTTAGAGTTGTTATGCTGGAACTTTGAGTTACCTGAACTAGTGTTGGAGTTTGTAGGTTTGGCACTGCCATTGTCTTTGTTAAATGCAACATTTACATATGGATTTCCTGCAAAAGCAATAGAGGATTTGGCCGAGTTTTGATGCTCTAGCTGTTTCTCGAAGGAAAGGAGTTCAGATTTGCATATCTAACTAAGATATATCCGGTTTACTTTGAATCACAACAACTACTGGGTTATACTTCATCTAGACCAAGTAAAACTTGAGAGATTAAGTTTCAAGGGGATACCGGACTGCTTGCTTGAGCCAAGTTGTCCGAATATAGCTTCATGAGTTTCAGGTATTTAGGCATGGTGGAGTTCCCTTTGTGTGTTTATTGAAACACCTGACGAAGGTAATCCTCTTCAGCTCGTGATTGAACTCCAAAGAGAGCATAGATGACATCCCACATACCTTTGGCATTTTCAAAGCCCATGAGCTGCACAACAACTTCTGATGCCATTGAGTTATATAACCATCCTAATAATAGTTGATCAGCTGTGACCCAGGCCTCATAGAGAGGATTCAACAGTTGTTCACTTGTGGAGCTTGATGCACCTCCGAAAAGATCAGAGACAGCCGTTCCTGCCTCATGTACTGACATACCTTCAATAGGGAGGGAAATGAACATGGGAGGGCAGACTTTTGTACTTGAGAGATGTCCTTCTAGCCAATAGCCTCGAAGAATCGATAAGGGTAGAGTTTTCCATAACATGAAATTCCCTCGTTCGAGCTTAGTGTTGGTGATTTGATTGAGAAGCTGGTCCAATGGTGGAGTGTTGAACTTTGTGGTTTCAGACATTGTTGTCGACATTCCGGAATGCGAGGTGTTGGCCATTGAAGGCTCTGATACCAAGCTGGAATGAAGAAAAATAGAGGAAGATGCATTTTCTTCCTTTTTCTATATTTATTTCATGTCATTGTAGAGTGGCATTTATAGCCGTTTTATACATGCCCTTTCCCTTAGAGTTTTGGGCAAATCAGAAAAATAGAGAAGGGAATAAATTCTCCTAATAGTGGACAAGTGTCCCTATATTACAGGCTGATACAATTTGTTTAAAACAGAATGAATTAGCTGTCTCCTTCTTTCTTTTCCTTTATATCCATTCCAATTATATTTTCTAACTTGGCACTGTTTTTCTTAGGTGGCAGGATCCTATTTTCTGATTGGTCCTTGCTGGCTTCTTGTACTTTAACACATAGTGTCACTAGGATAAGCTACCTAGTCTTATCCATATAGGCTATATCTTGAAGACCATTCCTCGTATGCCTCCACATACAGTTCAAGACTCATACAACAGTTTAAGATGCTAGTTTATTGGATTATGGTTATTTAAGAAATATAAATACAAGATAAGCAATGATTATTTATTGTAATAAATATTGATAACACTTTATTAATGATCGATCAAATGTTACATTTACTATCTACGAGTTTTAGGACATAAAACTCAACAAAGATGACTTATATTTTTAAATTAAATAAGTTAGTCACACTAAAAAATGTAAGTTTCAATTTTAAACTGGGTGGTAAAGTGATTTCTATAGAACTCAAAAGTTATTTTGCGTTTAAGATTTTGGCACGTTGAATGTTGACATTTTACTTCACCTTCATTTTGCTCAGCACATGCCAGACACAATTTCATCAAAGAGTTAACAAAATCTTAATAGTATGGAGCAAAATAAATACTTTTAAAAAATTCAAGACTAAAAAAATCATTTTCTAAAGTTTAGGGATCAAAATAGAATAAGATTCAAAGATCGAAATCGAAATATGGTATAAATCTGAAAATTTTCGATTGTTATAATAGAAGTCCCAAACATGCCCACTCCACCTAAGATGCAAGTTGGGCCCAAACACCACTATTAAAAATAAAAAAAAGTTCTCCTAAAAATATGTATTTAAAAACAACAAATAATTAGAAGAGGAAAAAAGAAGTAACTTTCCTAAAAACATTTATTTTTTTTAAAAAAACCAAGTAATTAGAAGGGCGGAAAAAAAAATTGGTGAAGGGTGGTTGGGTAAGTCATTATTGAAGTCCCACATCGGAGAATCCGGAAACCAAGAAGGAGGAAGCGCACTATAAAAGAGAAATGAGGTTGTACGTTGAAAGGTACATACCTGGACGGGGTCAATGGCCGATCAGGAATAGCCATGGCCTAGACATCGTGACTTCCCTTGCACTTTGGAAGGGTGCGCGTCTAAGGTCTGCCCTTGCCGGCAGAGCCTACGTCATAATTTGTGGTAGTTGGGGCTTGCGTCAACGCGCAGCCCCTCCCCAATCTAATTTCTCTCAAAAGCATTAATTCTCATTGACATTTCATCAAACACCCTAAAGCTGGCAAAAACCTAATGTATCTCTCACTCTCCGTCCATTTCAACTCTCCGATGTTGATGATTTCATGCTTTGGGCAGCGGATGAACGAGTCATGAAGTTCATTAGATGGAACGTCGTTTTCACTTCCAAGGAACAGGCTTTGGATTTCATTAGGGATGTTTGTATTCCGCATCGTTGGCGTCGGTGGCTTATCCGACGATCCGTGTAAGATGGATGTTGGATATGCTGTGGCGAGAGACTATTGGGGTCGAGGAATTGCAACGAAGGCATTGAGAATGGCTGTTCCTGAGGTGTTCCGGAGTTTCCCTGATGTGGTGAGATTGCAAGCGTTTGTGGATGTGGAGAATAAGGCGTCTCAAAGAGTTATTGAGAAAGTTGGGTTTCAGAAGGAGGGGACTTTGAGGAAATATCGCTATATTAAGGGTGAGATTAAGGATTTGATTGTTTATAGCTTTTTGTCTTCTGATTTGTAGATAACAAGGAGGAGGATGATTGAGTGGTTTTGCTTTGATTTATGATCCCTTTTCCTTATTAGACTATTTGGTCATGTTAGTCCTTGCATCAAATATCAAACTGAAAAATCCCTCTGTTTCAAGTTAAGGGCAGAATTCAACTTTGATTCATTGTGTTTACAACTATTTTCTTTTAGTTGTTTTGGCTTTCTGATCTTTGCAGTAATATTGGATTTGAAGTAAATATTAGTTGACTTTACAGAAACCTTACATCTCGTTTCATAACGGTTTTGTTTTGGTTTCTATTTTAAGATCTAGGCTTGTCATTTTGTTTTGTTATCCTCTTTCTACTAATATTATAAATAATCGAAGTCAAATTTTGGGAAAAAGGGAAATTTGCATTAAAAAAACTATTTTTCCAAGTGTTAAAATATGTGAGCATGGCATAGTATAAAATTTATGTTCGAAAACAAAATTGTTACTAAACGACCTTAATAACTGTTTGTACTCCTAAGTTGCCAACTTTTTTTTCTATCCAAATATTGTTTTGTGCTTGCAACTGATGTTCTTTGTTCTTCTCTGAAGTTCAAATATTAGGTGGTTGACAGGTATAGAAGAGTTTGATTTTTGCCCTCATATTTCTGTGAAGACTTTTTCGTGCCGGCAATGAATGTTATGAATGGATGAACTACTTCCCTTTTTTCTTTTTTTCACTATATCTATTAGGAATACAGACAGTCTTATATTGAAATATATACGATCATAATCTCCATTGATATGAAACTTCGAACATCATCTATCATTTTTACCTTAAAATTTTTCAATTATTAAAGCCCATTTGATAACCATTTCGATTTCGGTTTTTGTTTTTAAAATTAAAAATATTTCCTAATGATTTGCATCTTTAGCCAAATTCTAAAAACAAAAGTTAAACATATTTCTTCTGAAGGGAAGAATCTTATCTATAAAAACCTTCACAGCTATTCCTGTAGCTTTTGCAAAATTTCAATGGAAAGAGTCTAAGAAGCTAATGGTTGGTTCATTCTTCTAACACCACAATCAAAGCTGGACTACGGAGGTCTAAACTTCTGCCATGCAAAAGTAAAACGACTAGAAAAAGTGAACCTTTTTATGAACTCTAAAAGGCTAGACATACTTAAGAGACACGTGCTGGGAAGTAAAGAGCATCTCAAGTTCTAATAGAAAGAAGGCATCGAACACATCAAGCTCAGGAGCACGTTGAGTTCCTTACAAATTTATGAATTAGTCTTGGCTCTCTCTCACATCACATGAATGATTAATCGAATCTCATCAAATGAGAACATACAAAATATAAATCAGGCGTGTTTGATGTGTCTAGCCAAATTCTAAAATAAAAAAAAAACAAATTTTTAAAAACTAAATTCTCACATCTTTGCTTGGTTTCTGAGTAGAAAACGATAACAAAACGTAAAAACTACCGATCCCCAAAGCGAGTTGTTTGGGCCTTCAAGGAGATTCCAATTATCTGAAGTTGAAAGCACTACATTTGTCACTATCATTTAGAAGAACTCCCAATTTCAAAAAGATTTTGAACATGAAGAACCATTTGACAACCCTTCGAAAATATGGGGATTAAGATACGCGCAGAGACCCATGTTCAGCTGAGAACGACACAACAGGGTTCTCTATCGGTTAACATCTTTTACCTTCCTTCCATTGAAGCAGAAAGTCAAGCGAAAAGCAAATATAATCTCCGTTAAGTTCGTTATTCTCCGGTATATTCCAAAATATATCCCGCTTAATCAATTCATAGTTTGAACCATTTATCAAACCATCCATATCTCAAAATCATTGATGAATCAAATTTATATCACAAATCAATTAACAATCCTATCATATCTCTAATCATTTATATCATAAACAGGTATTTACTCAAAGCATCGAGCTCCATGACAAAGATACCATTATCACATCATAAAAAGTTACCACGGTGAAAAAAAAGCAAAAGAATACCTGAAAGGTATAGAAGATTTGGAACTAGAATATTGGAAGGGGCCGCGCGAACGCAGGCACCCACTACCACAAATTATAACGTAGGCTCTGCCACTTAGGGCAGACCTTAGGCGGGCACCCCTCCGGTATGTGCAATGGAGGTCGCCAACCTAGACCATGGACCTTGTTGATCGCCCATTGACCCCGTCCAGGTAAGTATGTTTGAAAGTAGGGCACTGTCTTGTATTTATAGCACTTTGTGAGGTACTGGGTGTTCCTCCGATGTGGGACTTCTCAATTGTTTAGTTAAATAGCTGACATTTGGAATAAAAAATAAATGGGCCCCATTTTTTACTTTTATTATTTATGGGTTTTTTTGTTACCCTTTCTTTTTCTATTCAAATCACAAACACAAAAGCACATTTTCCCCCTAAATTATTAGGGTGTTTGGCCACCCACTTGAACTTTTAGTGTTAAATAAACTGAATTTTACTAATTTTCTAATAACTTCACCTGTTATCGATTGTCATCGATGACCAACTCCAATAATAACCGTTATCGATTTTTAAAGTGTTGATCAATAGTAGATAATGAATTTAATAAATTTGCAAATGAAAAATATGTTTATAAGTTTAATTATTAAAGAAAAAATCAAAATGTTTATCAACCAAACCTTCATGTCCAATAGTCTTTTGATTCAAACTTCAGTTGTTTGAATATTGAAACTTAAAAGCCAAAAGTATCTTACATCTTCTTATGATGACTTTATCTTTTCTAACTAAACATTGAAATTCATTAACCAAATTATATATACAAAAAAGATAAATATCAATTTATATCCTTGAATTTTGGGAGTTTGATCAATTTCACCCCTAAATTAATAGTTGTATCAACTTAAACCTTTAATTTTTATAAATGTATCAATTTAAACCTTCCACTATGTTTTATTGGATAGACATTGTGCGGGACTTGTGATTTTCATTACTATGTTGTCGTTGGCACTTGAACCCACCACCAGTAATTCCTTTTTCCTGTTTCTCTCTTTTAATCTCACTCGACTTGTCATTGTTGCTCAATAGTGACCTCACAATCTATAGACCTCCACATGTGCAATCCACAAGAATCCATAACACAATTTTATGACAATAACAATATTTAGAATCAACCAGTACCATAACATAGATATTATTTTCATATAATAGGAGCATTCATGGCCTTAAAACAAAAGGATAATGGCTATTAAATGGGACCTTAATATTAAATGAGAATATAATATTAAGATTCCATAGTGACAACAATTAACATTATCAGGATAACTCACTTCACCATTTGTAGGGGTGTACATGGGTCGGGTTAGGTCGGGTTGGAGGAATTTTGTGGGCCAACCCAAAAATTCGATTGACTAATAATGAACTCTATTGATTCATTTTCGAAGGGTCAACCCAACCCAATCCAAAATTTTCGTGTTGGGTCAGGTTGAGTCACCATTTTTTTTTTAAGGACGACATATCAACGTGAGGTCGGAAGCGTGAGGCCGGAGGACGTGTAGCCGGAAGCGTGAGATCGGAGTCGAAGCGTCGAACGTGAGGCGCGATTTGCATCTTGCGAGTGGAGCGTCGGACGAAGGGAGGGAATCGAGGAGCGTCAGAGCGGAGTGTCAGACGAGGGGAGGGAATCGAGGGACAAGGGTTTGGCTTTAGGAGCGGTGAGGCGAGGAGAGGGAGTAGAAGGTTTATTTGTTTTATTTTTTTAATATATATATATTCAGGTCGGGTCAACCAGCGAGTAACCTGAGACCCGACCCAGAATTCAGTATTTTTATTTATTTTTTAACCCAACCCTTACGGTTTGAGTTGGGTAGGCCAGGTTGGTCAGATTATCGGGTTTTTTGAACACACCTGCCATTTGAACAAAAGAAGTTCGGTAGAAAATATATTCATTAATAAACATCACTCATTTCTGACAAAGTGTAGGGGCTAAAGACTTTTTGAGATCACTTTTCAAAAAATTAGTTTTAGGATAAATTAGATATGAAAAGTCAAAATTGCCCTTAAATGGAAAAAATTCACTTTTAACTCCAAAAAAAATACTTTAATCTTCTTCTCTAGGGGTGTACATAGTCCGGGTTAGACCGGGTTGGAAGATTTTTGTGGACCAACTCAAAAATTTGGGTTGGCTAATAATGAACCCTATTAGTTCTTTTTTGGAGGGTCAACCCAAAATTTCCAGGTTGGGCCAGGTTGGGTTACCGGTTCTGATTTTTTTTTTAATTTTTAATTTGACCGTTTTTTCTGTTACTTAATATATATATATATATACGGGTTGGGTCGGGTCGACCCAACCCTGAAATGGGGTAACATGAGACCCAACTCGAATTTAATATTTTTTACATTTTTAACCCAACCCAAAATAAAATCTAACCCAACCCAACTCTTGCGGTTTGGATTGGGTAGTCTGGGTTGGTCGGATTACCGGGTTTTTTGAACACCCCTATTCTTCTCCTACCCTTTCTATCTTTTTTCTCCAAATTCTCTTTTAACTTCTTTTCCCTCAATCTTCCTTGCCATGTGATGTCCTAGTATTTTTAGTCACTTATGAACATTTTATCATATTTATGGTAAGTTTTCATGATATTTTTTTGTTATTATAAATTTTTTTGTTCTCTACTCTTACTCTTATGTTGACGTTAGGTTGAATTAGGTTAAATTTTCTTATCTTCTTGGGTAAAACTACCAAACTTGAAAGGTATATTTCGAAATTAATTTATAGATTTAAGGTGATTCTACAAATGTTTTAGCAAGTTTTTTTTGTTAATTTTCTTCCTCTCACAGCATCTCACAAACATATCACATCTTCTAAACTTCAAATGTCCAATCCAAAATCAGTGACTTAAGGTGGTTTTACACATGTTTTAGGGAGTTACTTTAGCTATTTTTTGTTTTTTTTTTTTTTTTATATCGTAACATCTCGCAAACATATTGCATATTCTAAACTTCAAATGTCTAATTCTGAATCAATTGTATACTTGTTTTAGGTGATTTAAGGTGGTTTTACACTTTTGTTAACCACTTGAATTATATACTTTTGTTTGTAACTTCTTTCTTAAAAAAAGTTTACAAGAATCGAAGACTTTTCGATAATTTAAGGATGACCTACGACAAATGTAAGCTAAAAGGCCATGATAGATTAACATGTCATAGTTATATTGCATATGCTTTGAAAGATGTTGTTCAACACTTTAGCTATTTTCTTTATTGTTGAAGATGTATGAAACACACCTCATGTTTATCATACAGTTTGTTGCTGGTGATAGTTGCAAGATAAAAAAAACATCGACTAAAATAACATTAAACATTACAAAATTCCAAATCTAAAGCATTCCATACCCCTTTGGGAACTCGTCCTATTGTGGCCTAGAACTCATCATCGTTGTGCTATCGCTTAGAAGCTGGAATAATCAATGAATTTAAAAAATATATATACTAATCTTCGATAATAAGAGACAAATATATTATTTCTAAAGCATCACAAAAAGTGTAAAATCTATAAACATTATTAAGGAACCAATTAAATAAATCTACTGTTCAAAAGGCCCATTGATTCTTCCTTCAGACCTCCTATCAGTAAAACCATTTTTAGTGCATGTCTTTCAAATTTCCTCTACACAGTCTAACATGTGAGATCCAGTAGGCTCTTGATGTTCAGATAGCTAGCAACCTGAATTGGGGTACCAAAAACACACCCATTATTATCCATAACCAACAATGAGAAACCCATATAAGCAACAAATATGAATTCCATTTTTAGGAAAAACATCATTTGCTACTCCTAAGAAATTGAAAACTTGGTTAAATTTGAAGGGGAAGTGTTAAAGGGGCTTGAAGCCTAACATGTCCTACCAAAGAAACATGATCAAAGTAATCTTCAACTATAGTTTTTTTTTTTAAAACAAAGAAGCAAGATAAAAACACAAAATAACGGAGAGTAAGAAAAAAGAAACTCACCAAAATGAGATCAAGTAGGATATTCTGATCGACGACTTCAGAATCTTTATCATCGGGGTAATCAGCATTGTCATTGCTGTTGATCGGGTAACGCCGTCACTGTTGTCGTTGCAATTTGAAGTCGTTGCCGCTGTTTAATTTCCCCTGCCATTCAAAGTTCCTATCGCACATGAGCGAAGACTGTGAATCTCACGATTTCCTTTTCGGAAAATTCATACGGATGGGTCAATTTTCAAGGCCCACTCAAAATTTGGCCCAACTTAAAAAAATACTCGAATTTTGGCCTTCTGATGATGTCAGCTACGTGTAAAATGTTCGTTTAGTCCCTAAAACGCTTGATGTCGCACACGCATTACAATTTCTTGCTCGTTCATCTCGTTTTGGACGCCTTCCTCTCGTTCTTCATTAGACAGATCAAACGTTTTAAATTTTAAATTTCAGTCTGCCGACTTCTTCTTCCTCTTTCTTCTGCCTTTCTTTTTCTTCTTCTTTCTGAATTCAAATGAAGGAAAAAACTATAAGTACCTATTACTATTAGTGTCTATCAAGTCTATTATTGATAATTCTAAAATTTTGCTATATCTTGTAAATATTTTGGTTTATTTTTGTATATTTAAAAACAAACCTTATTTTAACAATATTTTTCAGTTGAAACAAATGGTAACAACATGATACAATGATCTCTTCATCTTCTATACAGTCGTTAGTAATATTGCATCTACTTTCTAATTTTAAGACACCAACTACCCCTTCAATTCAATTTCCATAGTTTATTTTAACTGAAATTTTTCGAACCAATTTCAAAGTTGCAAAGCATATTTTTTGGAACAAACTTTTAAATTGAAGAACAAAATAAAGGATCAACCAGGAATTAAATCTGATGCCCACAAAAGAAGCATCTGACACTATCTCCTAAGGCTTCAGGCTTCAGGCTAAATGCAGAAAGTTATTCCCTGTGGGATATATCTTTTGACTTCACCAAATGGCAATGAAAATCTGTTTCCTTTTTCCTTTTGCTTCCCTAATTATTCTTCCTACCTTTTTGACTCTCATTAAGAATCTCAATGAACTCGAAAGGGAAGAATTTTATCTATAAAACATTCACAGTTATTCCTGAAGCTTTTGCAAAAGTTCAAAGGAAAGAGACTAAAAAGTAATGGTTGGTTCATTCTTCTAACACCACAATTCAAAGCTGGACTACAGAGGTCTAAACTTCTGCCATGCAAAAGTAAAACAACTGAACCTTTTTGTGAACTCTGGAAGGCTAGACATACTCAAGACACGTGTTGGAAAGTAAAAAGCATCTCAAGTTCCAATAGAAAGAAGGCGTCAAACACATCAAGCTCAAGAGCACATTGAGTTCCTTACAAATCTGACTGTCTTTGCTCTCGAGAACATTCAGGCGCGTTCAACAAGTTTTTAAAAACGAAAAGCGAGTTGTTATCTGAAGTTGAAAATGTTGTCACTATCATTTGGAAGAAGCTCCCAATTTCAGAGAGATTTTGAACATGAAGAACCATTTGACAACCCCAGGGACTAAGACAATCGATTCGTAGCTCGAACCATTTATCAACCAATCCATATTCTCAAAATCATTGATCCAACACAATCCTCATATGAGGATTGTGTTGGATTGATCAATGATTTTCAAAGCAACCCAGCTCTGCGACAGAGAAATCATCATCGAATCATCAGAAATAATTAGAATGAAAAAAATGTATTAAGAACAAAAGAAGATTTGGTACTAGGAAAATGGGAGGGGCCGCGCGAACGCAGGCCCCCACAACCACAAATTATGACATAGGCTCTGCCACTTGAGCAAACCTTAGGCGGGCACCCCTCCGATATGTGCAGTGGAGGTCACCAACCTAGACCATAGACCTTGATGATCGCCCATTGATCCCGTCCAGGTAAGTATGTTTAAACGTAGGGCAATGTCTTGTATTTATAGCACTTTGTTAAGTTCCTGCTCCGTGTTCCTTCGATGTGGGACTTCTCAATTGTTTAGTTAAATAGCTAACATTTGGAATAAAAATAAATGAGCCCCATTTTTTAGGTTTTTTTTTGGTTACCCTTTCTTTTTCTATTCAAATTACAAACACAAAAGTACACGAGTTGGCTAAAAAACAAGGCAGGATTTTGTCCCCCAACTTTTAGTGTTAAATAGCCTCAATTTTACTAATTTTAATAGTATTTATTATCGAAGTTTGCATACTTGATCTTCATCTCTCTCATCCTTCCTTCAATTTTTTAATAACTTCACATGTTATCGATTGTCGTCAATGATTAACTCCAACAACAATCATTGTCGATTTTTAAAAGTGTTGATCGATAGTAGATAATGAACTAAATAAGTTTGCAAGTGAAAAATATGTTTATAAGTTTAATTATTAAAGAAAAAATCAAAATGTTTTATCAACCAAACCTTCATGTCCAATAGTATTTTGATTAAAAGTTCAGTAATATTGAAACTTAAGCCAAAAGTATCTTACATTTTTTTATGATGGACTTTATTTTTTCTAAGTAAACATTGAAATTCATTAACCAAATTATATATACAAAAAGGACAAATATCTATATATACCCTTGAATTTTGGGAGTTCAATCAATTTAAACCCTAAATTAATAGTTGTATCAACTTAAAGCTTGAACTTTTATAAGTATATCAATTTAAACCCACCACTAAATTCCTTTTTCCTATTTCTCGATCTCACAATCTATAGACCTCCACCTGTGTAGCCCACAAGAATCCATATCTAATTTGGATAAGTTATAATAGTTTCATGATAATAACAATATTTAGAATCAACCAGTACCATAACATAGATATTATTTTTATATAATAGGGACATTTATAGCCTTAAAACAAAAGGATAA
The DNA here is from genome assembly GCF_009727055.1 of Benincasa hispida. Lineage (NCBI taxonomy): Eukaryota > Viridiplantae > Streptophyta > Magnoliopsida > Cucurbitales > Cucurbitaceae > Benincasa > Benincasa hispida. The sequence continues at coordinate 54,063,379 of NC_052350.1, read as the reverse complement.
TTGTATTCAATGGGACCTTAATATTAAATGAGAATATAATATTAAGAGTGCACAGTGACAACAATTAACATTATCAAGATAACTCACCACACCGTTTGAACAACAAAAAAATCCATAGATCGTGGAATTTATGATAAAGTGTTTGGAACTTCCATAGGGAATTGCCAAAAATAAGACATTTGTTGGGGGCTAAAGACTTTTGAGATCACTTTTCAAAAAAGTTGAGTTTTAGGATAAATTAGGTGCGAAAGGTCAAAATTGCCCTTAAATAAAAAAAAAAAAATTCTAACTCCAAAAAAAAAGTTACTTTAGTCTTATTCTCCTACCATTTCTCTCTTTTTTCTCCAACTTCTCTTTTAACTTCTTTTCCCTTAATCTTCCTTGTCATGTCCTAGTATTTTTAGCAACTCTTGAACATTCTCTCATATTTTTGGTAAGTTTGCATGATTTCTTTTCGTTATTAAAGACTTTTTGGTTCTCTACTCTTATTCTTATGTTCATGTTGAGTCGAGTTAGGTTAAATTTTCTTATCCTTTTGGTAAAACTTCCTGTTGAGTTTTATGTTCTAAAAACTCGCAGTTTGTAAAATGATAAACATTTTCTATTATCAATGTACTTGTTATTGATTTTATAAATTGTATGAAAGTCTAAATCCAATAAATTAAGACCCATGACTATTGTATGAGTACTTGAACATTAGGTGGAGTCATAAGAGTGGATGGGGTTCGAGTAAATAGTCAAAATGATCTATGGTACATGAATGAGGCTGGGTACCGTATTCTTATTCTGGTAACACCATTGGATGTGGCCTACTCTGTAGTTGTTACAAAGAGTTGTAAAGTGCTACATACGATGTGATCCTAATTCGTACATGTTATGACATGAGAAGTGGGGGTGTCCTATGCAATGGGTTTGCATAAGATCTGGACCAAGAAATAAGTCACTCTTACTTTATAATGTTGTTTACTGTTTAAGATTGACTATTTCACCTAGATGACCTAGGTAACTCGATCTTAATCTTGAGCTAACTATGAACTCCTGTTTATTCGGGATTGCCCTTAGATTTGCATAGTTGAGGGTTGACTCAACAACGTCGGCTCAATAAGACTCCCATTTCAGG
>NC_052350.1:53976664-54061364 GCF_009727055.1 Benincasa hispida | reverse complement strand
ATTTAAATATGATTTAAATATATAAAGATGGATATGTGTTAAAATTAATTTAATATTTGATATTAAATTAATTAATTTTAACTAATTAATGAAATTAATGAAATTTTTCATTTTTTAAAATCAAATAGTTTTTTAAATCAAAATTTTATTTTTGAATAAAATTGAAAAAAGAAAAGAAAACAAAAAACACAAATGGAAAAATGGATTTTTCCATTATCCATCACTTAACTAGCTCACTCATGTTGCACTATCTTGCCTTTGTCTTCTCCAAGCATGAGTTGCAACTCATGCAGCTCTTCTCTTTGCATGTTGATCTGCAATATAATGAGAAGATTATGCAGCTCTTCTCTTTACATGTTGATCTGCAATATAATGAGAAGATTGGAGTGAAAATCGGGCATGCAATCAAAACGTTTTTGAGAGAAAAACTGGTTTGAAGAAAGGTTCTTCAACCTTGTTGTAGCAGTGAACTTTTCTTCTTCATCTCTTGATTCAAGCTTGTTTTGAGTCCCACAACTCAATCTAGAGCACCAAGAGAATAGTGAGGAATATCTTGAGGTGGTCTACAACAAGATATAGAGAAGATTGCAGCTGAAGATAGAGCTTTGAAGAAGTTCTTCAAAAGGTATGTCTTGAAATCCATTTTTCTGTAGAAGCATGTTTTATATTATGCCAAAATTAGTGAATTTGAATGCTTAGATGATCCTTGTTCTTCCACTGCATTTGATACAATCCTACACTTCCAAACTTGAAATGTATATTTCCAAATTAATTTTATAGATTTAGGGTGATTCTACAAATATTTTAGCAAGTTTTTTAGTTAATTTTCTTATCTCACAACATCTCACAAACATATCACATCTTCTAAACTTCAAATGTCAAATCCCAAATCAGTGACTTAAAGGTGGTTTTTTACACATGTTTTAGGTAGTTACTTTAGCTACTTTTTATTTATTTTTTATTTTTTTTATGTCTAATCTCGAATCAATTATATACTTGTTTTAGGTGATTTAAGATGGTTTTACACTTTTGTTAACAACTTTAATTATATACTTTTGTTTGTAACTTCTTTTTTAAAAAAAGTTTACAAGAATTGAAGACTTTTCGATAATTTAAGGATGACCTACGACAAATGTAAGCAAAAAGGCCCTAATAGATTAACATGTCATAATTATATTGCATATGCTTTGAAAGATGTTGTTCAACACTTTAGCTATTTTCTTTATTGTTGAAGATGTATGAAACACACCTCATGTTTATCATACAGTTCGTTGTTGATGATACTTGCAAGATAAAAAAACCACGGCTTAAAATAACATTAAACATTACAAAATTCCAAATCTAAAGCATTCCATACCCCTTTGGGAACTCGTCCTATTGTGGCCTAGAACTCATCGTTGTTGTGCTATCGCTTAGAAGCTGGAATAGTCAATGAATTAAAAAAAAAATATTAATCTTCGATAATAAGAGACAAATATATTATTTCTAAAGCATCCCAAAAAGTGTAAAATCTATAAACATTATTAAGGAACCAATTAAATAAATCTACTATTCAGAAGGCCCATTGATTCTTCCTTCAGACCTCTTGTCGAGTAAAACCATTTTTAGTGCATGTCTTTCAAATTTTCTTTAATCAAGGCCGAGCGGTTGAAATATCGCGACTAATTTTTTAGAGTCAAGGCCTTTTAACTCGGCATAAACTTGAGGCCTCGGAGATGCGGGGGCTAGTGTCCGTCTCTAGGTTCGATACACGGGCATCCAAGCTCGATATTGAGCTGTCAATGCTCCGCAGTACGCATATACACCAGGATCAACTGAGCCCACCTATTCACTGAATATGTAGGCTTCCCTGGAATGAAATGTGTCATGTGATTTTTTCTCTGATAGATCAGTAGCAGAAGCATAGTTGTCGAACAAGAGATTTTTTCTGATGACGATCCAACCTTTAGGAGATTCCATCAGCTGGTCCTAGATTTCCTCCATGATGACAGAGCTTACAAGAGACCTGGTTCAAAATGATTGGATCCGGTCAAGTCAGTTCAATCCGGTTCAAGTTAGTTGGGTCCAATTCTGTGCTACTTTGGCTTAGTTCACAGCTATTTACGATTTTGACCCTAGGGTTTAGAGTAGTGCGCTATATAAACTCTCTAACCCTAGAGGTGCCGTCCTGATGTAATTTTGAAAATATTCTCTCAAATAATATTGTTCTCCCTCTCACCCTTTCCAATATTCCTCTAGTTTTTCAGTACTCCTTATTATATTTTAGCTTCCCATATAGCCTATAAAGGCGTCGAGAACGAAAAACGGTAGCTAAATGACTGTCGAAATATGAGTTATTCTGGAGATAGTATTGGTGACGAGAATGTTTTTGGGATAGGGCATAGTTTTACACTACTGATTTCTTTATAATTTGTTTGTAAGGGCCCATATTTTTTGGGCAAGTAATTATTATTGAGTCTGTAATATTGTATATCAAGCCATTCGTGATGTTCCTGGAGATTTTCTGGTGTTTTGGAGCTTTATACAGTAAAATAGAAATAACCTAGTGCAGAAGGGCTATTTGTCAAGGGCAAGAACAAGCAGAATCATTCTAAAAGGACTACAATCAGTCTGGTGAAGAGTATAAACCAAAAACCAAATTAAGATGTAATTATTTTAAGAAGAAAGGACACTTAATGAGGGGAAACCTTATCCTGGTAACACTACGGACGCGGCTCACTTTGTGGAATTGTTACAAATTTTATGACCGAAAGTCTTCCGACAAATCGGTTACCATTTGAAGTATTACTTTTTGGGAGCCGTCCAACTCTTCGACGCACTCCTCTATGTGGGCAATAGAGCCCGATGAGCTATCGCCATGTTCAAAGCTGTCGTACATGTTTTTTAGTCCTCAAGGGGTCTCTACCTCCATCCAAGAATTCTCCTGTGCTTTTTCATGGATGTTTTTAACGTTTTCTTGTCCTCTTTAATTCTCTTGAAGCGTTAGATTGAGTTGTGGACTCAAAATACAGCTTTGAATGAAGGGAATTTGAGAGAAGAAGCACACTTTTGAAAAACTCGAGGTTAAAAGTGTAAATTTTGTATGAAAAATTGTTAGAAATACTACTTAGAAGTTTCACATTCATAAACTAGCATGTTTTTTAAAACTCGTTAAACTATAAATTATATCTTATATATAAAATAAAATTTTCCCTAAGGACCGAATTTGAACATTTCCAAATTCTCACTTCACTAGTTCTTCAATTTTGTCCGCCAGCGTTGACCTTTAATCGCGGCATCAGAGCAAAAAGATTTAAGACCAACCCATCATTGCAATCATTGGAGAAGAAAGGTTGCTTCACCTTGAGCTCATAAGTACGGAGGCCACGATTGTAAAAAGGGGTAGGACAAACGATCATTTAAATCATATTTAAATGATTTCCTCTCACATAACCTATAGTTTTATTGTGCATCTAATGTAAAATTAAGTTTAACCTCTAGTTTTGATTTAATCAATTTTAATTAAATTCAAAATTCAAAAATAATTCTCAATCAGTATATTTTGAATTGACGTTTCCTTTACTTGCCTAGGTGACGCAGCTATCATTTTTCCTTTTCTAGCCTCATAACTTTTTGCCTCGTACGCTAACGCCCCTCCCAACACCCCATGCGTGCACACGTGAAATTAATTTGTAAAATTAACAAATATTGATTTTAGAAATAAAATATAATTTTAATAACATTTATAACTCTTTATTGATGATAGTCAATTAATAACATTTACTCTCTATGAGTTTTAGGACATAAAATCCAACTCATTTCCCTCTTCATCATGTCACGCTGTCAACATAGCAAAAGTCGACAATAATCATATAACTACTAAAGAAGTCAATGAATCAAAAGAAATGGACTGACATGTGAGATCCAGTAGGCTCTTGATGTTCAGATAGCTAGCAACCTGAATTGGGGTACCAAAAACACACCCATTATTATCCATAACCAACAATGAGGAACCCATATAAGCAACAAATATGAATTCCAGTTTTAGGTAAAACATCATTTGCTATCTTAAGCAATTGAAAACTTGGTTAAATTTGAAGGGGAAGTGTTAAAGGGGCTTGAAGCCTAACATGTCCTACCAAAGAAACATGATCAAAGTAATCTTCAACTCATAGTTTTTTTTTAAAAAAAAAAAACCCAAAGAAGCAAGATAACTACACAAAATAACGGAGAGTAAGAAAAAAAGAAACTCACCAAAATGATATCAAGTAGGATATTCTGATCAACGACTTCAGAATCTTTATCATCTGTGTAATCGCCATTGTCATTGCTGTCGATTGGGTAACATCGTCATTGTTGTCGTCGCAATTTGAAGTCGTTGCTGCCGTTTGATTTCCTCTGCCATCCGAAGTTCCTATCACGCGAGAGCGAAGACTGTGAATCTCACGATTTCTTTGTTGAGAAATTCGTACGGATGGGTCAATGTTCGAGGCCCACTCGAAATAGGTCCAACTTTAAAAAATACTCGAATTTTGGCCTTCTGATGACGTCAACTACGTGTAACATGTTTATTTAGTCCCTAAAAGCTCGATGTCGCACATGCATTATAGATTCTCGCTCCTTCATCTCATTTTTTACTCCTTCCTCTCGTTCTTCATCGGACAGATCGAAAGTTTTAAATTTTATTCAGTCTGCCGGCTTCTTCTTCCTCTTTCTTCTGCCTTTATTTTTCTTCTTCTTTCTTCTTCTGGCTTTCTTTTCTTCTTCTTTCTGAATTCAAATGAAGGAAAAAATTACAAAATTGATGAGGAAAAGCTAGAGGAAGAAACAAGAGGAAGAAGCGAGAGGAAGAAACGAGAGGAAGAAGCAAGAGGAAGAAGCAAGAGGAAGAATTCAAAAGAAAGGAAAAAATCAAGGAAAAATGATGGAGAACAACGTGAATTGGGGAGTGAGATGAAGGAGCAAGACGGGGAGATGAAGGAGCGAGAAATCTGTGTTGTATTTGGCCCCGCATGCATTTTGGGGTTAAAACGATACTTTTGTACGCGGCTAATGTCATCAGGAGGCCAATTTTCGAGTGTTTTTAAAAGGTGGGTCAAATTTCAATTGGGCCTCAAAATTTGACCATCTGTACGAATTTCCCTTCCTTTTCCTTCATTTTAGGAAAATTCGTACTGACGGGTCAATTTTCGAGGCCCACTCGAAATTTGGCTCAACTTTAAAAAATGCTCAAATTTTGATCTTTTGATGATATCAACTGCGTGTAAAATGTTTGTTTAGTCCCCAAAATGCTCGATTTCACACACGCATTGTAGATTCTCGCTCTTTCATCTCGTTTTAGACTCCTTCCTCTCATTCTTCATCGGACAGATCAAACGTTTTAAATTTTAAATTTCAGTCGGTCGACTTCTTCTTCCTCTTTCTTATGCCTTTCTTTTTTCTTATTCTTCCTTCTCCTAGCTTTCTTTTCTTCTTCTTTTTGAATTCAAAGGAAGGAAAAAACTCAAAGGAAAAAACTACAAAATTGATGAGGAAAAGTTAGAGGAAGAAACAAGAGGAAGAAGCGAGAGAAAGAAACGAGAGGGAGAAATGAGAGGAAGAATCAAGAGAAAGAATTCAAAAGAAAGGAAAAATAATGGAAAACAACGTGAATTGGGGAGCGGAATGAAGGAACGAAAGGAATGAGAGGAAGGAACGAGAGGAAGGAGCGAGAAATCTGTGTTGCGTTTGGCCTCGCACATGCTTTGGAGTTAAAATCGTACTTTCGTACGCGACTGACGTCATTAGGAGGCCAATTTTCGAGTGTTTTAAAAAGGTGGGTCAAATTTCGATTGGGTCTCAAAATTTGACTCACCTGTACGAATTTCCCTTTGTTTTATGGTTTCTTTTTATTAGGGGAAATTTGAATATTCCATATGTTCATTTGTCCTATAACTCTTTATTTTGAAAACTCATCCCAAATATCTTTACTCCCTTTAAATTTATCTTATTTCCGCACTTTCCCAATTCCTATTGATATTTCCACATTTAAGTAAGTTTGACATTGACATAAAAAATGAATGAATTGACATCTTAATTATTTTATAAATAAATTCATCAATAAAATTATCAAGATGAACATAATATAAAAAATAAATATTTTAACTCATTTACAAAGAGTAAGATATTTATTTCTTAATTTATATATAATATTTTCTGATTTTCTTGTTTTTACCTTGTTTTTTTTACGAGACATTTCCGAAGAAGTGTGATTCAACATTTTCATTAACATCAACATTTTAAACATAAATAGCCCACATTTCCAGATTATCCACACCACCACTAGATCTATTTCCAAGTTCACATATAATAGAGATATGCACTAGAACCGTTTGTCATTGCATACCGTATTCAAAAAGGTGATATAAGTCATTTCATATATTCTTTTCTTCCTCCCATTATTTCAATGTTCAACTACAATAATTAAGCTCGTCTCTAATCTATTTATATTTGAATTTGTTTGCCACTTTTACCGTTTGCCAGAAAAGAGTAAAGGGTTTCTGAAGCTGATTAGACTAGAAGAAACTATTGTCTTAATTCCCTATCTCCCTCCAAAAGAAAATGTACGTAGAAAGATATATTATGATGAAGGATTAGGAGTTAAAACGTATCAATCAAGTTATATTAAGAGTATCAATATTGTAATTATTAATGCTAATTTATTAGAATGTGGTGGCTATAAATAGAACAGTTTAAGAAGTTGATATGGTAGTCAATTGTAATATCTTTGGAATTTTCTTTCTTGTTTGACAAAGTGTGGATTGAGGAAATCCAACTTCAAATATTGAGAAGTTCAATATCAATAGTACAAATTTTATGTCAGTTGAGCTGTAGACTCCCGTTGTTGTTTGTAGCTATTTAGATAGAGTAAACCAGCAGAACTTTTATAGTTGTCCCTATTATTTTGTCAATGCTTTTTAGTAATCTTCCATGAAACTTGAATCTGACCTAACCTCCCTTTCATCACCCATTAGATTCTCTACATGGTTCTAAATTTAAAGAACCCTTACTTGTGATCTTATCTCTTAGGAGAAAAAAGAATATAAAGCTTCCCTGGCTACTATAATATCAAGTCTTTCAGGTTTTCCACTCCGCCTGCTATATGGCTTTGAAGAAAATACATTCTATCTCAACGATCAATCAGGAATGAAATTTGATGTCCACAAAGAAGCATCTGATAGTAATTTTACTCAGCTTGATTAAGCATATAGACCTCCCGTGGCGTCAAAGCTAAATTCAGAGAGTTAGGCTTTGAGGGATCTGGCTCTTAGCTGAAGAGGATTTAGACAGGCTGGATATTGAGCAAATTTTAGACACAAGTCTGTTTCTGTTTTCTTTTTGCTTCACTTCTTATTCTTCCACCCTTTTTGATCTTAATGAGAACCTCATTGAAATCAAGGGAAGAATGTTATTTATAAAACCTTAACGACTATTCTTGAAGCTTCTGCAGAAGTTCAAAGGGGAGAAAGTCTAAGAAAGCTAATGCTTGGCCATCAAAGTTGGACTACTCCGCTCTTGCTACAAAAAGTCTAAATAAGCCAAACAAAAGACAACAAGAAAAGGAGAATTTTTCTGTGAACTCTGCAAGAAGACTAGAGATACTAACAGATAAAGGACATCGAGCACATCAAGCTCAGGGTAAGTGATTGAAAAATATTCACCAAATGGTGCCAAAACCTTTTAGTAGCAATGAGCAAATGAAGTTTCTTTCAAATATGTGAATCAGTGTCGAACCTTAAAAACTCACATGAATGGAAATTATCATGCTTCGACTCTGGAGCATCAGATCACATGAATATAATTACAACAAACTAGAACATTCAAGATATAAACCAGTAATTTTAGGTTCAGTTGATTTCAATGACTATTATCATCACGGGTGAACCAAACTAGAGTCAGAAACCTTCAAAATGAAGAAAGCAGCCTCCAAATTTCAATTATAGAAGCAGTGATCAACAGAAATGTTAACTTTCAATTTAACCCATCAATGATTATCCATAGATACCATAAACAAAACATCCCACGATTATAATTTCCAACTATTCTAGTGAATGTTTTAAGTTACCATCCGTTTACTTCCCAGTTCTAATTCTTTAAACTGCTCTCTCCAAAGCGACTTAATGGGGCCCTTCAAGGTCAAAGATTTCTATCGTTGAAAATCCAAAATCAGTCACTAGACAACTCCAACCATTTTCCCCAAAGAAAACAATGAAACTACGCCCTGTGACCATCTTTGTCTAATAATAGGATTCTCACTCGTTTCCTCATATCCTTCACATAAACCAGAAAGTCAAGACAAATAAAAAAAGAACGCAAAACAAAACTACTTGAATCATAATGCGCCGCTTTAGTACCTCTGGGGTATCTGAGGTAATAACCCCATCACAAATTGGATTTAAGAAATAAATTATTTTCACTCAATCAATGTGTATCATTCCTACAATCCAACACAATAGCAAAATTTCGAGAGGCAAATAATAAGAATATCTATATTTGTCCAAGGATCTATCTGGTCTATGACTATTTTCTCTGATTTCCTTGAAAAATTTTGTTGAAGTTTTTATGGATGACCTTTCAGTTTTTGAAAACTTCTATCAATCTTGCCTAAACAGCTTAGAAGCTATCTTCGCTAGATGCGAGGAAACAAACTTGGTGTTGAATTGGGAAAAATGTCACTTCATGGTGACAGAAAGTGTTGTTCTAGGACATAAGGTGTCCAAGGCTAGATTGGAGGTGGATGATGCAAAAATTGATGTCATAGTAAAGTTGCCTGCACCTGCTAATGTTAAGGCCTTAAGGAGTTTCTTAGGTCACGCAGGCTTTTATCGAAGGTTTGTGAAAGGATTTTCCCAGATTGCGCATCCACTGAGCGCATTATTAGAGTTGAACAGACCATACATATTCGATGAAGACTGTCACAACGCTTTTGAAACTTTGAGGTATGTGTTAACCACAACATTGACATTGATAACTCCTAACTGAACGCAACCCTTTATTCTAATGTGTGACGCAAGCGATGTGGCAGTCAAAGCTATGTTAGGTCAGATGAAGAGAAACTAATACACCCTATTTCTTATGCGACAAAAACACTCAATGAATCCCAAGAACACTACACAATTATTGAAAAAGAAATGCTAGCGGTAGTGTTTTCCAAATGAGTCATTTAGGGTTTGGGGTTTTTTCATGGTTCTGAACCACTGCATGCGTTTCGAGCATTTCGCCCGGTGGAAAGTTCTTGCACGAAAATTGGTCCTCAATGGTTATCCAGGTGGGCACGGGAGTCGTTTGGGGCACCAAATGACCTTCATTCCCAAAATCCTCCAGGGCACGAGGTTTTATCATGGTTCTAAACCACTAAGTGCGTTTTGAGCGTTTCGGTCGATGGAAAGTTCGTGCATAAAAATTGGGCTTCAGGGTTGCCCGGATGGGCTACAGAGCCGTTTGGGTACCAAATGAGCTCTGTTCCTAAATTCCTCTAGAGCACGGGATTTTTTCATGGCTCTAGACCATTGGGTGCGTTTCAGGCATTTCACTCGATAGAAAGTTCGCACATGAAAATTGGGCCCGAGGGTTGCCCGGGCGAGCCACAGAGAAGTTTGGGGCACTAAATGAGCTCCGTACCCAAAATCCTCTGGGTCATAGGGCTTTTTCATGGTTCAAAACCATTGGGTGCGTTTTGGGCGTTTCCCCGACGGAAAGTTCATGCACGAAATTGGGCCTCAGGGGTTGCTTGGGCAGACCCTGGAGCCGTTACCAAATGAGCTCCGTTCCCAAAATCATCTGGGGCACAAGGTTTTTTCGTGGTTCTGAACCACTAGATGCGTTTCAGACGTTTCGCCCAATGAAAAGTTCACACACGAAAATTGTACCTTGGGGGTTGTCTGAATGGGCCTGGAGCCATTAGAGGCATCAAATAAGTCTCGTTCCCAAAATCCTCCGGGGAATAGGGTTTTTTAATGGTTATGAACCACTAGGTACGTTTCGAGCATTTCGCCCGGTAGAAAGTTCACACACGAAAATTGTGTCTCGGGGGCTGCCCCAACAGGCACGAGAGTCGTTTGGGGCACCAAATGAGATCTATTCCCAAAATCATCTAGAGCATAGGGTTTTCTCATTATTTTAAACCACTGCGTGCATTTCGAGTCTTTCGCCCGAAGGAAAGTTCGTGCATAAAAATTGGGCCTCAGGGCTACCTGAATAGGTGCGGAAGCAGTTTAGGGCACAAAATGAGCTATGTTCCCAAAATCCTCAAAGGCACGGGTTTTTTTTTTTTTTTTGAACCATTGGGTATATTCGAGCATTTCACCCTACGAAAAGTTGGCGCACGAAAATTGGGCCTTGGGTGCTGCCCGAGCAGGCCTCGGTGCCGTTTAGGGCACTAAATGAGCTCAGTTCCAAAAATTCTCCAGGGCATGAGGTTTTTTCATGGTTCTGAACCACTGGGTGTGTTTCAGGCGTTTCGCTCGATGGAAAGTTCGTGCATGAAAATTGGGCCTTGGGGGCTTTTCGGGCAGGCACGGTTGCCGTTTGGGGCACAAAATGAGTTTCGTTCCCAAAATCCTCTGGGACATGGGGTTTTTACATCGTTCTGAACCACTGAGTGCCTTTCGGGAGCTTTGTCTGATGGAAAATTCGCGCATTAAAATTGGGCCTTGGGCCTGCTCGGGTGAGCCCCTGAACCGTTGATAACTTTAATAGAGTTATATTTCCTAGCTTAATTTGAGCTTGTTGTTGAATTTTATGTGTTTATTGTGTTATTTTGTAGGTACCGAGCAATCAATAGGTATAATTAATCATTTGGTGAAGAACGGGGTTAATTTGAAGCAATTTAGAGGTATTTGACCATTTGGGCTTCACATGAGTTAAAATTACGAAAATGCCACTATTACAGGGTTGTAACGCTAGCCTGATGCTTTCCTGATGCTTTACAGAGTTGCAACACTAGCCTGATGCTTGCCTAACACTATAAGGCAGAATGTGCATGCATTGCAACGCTCCAAAGTTTGTACAACGCCAGTGTTACAACGCTGCGATAATTTCTATAAATACCTCCCTTCGTCTTTTGGTCAAAATATGCTAACTTTTGGGGTTGAACTGATGAAGGCCGAAGTTAACCTTCATTCTTCTTCTTTTCCCTTCAGAATTTAGTATCTTTAGGTTAGTTTTTCTTTTTATTTTAGGTTGTAATCGATGGATTGGAGGTGTATCTTGAATTTTTCTATGAACTAAGAGGTAACTTCTATCTAATTTCCTTTGAGCAAAAGCCCTGTGTCTAATTTCTTGAGTTTTCTGTAATTAAATTGTGATGCTCTTCAATTCTATGTTTTTCTTTGAATCTTGATGACTTTAGATTTCCATTTATGCGTTCGACTGATGACCTTATCATAATTGCATATCTCCACTAGTTAATTTCGAGCTCGCATGTTTCCTCGTAGTTTGTCTATGCTTGATTTTACCCAGTAGCAATGGTTGAATGTGTATATTTTAGATTTATAGGCTGTCCTTGAATTTTGTCATTGCATGTTTAATCCATATTCGAAGAATAAATTGGTTAATTGAATATGACTTTTCCTTACTTTTAATCGGCATGATTGAATCCTTATTCCTAATGCATATGTTTTTCTAATTCTATATGATCGCTAAGAACCCAGTAGAATTGAGAGCATATAGTTTAATTAGGGCATGGTTTTTCCGACCTTAATTAATAATTAGGACGTTTGATTGATTTCGATTTAATTAATCGTCAGCCTTTGTAGAGATTAGTTAAGTTGAATCGATTTGGTAGTCGTGCATAGTATAAACCTGAAGTTCAGGATTTCGACTTAGTGTTTATCCCCCTGAAGAAGAACTGTACACACTTGGCATCAAATGACTAGAATTCATAATTTCAGGACCACTGATATTTGGGAGAGATGAAGTTTCCCAAAAATTATCTTCAAGGTTAGATGTCTCCCCCTAAAGAGAATTTGGGATAAAAAATGTTGATTTTCCAAAAAAGACACATCCATACTCTCAAAATACTTATTGGTCAAAGGATCAAAACATTTGTAAACCTTCTTATGAGGGACATAACCTACGACAATACATTTAATAGCTCGAGGGTTAAGTTTAGTTCGAGAGAGGGTAGGAGTATGGACATAAGCAGTACACCAAACAATTTAATTGGTAAATCAGAGGACAGTCGGTTGTTAGGAAAAGACTCATTGAAGTAATTTACAGGAGTTTTAAAACTCAAAACCTTAGACGACATTCTATTAATTAGATATGCAGTTGTAAGAAGAGCATCACCCCACAAATATGTTGCAACATTCATAGAAAGCATAAGGGCATAAGCAACTTAAAGTAACTGTCTATTTTTTCGCTCAACAATGCCATTCTGCTGAGGCATGTCATGACATGTAGCCTGATGAAGAATACCATTATCTTGTAAAAAAATCGGTTAGTGATTCATTGAAATATAAGTGAAGAATTTGAATTTTAGTTTGGAATTGAATCTCAATCATATTATAAAACTGAACAAAGACCTCTTTGACCTCTGACTTTTTTGTTAACAAATAAAGCCAAGTTAAATGAGTGTGATCATCTATAAAAGTAAAAAACCAATGGTTACCACTCCGAGTTAAGACTTTAGATGGACCCCAAACATTAGTATGAATTAAAGAAAAAGGTGACGACGCCTTATAAGGTTTAGGCAAATAAGCAGATCGGTGATGTTTGACAAAAATGCAACTTTCACATTGAAAAATAGAACAACCAAAACCTTTAAATAGGTTGGGAAACAAATACTTTAAGTAGACGAAATTTGGATGCCCTAATCTACAATGCCAAAGCATTATAGTTTCTTTAACAGAAGAAGAGCAGACACTACTCAAGTCCTGAACTTTTTTATGACTAGTGGAAACGTCGTCAAAGTAGTAGAGACCATCAATCATCTTAGCACGTCCAATCATCCCCTCAAGTCTTGATCCTGAAAGATACAATGAGTTTCACAAAAGATAACACGACAATTAGCATCCTTAGAGATTTTACTCACAGACAACAAATTACAGGCTAATTTTGAAACATGAAGGACAGAACATAATGTGAGTTTTGTAGTCAAAGGAATAGCTCCTTTTCCTGCAATAGAGGTGTAGCTACCATCGACAATGTGAATCTTTTCATTGCAATACACAGGTGAATATGAGTCAAATAAACAAGGGGAACTAGTCATATGATCGGAGGCACCGGAATCAATAATCCATGGAGATGAATTAATGCAAGAGAGAGCTTGAGGACAAGTACCTGATTGTGCCAAAGAAACACCAGGATTACAAAATGAGGAAGTGGACTTTACAACTTTAGAATTTGGTCAATTTACTCTTTGTTAAATGGGTTGGAGTCAACAACATGAGCATTAGAGGTATGCTAATGAAAATTTCACTTACCTTGCTTAGAACTTTTCCAATTCACAAGTTTTCCGTGAAGTTTCCAACAAGTTTCGCACGTATGACGAGTTTTATTGCAATGGTCACACCAGATTCGAGGCTTTTCATTTGGCATGTTGGATTGATCAGAAGCCTTCATCGCAGTATTTTCGGTCACCAATGCAGAGCATTCAACTGATCAATAGGTTTTTTGCAGATCATAACATTCTTGCGACTTTCTTCCCTGCGAACTTCAGAAAAAACATCATTATAGTTGGAATAGTAGACTTTCCAAGTATTCTACCTCTAACTTCACCAAACTCAACATTGAGGCTAGTAAGGAACTTGTAAATACGACAATCTTCAATAGTTTTCCTATAGTGCCTTTGGTCCTCTATAGACTTCCACTCATACGTATCAAAAAGGTCAAGGTCTTGCCAAATCCGTTTAAGGAAGTGAAAATATTGTGTATCTGAGTTAGTTCCTTGTCATATATCACCCAATTTCAGGTTCAACTTAAACACTTGTGACTGGTTGCCCAAATCAGAATACATCTGAGTTACATTGTCCCATAATTCCTTGGCAGTAGAGTAGCACATGTAATTGGAGCCAATGTCTTCAACCATGGATTTGACAAGTCAAGTCATAACCATGGAGTTTTCAGCATCCCACCCTACGAATGACGAGTCATTTGGACTAGGGGCAATTTTTTCTTCCGTGATGTAGCCAATCTTCCCTTGTCCACGAATATACATCCAATCACTTTGGGACTAACGAAGAAAATATTTCCCATTAAGTTGAATGGTGGTAATTTGGACAGTGGGACCAGTTGATCGAATACGATTGTCGTAAACTTTAGTAATCGATGCATTAGTGTCTGCCATATTGCTGGAAAAAACACAAACTCAAAGGGAATTCAGCTGTGAACAAAACGATAGATCTGGAAACTCAAAGAATCAGTAGATTTGGAAAAAACTAGAAAAAAAAACAAAGAGAAAAATAAGGGTGGCGAAGATCGGCTGAGTAGTGGCAGTGGTCTCGGCTATGAGTAGTAGAACAAGGCTGTCAAACCCACGTCGAGGTGAACCTTGAAAAGTGACCAGACGAGGAGATGTTGTCAACTGCGAACCTTAAAAAATGAACGAGTGGCGGAGAAACGAACAAACCCTGAAAAACCTTGATGAACCCAGTGGAGAAAAGACGAACGACGGTCTTTGAATGTCCAACGACAGTAACGAACGAGGGAAAAGGTTGTCAGCGGTAGCGGCGGTGCGACGCGACAACACTTCTAGGTTTGTTTGTTTAGGTTCTTTTTAGAAAATTAGGGTTTTAGGGCTTGAGTATAATTATGCTCTGATACCATGTGTAAAATGTATTATTTTATCATATTACAAGAGTACAATGTCCTTAATTTAAATAGAGTACAAAATTAATGAAATAAGGAAAATATTGATAGAAAAAAAAAAAGAATCTAACACAATAGTTACATCAAATAAGATCAAATAAAATAAAATATTTGCATAAACCAACATGAGTTTTCCATGTAAATTCTTATGTTTCCAATTTTATTGCTTTTCTTTAATTTCTCTATTATTTTTCTACTTATTCTTGCAGTAAAAGTGGGAGGTTTTTCCCAACAAGTGTTATAAGAGCGTCAGATTTCACAGTTTCTTGAATTTCTAAATATGCTCTATGGTTGCAGCATAGTCTGACCTTCCATATCCGAAAAGAAATCTTAAAATAGGTTGCGTGTTTGTGAACAATGTGATTTGTTCACTATTTTATGTTTTTTTAGGAGTGAAGCAAATGTGTGTCAAGCTTTATGAGTCCAATAAAATTTGATGTGGAGAAATTTGATGAAAGGATCAACTTTGGCTTATGGTAAGTGCAAGTCAAGGATGTGTTGATAAATATGGATTACGCAATTGCATGTTAAGCGGTGATGATGTTCCAGTGCAGTTTCGAAGTGATTCTAGCAAAGGTTTAAATAGAATAGTCTTCAAACAGAAGATAGGCTGCTAAGCATACGGACAATCTAGGCATATGAAAATTAGAGCAGGTTCGTCAAAGGGCTCTAGATCAAATGCTGACAGTGTCTTTCTCGTCAGGGGGGATGATGACTTCCTTTGAATAAGACGAAAATCATCATTATGGTATGTCCGCTTGACCATGATAGAGGATGTGATGTTAGCGGTTCTACTAGTTTTCACATGGTCATTGACTTGGCGGTTATGCAAGGTGTGTGGTGGATGTTATATCGATGCTTGAAGGACTTCCAGATGAGCCAAGTAGGTGGAATTTACACCATGAATATCAGCAAGGTTTGTCGACATGTGACAAAAAAGGAAAATCTTGGGAGGTGATATTCCAAGTGGTCTATTCATGGTGAAGTAGGTTATAGTTCTCTTATTTGAGAATTATGATTTTTTATGAAGACAATGGATGTAGTAGAAGCTGGGATTCTTCAAATATCTTGTCGTTTGTCCCATCTTGTAATTGAGATCAGGAGAGAATTGTTCTGTGTGATTATAATAAATTTTCACCTGTGGTGAAAGTGGGAGGTTTTTCTTGACCCTCAAACTATCTCTACAATGGTACGATATTGTCCACTTTAGGCATAAACCCTCATGACTTTGCTTTCGGTGTCACCCCAAAAGGCCTCATGCCAATGGAGATAGTCGTCCTCACTTATATAACCATGACCCTCCTCTTATTTAACAAATATGGGACTTTGGTCGCATTCCCAACATTTTCTGCATTTTTCATTTTGGGCTTTACCTTTTCCTTTTTTTTTAAAAAAAAAAAAATTCTTCTCCTTCTTTTTGTGCGGCCGGTGGTCGAATCTGCTGCCAGTTGGCCCGCTGCTTGTCGTCCACATAAGGCCTTTGCTATATATATTCTATTTGAAATCGCTATCGTACACCGACCGACTTTGCTTTCTTTTCTTCTTCTTTTTTTTTTGTTTATCACCGCTTTAACACCGTTGCCATTGTTGGCGAATGGTGTGTCATTCATCTGTGAATGGCATCGCTAGCGGGATTGAAATTTTATTATTAATGTTGATGCTGCCGTCCTTGGACTTTATTGAGAAAGGAGGTTGAGAAAGAGATTGAGGGAGATAGAGAAAGAGAAATTTAGGAGAGATGGGGTGTGGTGAAATGGGAAAATTTCACAAAATGACCCGAAACCAAAATTTTTTTCTACCAATGACCTCTTCCTAAAAACTGTTCTACCACTAACCTTTTGCCCATGCGAAATTCCAAAACTACTCCCAGTTTTTAAAAAGCCTTATGATCGTTTGTTGAACGTGCGTCTCTACGAATACTTTACAACGATAGGGTCTCCCTCCATTTCATCATTTCCCAATCGTTGAAAGAATACTAACTGATTGGATTAAAAATACTAGGCAAACGTTTAGAGAATATTAAGCGAGCGTTTAGATATTACTAAGCGATTAGATAGAGATTACTAGTGATCGTATAGAGAATACTAAGTGATCGTTTAGCTAACTATTATGCGATCGTTTAGACATCTATTATTCGTTTAGCTCACTGTTATGTGATCGTTTAGATATTTGTTACACGATCGTTTAATTTTTATTACGTGATCATTTGGTTAATTGTTACGCGATCGTTTAGATACTGTTATACGATCATTTAGTTTTTGTTATGCGGTCGTTTAGGTTTTGTTATACGATCGTTTAGGTTTTGTTATGCGATCGTTCGATTTTGTTATGCGATCGTTTAGATTTTGTTATGCGATCGTTTGGCTAACTGTTATGCAATCGTTTAGATATCTGTTATGCGATCGCTTAGTTTTTGTTATGCGATCGTTTAGATAAATTTGTGTAAAATTTGTAGAGTATAATTGGTGTTGTACATTTAACTAAGCAAATAAATAACTAAACGATCGTTTAGATAAATTTGTGCTAAATTTGTAGAGTATAATTGATGTTGTACATTTAACTAAGCAAATAAATAGCTAAGCGATCGTTTAGATAAATTTGTGCTAAATTTGTAGAGTATAATTGGTGTTGTACATTTAACTAAGCAAATAAATAACTAAGCAATCATTTAGATAAATTTGTGCTAAATTTGTAGAGTATAATTGGTGTTGTACATTTAACTAAGCAAATAAATAGCTAAGCGATCGTACAGAAAAAACTAAGCAAATAAATAGCTAAATTTGTAGAGTATAATTCGTGTCGTAGTCCTGAAGATTGTTTATATCCATATTCAGTATCGAATTGTGAAGTACATTTGGGTTCATTGTTCTGACCAAACCATGCTTCACTTCGGTCATCCCCCAAGTTATATGGTTCAATATGATCATCAAGTGAAGACATGGTATGAATATTGCGTGTCGGAATGGTTGCAAACCCACAATTTTGACTGGTTGAAATGGGTTGATCGGTTGGATTGCAATGCTGCTACATATTGTCCATGTATACTCCATGAATTTTGCAAGGTGTAACTGATACAAATAACAGCATCCGGGATGCATCACTGCCTTTTAAAAAGAAGCTAAGATCTTCATCGTCGACTATGTCAATTGGAGGAGTCGGGACCAAAAGATTGTAGCAATATTTGATGTATATATCAAACATATCTGGATCGATATTTAGTCATTGGTGCATCATACTCACTAATTCACTGCCTGTTATATCATTTTTGATTTTCAGACCTTTCATATGACCACCAACATAATTTCTTCTGGACTCATCCCAATCCCTATCAAATCATACAAAGATGCGAAGTAGCATTATTGATTTACAATGGGATAAACAAATCATTGATAAGTGAACGATTGTTTATACATTACTATGCGATCAATTATAAATGTTTACATGATCGTTTACAATTTATTATACGATCGTGTAGTATTTTATACATGGTCGTTGATAATTTACTATACGATCATATTGTAATTTATGAACGATCACCTATATTGTACCGAACGATCATTTGGTAATTTATGAACGATCGTTTATATTGTAATGAACGATTGTGTATATATTACTATATGATCGTTCATTCAATGCTAAACGACACTTATTATGAATGCGATCTGGGACAAGAAATCGTACATTGAATGAAGGGCTGAAAAAATCGTTGAAGGAAGAAGAAAGTGGACTGAATCTGAAGATGAAAGCAATCAATGAAGATGTTGGATGAAACTTTGAGAGAAAGCTACAAGAGAAAAGTGAGAGAATTTCGTGGGGAGTTCGACAGAAAGTGAATACTGAGAGTGAAGTTCCATTCTCTTCAATGCTATTGGAAGAATATTAGTTGGGAATAAATGTTTTGGTGAAATGTTGGTGTTGTATTAAATGCACATTGAATGAAGGGCTGAAGAAATGTGGTGCGATCTGAAGGCTTTTTAAAAACTGGGGGTAATTTTGGAATTTCACATGGACAAAAGGTTAGTGGTGGAAAAGTTTTTAAGAAAAGGTCATTGATAGAAGAGTATTTGGGTTTTGGGTCATTTTATGAAATTATGGGCGAAATGAGAATTTAGGGGTTTTTTCCCTTTTTTTTCCACATTTTTTCTTTTTTCTTTTTGTTTTTTATTTTTGATCTTTTAACTTATTATGCTTTTTTTACTCTTTTTTTAAATTTAATTTACTTTTTTTTTTTTCAAGTTTTTCTTTTTCTTTTTATATGTAACAAACTCTTTTTTTTCTATTTTTTATCTTCTTCTTCTTCTTCTTCTTCTTTTTTAAATAAAAAATAATGATGATAATAATAATAAATCCTTCCCTTATTTAAAACTTTGTTATTATTATTTTCAATTCCTTTTACAACCTCTTTTTTATTGCCTTTTTTTTTATTTCCTTAAATTTTCTATCACTCCTTTTTTTTTCTTTGCAACCTATTTTATAATTTTTTTCGTCACTAAATTTTTCTTAATTGCAATAAATTTTTCTCTAACTTGCCTCCATTTTGTTTATAGAGTTAACTTGCACCTTTTTTTTTTTAAGATGTCAAACAAAACCAGTTTTCCTCCTTAACTTGAGGGGTTGTCGCCAGCTTCATCAGTAACGATCTAGCATCTTATGTTGATGACTGTGTAGCACCTGCAAGATGGCCGCCAGCTTCGCCAACAACGATCTAATTCTTGCTCCACACATTTCCTATGTGGACGAATGTGTGAAGTGGAGCCATGCACACTGAACTTGAAGATGAAGTGGAATGGCTTTCGACCTTGAACTTTGAAGACGAAATGCCGCCTTAGGTGAGTAAAGCCCCAATGTTGAAAATGAAGTGTCAAAATTTAGGTGGGCGGTGCCTTAAACTTGAAGCAAGAAATTTCTAATACTTGAAACTTCTTTATTTAAGAGAGCAAAGAGAAGATTGGAC
This sequence comes from Benincasa hispida, assembly GCF_009727055.1. Lineage (NCBI taxonomy): Eukaryota > Viridiplantae > Streptophyta > Magnoliopsida > Cucurbitales > Cucurbitaceae > Benincasa > Benincasa hispida. The sequence continues at coordinate 54,041,584 of NC_052350.1, read as the reverse complement.
AAATTTTTTAGCAAAGACCTTTTGGGTATGCATTCAACTTGTATAGTCTTGTGTAAAGTAATATGTGCCTTCAATTTACTATATCACCTTTCTACTAGGGATGAACATCTTGAATTTTTTGTTTTGCCCCCAATAGAGATGAAATTCTTCAATTTAAAGTTTCATTCTTTAATGAGGATGGATGAATGTGGCACCACTATGTTATGGACTATATTTAAATTTCTTTAAGCAGCAAACGTACCCTTGAAGTAAGGGATCAAGTCACAACATATTTCAAATTTTTTTTTTTGGTCATTCACTCATATGGACTAGGAGTAACATGCAATTTATATTCTTACGTTAAGGAGTTTTTGCATTTATATTTCAAAAGCTTCTATTATCATCATGGCTTCCTCTTCATTTGTGGATTTGTCAATATGATGAGTTTTAACTTCATTGACAAGCCGTCTTCTATACTTATGATAGTAGACAACTTCCTCTTTGTACATGAAGGGACAAAGCTATGAATTTTATCATCATTGGTTGCTTCACGAAATGGTTTTGCCTTCAAGACTTGCATCTTTATTTCATGTTGATCGCTTTTCACTTTAAGATGATCAAAAGCAGATGTTGAATGTTGATATCTCTTTGATGTGAAGATACTTAGCCTATGAAACTGAAGTTTGAGTAGGAGTAGATGTCAAACAAGTAGTAGAAGGCTTAATACGATTGAAGATAGAAGTTCTTTGTTTGATTTTTTTTTTTTTTTGGATTGTCAACTTCTAAAACGTTAATATAATATGAACTTTTGGAGTTTTCATCCTTCTTCTTCATAAGAATTCATTTTCTAGAAAAGAACTCCTTTGATGTCATCGGTTGATGAGATTGAGAAAAATTTTCATTCTCTCTCTTTTCATGCTTCAACTTCAATGAGCTATATTTGTTTTGAATAAGATGTCATTCTTGTTCTTTACCATGAGTTTTGGAAGTCAAATGATTGTCTTCAACAATGATATATTTGATTACGACTTTGGATTTATTTTCTGACCCCTTGTGTTGAAACCAAACAGATACAGGTTCCAAGGTTCCAAATTGGAGTAAGCCATTTCTTAACAATGGAGTTGGTTATAGCACATTTGACTGCATTTATTTGTTGTTACTGCAATATGATTTGATTGAGTTTTTTCATCAAATTCTAGCTTAACTTTTCCTTCTCATGCTAATCTTATGATTAACTCTTTTAGAATGAAGCATTTTTCCACTAGGTGACTGATGACTCGATGATACTTACAATAATTTGGATCACTAACTTTTTGCATCTCTTTTGGTCTGGCTGGACTAAGGCAAGTGGAAGATTTTATTGTACTGGGTTTTTATGCCCTAGTTTATTGTTTTGTACTTGTTTTGTACACCTCACTTTGCTTTAGGACAAGTGGAAGATTGTTGGGATTTGTGCCCTAAAGTCTCGTGTCCTGTAGTTTGTAAACAATTGTGTACGAATGCTTGTGATGTATAATATATATGATATTTACTTCAGTTCTTGACTTTGTACATTTAGATGTTTTTATTTTACCACAAACCAATAAACTTAATATCTCTGGTTGTCTTTATGTAACTTAAGCATGTATGTAGTGACATACAAGTGGATCATATCTTAAGTGACAACCAAAATGGTCTGTAGTGTATGGATATAGGAGGGAAACTTTTGTGGTCTTATCTTGATCATTCATGTAGGGGACATGAGCGGGGGCGTCCTATACAAAGAGTTTGTATAAGACCTGACCATGAAGTGTTAACGTCTCATCATATAACTTCGTTCATGACAGAGACTTCACTTCACTAGGATGACCATAGGTAATATGACCTCAATTCTAAGTGAGTTGGGAACTCTTGCCATTGAGGGCGACCCTTTGATTTGCATGGGTGCGAGTGGTCAGAGCGTCGACTCAAATTTGTGACATGATGTATGTTTCAGTAGTTTGTATAAGCTTAGTCTCAAAGGAATTGCATTTTGGTAGGGGATAAAGAATTCAGGATATGTTTTGCCATAAAAGTACACAATTGTATATTTATTGGCAAGCTGGAAATAGGTTACTCTGAATTAAAAACTCTTCATATTTATTACTAATTTCTTGGTTCAAAAAAATTATTGGACTTTCTCTTAAATTCTTAATGTGTCTCTCGACTATTAACACATACTCACTATTAATTTACAACTTTGTTAAAACATTTAAAGTTCTAAAGTCTTTGGTGGTTCCCTTGTTCTCTTTATTGGAAAATTTCACAAAATGACCCAAAACTCAAATTTTTTTCTACCAATGACCTCTTCCCAAAAAATGTTCTACCACTGATCTTTTGCCTATGCGAAATTTCAAAATTACCCCCAATTTTAAAAAAATTTTCAGACCTTTTGGTGAACGCACGTCTCTACGAATACTTTACAATGATAGGGTCTCCCCTCAATTTCGTTCATTTCTTGCTCAAAATATCTCTTCGAAGCATTTTCTCTCGATTTTGCTCCCGTTTTCTCTCCGGAGCTGAGCATTCCTCGCAGGTTTCTCGCCGATCGTCTCTACGCACTTTCCACCGTCTTCATGATCTGAAAGGTATAAGACTCTTTTCCTTGAAGAATGCATGTTGATATTTGAGGTTTAACTATCTTTTAGGGTTTAATCATGTGTTCGTTCGTAATCGATCGTTGAGAGAATACTAACCAATCGAATAAAGAATACTAAGCGAGCATTTAAAGATGATCAGGTGAGCGTTTGGATATTATTAAGCAATCGGATAGAGATTACTAAGCAATCGTATAGAGAATACTAAGTGATCGGATCATTTAGGTTTAATATCGTGTGATCGTTTAGCTAACTGTTACGCGATCATTTAGATATTTGTTATGCGATCGTTTAGCTAACTGTTATGCGATCGTTTAGATATCCATTATGCGAGCGTTTGGTTAACTGTTAGACGATCGTTTAGACATTCATTATGCGAGCGTTTATCTAACTATTACACGATCATTTAGATATCTGTTATGCGATGGTTTAGCTAACTGTTACGCGATCGTTTAGATATCTGTTATGCGATTGTTTGGCTAATTGTTACACGATCGTTTAGATATCTATTATGCGATCGTTTAGTTTTTGTTATGCGTTTGCTTACTAATTTTTGCACCACTTTCTGTTAAGGGAGGTAGCAGATGCAAACCCAGATGTTATTTCATTCAACATTCTAGGGAAGAAGGTAACATTCTCCCAAGAGGATTTGAACTTGATAACTGGGTTGTGATCGACCAAGGAAACAATGGAAAGAGAAACAAGTGGTGAAGATGTGACGAAACAAGTGGAAACAGGGAATAAACTTGCAATAGCCTTTACAATTTAGATGTGACGATCTGATATAATCACTAAATTGGGAATGTCTCCTATCGAAGTCTTCAAATGAGTTATGAACCAAGTCCACGATGCATCGTTCTCACCATCTACAACACTGAAGGCGATAGGATATATGTTGTTATTGTCATCGATACACGTTGCTATTAACAACACACCTTTGCATTTCTCGTGCAAAATGGGTCTCATCAACAACGATTACTGGGCGAACGCAGTTTAGAGAACCCCTGATACACGAACCAAGTGCCATGAAGATGCACTTAAAGTATTTTCCGTCCTCTACTTCAACCTCTAATATCGTACCTGGATTTGCAAGCTTAATTGCCTCGTCATATGCCCTAGCAATAGCATATGATCCTTATGGTGACCCTTGTGCGAACACCAATCCATACTCTCTAGCATGATAAGCCTACCCATAACTTATGTTCACTCCATAATCTCGTCGGACGTTCTCAATTATATCCCTTGGGCGGTATGTTCGACCAACTTGTTCGTATTTGGACTTAATTAAATGTCCAATAATCTAACTTTTTGCTTGTCGATGATTACCAACTCTCATTTCAAGAAAATATGTTGTTCGCTTGGATATTTCGTCACTTTGATGGAAAATTTTCATTTTTTTTTGCATGGACCCTCCACTTGCATTCCTCCACCGAACACCGGATAGTTAGCAAGCTTTTGTTGATTTTTTTACACGGTAGTCAAAGTTTTTTCTTATTGCAAGTATCGATAATTTAACTTACAAATCATATTTCAAAAAGAAAATTTGACCGATCTTTATATCATTGTCATTCAGATAGTCATGAGGTATTGTCATGAGGTTGTCGTATGATGGGCCCTATGATGGTTTGGGTATATCAACGAATGGTTCGGTTGAAATGGTGGAATGCATTAGAATCAAAGGCATCACAACTGGTAGGATGGGAGCAAGTATGGTTGGAACATGGATGTTAGGTGTTGGAGAAGTTTGTGGTCCTAAAGATTGTCTATATCCATATTCAGTATCGAATTGTGAAGTACATCTGGGTTCATTGTTGTGACCAAACCAAGCTTCACTCCAGTCATCCCCCAAGTTACATGGCTCGATATGATCATCAAGTAAAGACATTGCATGAATATTGCGTGTCGGAATGGTTGCAAACCCATAATTTTGACTGGTTGAAATGGGTTGATCGGTTGGATTGCAATGCTGGTACATATTGTCCGTGTGTATTTCATGACTTTCGCAAGGTGTAACTGATACAAATAATGGCATCCGGGATACATCACTGCCTTCTAAAAAAAAGCTAAGGTCTTCATCATCGATTATGTCAATTGGGGGACCTGGGACCAATAAATTGGCAGATGTTGGTATCCTGCATACTTCATGAAAAGTAAATATGAGTTTAGAAATGCTTTTGATTTTTGCTTTTAGAACATTTCAACCTCCTTCCTAAAGAGAAGCGATTTTCATTTTTGTAAGTATCATGTTCATGAACAAACTAGTGCATAATTTCCCTTGCAAACAACACTCTCAAAATATTCTCCCAAATAATCCAATAAAAAGGAAAATACATCAGTCAAAATGGAAGGCTGGAAATGCCTTTTCCTCCCCGATTTAAGGAATTTGTTCTTAATGATCTTATCACTAAAATTGCATCCAACCAATCTGCAAATCTAGCATGAAAAACTCTTCAATTATCAGTCCAAAATCTCAGGAACAAATATCTCACAGAAGACCAGAATATAAAGTTTGCACTTCCGCTTCCATTTTATATAGACATGATGGAGAATACAGATCCCATGCCTCAACCTGGAATAAGATTTGGTGTCACAAAAGAAATGTCTGGCATTAATATCACTCAACTGGTTAAGCACCTCATAAGGTCAAACGGGGAATGAAAATGAACTTGACAAACATTATTGAAGATATAAGAACTTGCTTGCCATTTGAGAATTGTGGATAACTTCTAGTGTCATCCATCACAATCTGGAGATACAATACAATAGACAGATATCCTGCATATTACGAGAATTCTGAAGAGAACATTCAGAACCATCAATAATCTCAGCTTCCCATAAAGGATGCATATTATGAAGATTTTGGCAGCTTACTCACAAGAGTACATATATGAAAAGGAGAAACAATTTCATTCTTGAAATTTTGGTACAGATGAACCAATACCAATGGTATTAATGCAGAATGACTCGTTCCTATAAAATGAATTAATGCAAAATGACAGTCTTAGAAAAAATAAAATAAAAACTAAACTTACGTCAGAGCACTTCACCACTGCGTTAGTAATATCTCACCCATCGCGAACCCTATTACGAACGACTGATTGGCCCAATCATTAAAATGGATATCACATTAGGGCTCCAATTACCACTGCATACAGTCGGCAAAAAAGTTAGTTTTCATTCATTTTCGTTTTTACAAATGCCTCTTCCAATTCTAATTTTTCCTTATTTTGTTGCAGTTAAAACTAACAAATCCCCACATTGCACATGATGAACAAAAAGTCCTCCCTCCACGTTACGTTCCATTTACATCCTATTTGACATTTTAGGAGGAAAAACAAAAAAACCAACCTGGGGTCAGGAAATTTAACATACGCTAAATTGTAAACGAATGGGAACAGTGTTGAAGCAATTGTTTTAAAAGGCAAAGATGAAATTCACCTAACAGTAGTAAAGGAAAGAGAATAAATACCTAAAAGAAGATGAAGACATTGATAAACTGAGGAATTTGGAAGGGGCCGCGCGAACGCAGGCCCCCACTGCCACAAATTATGACGTAAGCTCTACCACTTTGGGCAGACCTTAGGCGAGCACCCCTCCGGTATGTGCAATGGAGGTCACCAACCTAGGCCATGGACCTTGCTGATCGCCCATAAACCCCGTCCAGGTAAGTATGTTCAAATGCTTGCCATTGTCCTCTATTAATAGCGCTTTGTGAAGTCCCTGCCGCCAGTTCCGCCGATGTGGGACTTCTCAATTATCTGCTCAGTTATTGTATGCTGTTGAGGTAAAAAAGACCAAAAATACTTTATCCGCGATTGGTTTTTAGCTTTTAGCTATTGTGATATTTTTTTCAGAAATATTTGAATTTTTTAATAAAGTTTGAAAAGTGAAAGTAAGTTCTTATAATGCTTGTTTTCAAACATTAAAAAAATTAGTCGACTAATTTATAAATATAGTAAAATATCCAATTGACACTGCCTATCAATATCCATCACGGTCTATCTCGGATAGATAGTAACATTTTGTTATATGTGAAAATATTTCTAACAGTTTTGTCATTTAAAACATTATTCTTCTTAGAAATAACACTTCTTAAAACTTCTTTGATAATCATTTTTTTTTTAAATTAAGCACAATTTAAAAGAATTCAAATTTTTCTTTCATTTTGAAAACATGGGTAAAAGTAGATAACGAAACAAATAAATTTTGAGGCTATTTAGAGCGTTGAGTTTGTTACCTTAGTATGTGGTTATTGTAATTTGTTGGGTTATAATAGTCGATAGAGTTAAATAATCTATGTTTGAGGTGCAAGTATGTTAATACAGATTCAAAAAGTTTGCGTTTGGGATGCGGATTATTTTAGTCTCAATTTAGGGTTTATATGTTTAGGTTGTTGATTTGTTTAACATGGAATTCTTAAGTATGAATTTAGGTTTTAGGATTATTTTCGATTTTTTTTTATTATACAAGTATTGATACATTAAATATCAATTTTTGTAAATATAAACAAAAACATTTGTTCCACAAATTTTAAAAAATGTTAGATTTTAAGTTGCTTTTTTCTCTATCCATTTGATCATTTTAGGGATGCACAAATATTGTTTAACATTCACAAAATATATGGGATCAAGTTAAAAATCCATATCATCGACTAATGGAGAAAACTCCATATTTGGAAGTGTACAAAAGCAACCAATACTCTAAGCACATTATATTGCACAAAAATGTAAATCTTGGCGTGATAATTGTCAGGTATAGGTCACCACCATAATTACACACAAAAAATATTGTCGACTTATGTAAAACTCGGATTTCAATTTTCCTACTTAAGCAAATAATTAAGAGAATTAACTAAGCATGAAATCCTATGATGAAAAGGAGGTAATTATAAGTGTTTGAATAGATTTTCCTTGAAAAGTATGGAGATAAGCCTTAACTAGTAGAAATTAGGCTAAGTATGAAGTCAAAAAGGAATCGTGCATTGGATGTTAATGGATGAGATAGGCTAAGTTGAAAAGAGTTAAGCATTGAAGCCAAGGGCAACCATGCGTAGAGATGGTGAGGTTTGGGCGTAAGTTGGCCGAAGCATTGGCGAAAGGCATTGCCAAGAATTGCTCATGCGTTGAGGCTGCAAGAGCCTGAGAGAGCGAGATAATAAGCGTAAGATGTGGGGATGGACGATCGTATAACTATGTGCGGGCGCTGAGTGATACGCTAGACGATCGTGTAGCTTCAGGCGACGCTAAACGATGTGAAGCGATGTGCTATACGATAGGTGATGGCACTACATGATCAGCATAAGTGCTAGACGATAAGCGTAGAAGCTGGATGATAGCGCTATACGATAGCACTAAACGATAGTACTAAGTGGGTGTTAGACGATAAGCTAAGCGCTAGACGATGCGTGGGCACTGAACGATAGCAATACACGATGACGCTACATGAAGAGCGTGAGCGCTACATGATAGACAGAGCACTAGATGATGGGAGTTTCACAATAGGCGCGGACGCTGGGCGATGGTGTTGCACGGTAAGCAGACGCTACAAGATGGAGCTAAACCATAGGTGCAGGAGCTATGCGATGGGCTATGCGCGAGATCGTTGATAGCGAGAGTTTACTAAACGATTGTGCTACACAATGGGATGTAAGAACGATACGATGGTCAAGCATGATATGATGTACAACACAACAAGGATCTGAGAGTTGTGGGCTGGAAAAGTTAATCGGACATATGGCTGTCTCTTATACACATCTAGATGTGTATAAGAGACAGATACGATGTACAACACAACAAGGATCTGAGAGTTGTGGGCTGGAAAAGTTAATCGGACATATGGCGATCGAAGGAAACGCCTGAAGACCATGCATATTGAGTTGGACGAAGGAGAATACATGCAAATCGGCCAAGTTAAGCTGTAAAAAGAGGAAGGAGACATTTCAAACAGGAGGTGGTGAGGTTGAGCGTTGGCAGATTGAAAGAAGAACGTTTGGACATGCTCAAAGGTGGAGGTGTCAAGCTAAGGTGAGGGGTAAAGTGCTTATAAATAGGGCAGAAGGTTTCATTTCAATTCACAAACATTTCTATTCTGAAAGACCACTTTAAAGGAGTGAGTGAGAGTAAATAAGAGAAATCTGAGCGTTGAATGGAGGAAAATCAACGCTGATCGGAGCGGTGGTCAAAACAGTGGCGTTGGACGGAGCAGAGTGTATGGACAGACGCTTGAGCCAAGTTCAAACGAGGTGTTATTCCAAACTACTCTTGCAAATCAGGTGGCTATTGAACCAAAAGCTTTTAAATTAAATGTAGTTTTGGTATGAGGGCTGCTATGAGGAAATTCTAACTCTAAGGCTATCAAATTTAAGGAAAACCAAGAGGTGTTAACTAGTGAAAAGACAATCGGGCCAGGTAGAGTGAACTTGAGACTCCAAACTTTCAACAGGGAATCTGTCACACCCCCTCCCAGATTACCCTTCTTAATCTAGAAGTGAATGTGACGACAGTAGTTATCAATCCTTTTGTGGCACTTACTGCCTAACTAACATCTGTAACCTGCTTAGATCCTTGGAGTACATATATAACATTCACCAAACTAATGAAACTTTAAAAATAACCTCAGAACACCAGGGATTAACAACAACATAATTACATCATATTAACACATACAGAGTTCAGCAGTCCAATATATTTTACTAGTCTCTAATATGAGCAACACATATGTACAGGCGTTTACAGAGTAAACACCTAAAACTTCTCTCTAGACTTTGGACTTTTAACTGGAGTCCTTAAGTGGCAGAGTAGAATGACAGCTAACCTCTAGAGAGATGACCACTATTTGGGAAAAGAAAAACATTTGAAAGAATGAGCTACTCGCCCAGTAAGTGACTTAATAAAAACATAAATTTCATGCTTAAACTGAAAGCTAGAAAACATAATTCTGGAACTAAAACATGGCAAACAACGTGTACATAAAACTTTCAAAACCATTGTATCTGAAAACATAGCTAAACTGATTCCCGGTTGAGAGAGAACCCTTTTGCTCGATCTCTCAACGTCAGATATCATGTTTAAGAGAGAACGCTTTTGTTCGATCTCTCAAACATAAGCCTGGGCATAGGTGAGAACCCTTTTGTTCAACACCTTCTAGCCAATGCTAAGAAAGAACCCTCGTGGTTCAATCTTATCGTCGGGTATCATGTTTAAGAGAGAACCCTTTTGTTCGATCTCTCAAACATAAGCCTGGGCTGGGGTTAAAACCTTTTGTTCAGCACTTTACAGCCAATGCTAGGAAAGAACCCTTTTGTTCAATCCTACTGAACTGATTAACTATCATATGTGCACATAGAGCAAATTGGATCCTGATGTCAAGGATCATAACTGAGGCAGCGTACCACTGCTTATCGCTGAATTGAGTGAATTATTTTGATACCTTCTCTAAGTACTTCAGTACCAGAATCATATCATAACTGAAACTAGGTAGTACAGCTCGAATACCTTCTCCTTGTACTTCAGTATTTAGCTAAAAATACCTGATAGGAAAACATTTTTATAAAACATCCTTACTAAAATCTTGATCTCGTAAATCATAGTTTTCATAAGAACATTATTTGCTAACACATGCTCAACAACATTAAGAGCACATATGCTTTAAAACATAATACAAATACTTGTAACATAAACATGTCATAGAATCTCCTTTTGAAAACTACCATGGTTCAACCATTGTACCAAAGCATATTTCATAAACTTTGTAACTAGCATGCATTTATAAACTTTAGAGAAATGCGTTGCTTGGAACTTCTTGTAAAATAACCAACATAAAAGTAAATGTCAATAAAGCATGGATTATTAAAATATTTATAAACCATTTATAAATCATTTATAGTCACTCACAGATCCTTCAAGTTTTCTTCCTTAAGGCTTGATAGGCTTTTCCAATGGGAGTTGAACCTACAAATATAAGCATACTACTTAGTGTTTACATTAGCCTTCCTTTTAGGCCTATTCAATAAATCAAGCTCACATGCCAAACCATCACATTGTGCCTCCTACCATTCACTTTGAGGGTCGGACACTTAGCAAATTTGGAGGGATTGGGTGTCAAAAGAATGCACCCTTTGATCGTCCAACTCCCCACACTTAGAAAAATTTTGGAGCATCAAACTGCAGATTCAATTCCAACAATTCATAACTAAATTTCCAGAACTGATCTCAAGAAAATTCCTTCTACAAACTTGCTTATAATCAAGTTAGAAACATTACCTTAAAATTTCAGCTCGAAATTCCTCGTCGTTTTATCTGGAGATTCAAAATTTCATCATTGGCCCTAATTCAAGGAGCTGCCTACTTGTTCAACCATTTCCAGTTTAATTTTAAAAAATATATAACTCGATTTCCAAGCCTCATCTTAAAACGATTCATCTACAAAGTTGTTTATAACTAAGTTTACAATATTACCTCAAATGTTTAGCTCAAAATCTTCTTGATTTGTCCTAGAGCTTCAATTCTTTATTGATGGCCTAGATTCACCTGAGAAACAAACCCATCGTCTTTATTTTGCTCCTCCATCCTTATTCCAGCAAGTTTTCCCTCCAACACAGCCACAGAAACTAAACGCACACAACTTTCAAATGCCACAAGAATTACACGAATAGTCTGTCACACCCCGCCCCAGATCACCCTCTTAGCCTAGAGAAGGGCGTGACTGCAGCAGTTATCAACCCTTAGGCTGACACTTACTACCTAAAAACTCTTGCGGAATAACTCTGATACCAACTACAAATTATATGCAACGAAACGGCTGTAGGCCCACAATTTATTAACTTAGAAACTTAATATGTTTAGAGTATTTACAACATTAGATTTACAAGTCCCAATACCCACAAACCCTAGTCCCTATATGAACAATAGTAACATGTGTACAATATTAACAGTAACCATCTAGCAAATGGTTACAAGCCTTTTCGTCCTTTAGTGGAAGAGTAGATACTGAGCTGTCTTCAGAGGATTTGACCGCTACTTGTGGGGGGGAGGGAAACAAAAACATTTGAAAACGGGGTGAGCTTACGCCCAGTGAGTGATCGAGAAAACATAGTAAATTCTCATGCATGATTTCAGTAATGAGTTTTTAACTGAAACATAAACTTTTACAGTACTTGTACTACAGCATAAACGTTTTCCAAGCGTAAAACATGTAAAGCTGTTTTAAACATAAAACAATAAAATCGTTTCTCATATCAAAGTACTTTATAACTGGTAAAATAATCTCAACACAGACTACTAATCCAGAGAGAACTCTTTTGCTCAATCTCTGACTTTATTCACCTGTGGCCACATTAGGTACTACTGCTCAAATACCTTCTCCTTGTACTTCAGTATCAAGCTACTAGGATACCTTCTCCAACGTACTTCAGTATCCCGTTCGCTTGGTACCTTCTCAAACGTACTTCAGGACCAATAGATACCTTCTCCTTGTACTTCAGTATCAAGTTGGGTGGATGCCTTCTCCTTGTACTTCGGCATCGCATTTTACCAAAACTATTTATAAACAACTTTTCTCTTTAAAGCATGTACAGTATAACACATATACAACATGGCTTTAAAGATGATAACGCATGCTGGATAAAATCAACATATGTAAATAGTTTTTCAACAATATGCATGCGTTCAAATCACAATTCAAACTTGCTTGGAAACCACTTTATAAAACTAGTAAGCATGAGAATATTTTCGCTAACATGCTTTTTGTAAAATGTTTGTAATTAAACCAGTTTAAAACGTTTTAGTTCGAAAACATTTTAGCCACTCACCTTGAATTCTTAGGAACTTGTCACTCTAGTAGCTCCTCGGGTCCCTTTTTCACCCCTAGAATCCAGATTCAACTTACATCTTAGATTACTCATGGTTCCAAACCTTATTTGGAAATATTTCTTTCTACAAACTTATTCTAAAATTTCTTAGGAATCTTACCCTAAACTTTCAGCTCATAATTTCTCATGGTTTGGCTGGAATCTCAATATCTCCAAGACTGGCCTAGACTGATCTGACAGTCTAACCTTCTGCCTTCTTCTCAACCTCCAGCCCAGTTGCTTTGAGCTTTTTCCTCCGGAAGCCCTACTATGAAAACTAGACTTCCAGAGATTTCAGATGGCTTTTGAATCACTCCAAACGCACGAATAGATTGGAAGATCTCCTCATCCAAAATTGACACATTCCCTCGAACCCTCACTGCCCTCTACTTTCTCTACGAAATTTATGATTTTTTTGTGATTTGAAAATGAAATTCCAACTCCCTATTTATAGGCATTCAAATTGCTCGTGGAATTGACATCACCTACTTGGCTGCATGGCCAAATGTTTAATCCTTCCATTGTCAATGTAAGCTGACTTCACCTTGGTTCAATGTGTTCTTCTCAAACGCATCCAACACAATTTCTTAGGGTTTAAGAATTTCTCTTAATTGGACACCTAGATTTTAGTTGACGTTTGCCCTTACGTCTTCAAGCTTTGTTTGTATTCAAATTAGGGTTTTTAAATGCATAATCTACCCCAACGCGTCCGAATACATCGCCCAAAAGCTTGCTCGGCCGTTCAATACATAAGCGAGGCGTGGGCGTGACGTTCTAATGCAGCACCGGACAAGGCATGGCTGACGCACATGTTACTCTCGCTCTTTCTAACATTTTAGCTCAAAATCTCACTCTCTCCCTTTCTCGTTGGTCTTGCTCTCTCCAATCTCGCTCTCTCCCATTTTCTTTCCATCTTTCTCTCTAATCTTTCTCTCCAACTTATCTCTCCAATCTTTCTTGCTCAAAATCTTGCTCTCAATGATCTCGCAGATCTCACTCTCAACGATCTCGCTCTTAGCTACTGCGAACATTGTTTGTCTCCGTGCAATTTCTACACGATTATGCCACTTGTCACTTGCCTTCCAGTGCTTTGTGCACAACACGCATTTCACATAAATTTTCCATACTTAGCCAATTTTTCCCAAATTTCCCAAACTCAATGTCCATATTTTTCTTTTCAAATCTCTATTCCTTCTTCACCATTTCACACTAACTTTCTCATCAACCTACTTATTATACAAATTTCATTACAATTTCACCAATTAAAACCCAACTTATTTATACAAATTTAAATAGGGACATACAATTAAGTGAAAAATTAAGACAATTTAAATAAAAAAACACACTTAAGTGTAAAATTGGGATTCGGGGTTTACATAGCCCAAGTAATTTGTTCAAAACAATTAAATGAAGTCGGCCTTCCTACTTACCACCGCCCAAAATCCTGCGTGAAATCTTCTTGGGCCACTTAGTCCACTAATGAAGATTAATGGCTGAGATTTAATTAAGCCATTTTCTTCCCACTCCATCATAGCATAATTCAGCATTAAATCTCATAGAATAGCATGGTCTCCTCTTGGTTTCCCATACTTAGCCAAAATTTGACCATTCTTTCCTACATAGCTATCTGAGAGTTCTCTTGTTCTTTAGTTTACTTTCTTTCTCCATCACTCCTAACCAAAACATAATCTCATTAAAACTCATTGGAAGACATCACATAACTTACACTTGCTTACTTAAGGTAATTAGGGTTTGGGTTTTACAGAATCTCGAGGCAAAACTTTAAGGTAAGCTAGTTAAGACATTTTCAAACATTTTTATAAAAGAAAATTTCTTGAGGTAAGGTCCGGAATGATGGGTAATATGAACTTGAAATTGAATCTGAAATAGAATTCAACAGGAGATCAAGGGAAACCGAGTGAACTGGGAAGGAAAAGCAATTCCAGCAGATCACTGTGAGTGGTTTCTTTTTTTAGTCTTTTATCATATTTTGAATTAATATGCTACTGTTTGTGAATGAATGCTTATACCATGAGATGAGCATGGGGTTGGGATAGTCAGGGGGTCAAACGAATCTAACGCCTGAGCCGAAGATGAGTTCTCACAGGATGGTCAAGGGACCAAGAAGTCTAGTTCGTGAGCCTATGGGGGCAACCTTTGCATGGGATGGTTAGAGGGCCGACGGGCCTAACTTCTGAGCCCATGAAAGGAAGGACTATGTGTACATAAGTTAATGAACGTTTATAGACGTGAAATGTTAACTATCTATCGTACGTGTAGGTAGGTTTGCGAAAAGCTTCATTCAAGATGGAGGTTTGCGTAATAACCTCACGTTATGATGTTATAAGTCGAGATTGACTTATAATTACGATTCCAGTCACTGGGCTTCAAAAGCTCATGTTTTATTTTCATGTTTTCCTTGCATATAGCAGAAGAGTCCAGGTTGTAGGGAGTGGTCGAGGTCTGCCACAAGATAGAATTATTACTAGAATAAAAGTTTGTAGTCAGGATGGGACTATTGTTGTAAAATATAGGTTAAAAACTTGTAAACTGATTTCCTAAACAAAGTATGTGATTTCATCAATTCCATTAAGTTTTCGGCTGCAATATTAAATGTTTTTAAAAGGAAACTAGTAATGAATGGGCAATAAGTGTGCTTAAAGAGTGCTATCGGTTGTCATCATGCCTTCTCTTAGGTAAGAGACGAAATCTGGGAGGGGGTGTGACAACTTAGTTACATAATTTAAAAAAAATGATGGTAGATTATCATTCAAAAGTAATTAAAGAAGAAAGATTGATCAAGAGTGTTTTTTGAGGAGGAGCTTGCAATACTAAAATAAACTATTATATTATATGAATTGAATTAAAATGCATAAATTGTTGTAAAAGGTTCTTTGGAAAATTTCTTATCTTATTCTCTAGTTCAAATTTATGAATGACATTCTTTTAACATATATACACATTTTTCTTACTTTAAATTTTGATGAGACCTATGAAACAAGTTATATATTAAGGTATGTTGTAAAGAGCAATCGACGCTTAGGAAACTTGAGAGCTTAAAGCAATAGAAAGTTAGACGTGTGGCAAGTTGGAAGAGGGTAGAAAATTTCCTAAGTATGGAAAGGGATGCTCTCGGGTGAAATAAGTGGAAGTGATACTTAGAAGAAATAAGAGAGTTTGAGGGTGGTTTTGCCATGCCATGCGTTCAAGGTTTGGAAGAGGAAAAAAAAAAAAAAAGACTAAGTGTGAGGCTTGCATTGAGAGCCATGAAGAGGTTAGTAGAGCCTACCAAAGGAATGACTATCGAGGATGTGTTAGCTTCACCAGAGGTTAGTGAAAGCTAGGGCATGTGGTATGCGTGCAGCCAAACTTAACTAATCGAAAGGTAAAAACTGGTTAAGGATGGTAATGCACTGAATACCTATGTACTGGGGATGCGTTGAGTAAAAAGGAATGTGATGATGTGTTGAACTAAATTTGGACTTAGTATATGTTAAAGTTGAATAGTGAAGTTAAGCTCAAAAGGGAGCTAAAGACATTAACCAAAGGCTCTTATTATTTTTAAAGGACAAACGCAGATAGGGGAGGCTTACAACCCTTTGAGGAAGTAATTCAAAGACAGTTAGTGACTAGCTTTCAAGAGTTTACTAAGTGTTTTACTAACCCTTTGTGTAAATGTCACTTAAAGTTTTTGGAGCATTGTCTTTAGATGTCATGATGTCTTTAGATAGATTTTGTAAGAGAGAAAGAGATGAAAGATAGAGAGATTCCATTAACTGTGTTAATCTGTTTGACTAAATTTTTAGAGAAATTTGAACTTTGTATTTGTATTAATTTCTTCAGTATAGTAAGTACAGTCTCTAAAACATAATTCTTTGATGCTTTCTCTCAGAAAATAAAATTTGATCTGTAAGCTTATTGATCTCCTTGGATGATCGACCTTTGAGCTTGATGATCTTCTTAGAGGATCAGCCTTTGGCTTGTTGATCAACTTGGATCGGCCTTCACTAGAAGAAATTTGGGCTTTAGTGTCGATTTTAAACCGACATTAAAGGGCTTTAATGTTAGTTGGCAACCGACATTAAATATAGTGTTATTAAAGCCCTTTAATGTCGGTTTTAAACCAACATTAAAGGGCTTCAATAACACCAATAACACAGCCTTCAATGTCGGTTGCAACCGACATTAAAGGTCTTTAGTGATTAAAGCCTGTCGGTTGAAACCGACATTAAAGATCTTTAATGTCGATTGCAACCGACATTAAAACCTTTTTTTTTTTAATTCTTAACCGACATTGAAGCCCGAATCTGTCAGTTTTATCAATTATTGTCCGTTTTTTAAAATTCCCTTGCCAAATCCATTTTTTGGGTAAAAAAGTATAACATGACACATCATCATTGAACACTATGGCTATGACATATTATTCATGTATGGATTGTAAATCTATTACATTTAATCCGCTATGGCTTTATTGTTGTGAATGGATGTTTGTGATATCATAGTAAGGGCAATAGAATCTTCCATGTAAGTTTCATTAGCTAAAGCTTTATCTGCTATGAGTTTCTTGTAACTAGAGCTCAAGCCACCCTACACCAGAATTCATTAAGAAAATGATGGTTATCTGTGTCTCTCAAGGACCCTCTCAGTGCCACATCAGAACCTTGTAAAAGAAACTACAACGTGATTCTAATCAAAAGAGATGAGTTAAGAAAGAAGCTTTATAAGACTACCACCTTGAGCACCACAAAAGGTTGAAAGAGGGCAATAAATTGGGGTGGCTTTTTGCCTTGAACGACTCTACCAAAAGAAAAAAGCATATGATAAAGAAATTCCCAAAGATAGAAACTATTTATCACGTATACTTTATGTTTATGGTACCTAAACAAGTCTCCTTTCAGCGAGTTGGACATTGTATTCGTCAACCGTGTAGCCATCTTTTGATCTTCCTGAGGTTTGAAATAATATAAAATGGTTTAACAGCAATAAAAACATATGTTTATGTACAAGCACTTAAATATGTCATGATATAAAAATGTAAGGAATGAGAAAACATCCCTACACTTGTTTACAAGCAATGATTCTTTTACAAGAATCAAGAGTACTTTTATTAGATCAAGGAAACCATCTTCCATTATTCCCTTTCTTAGAGAATCAGCACTAGCTATTCAACTGAATTGGCAAGTGTATCACCACATTCCAAGTTTAAGTATGTAACTTACAATAGTTAGATTTTCTCAAAATAAACCCTAAATGCTAACTAACCTCGATGCTATCCTTTCCAAACCAAGAGCACAAGAAATAATCATCTTTCCTCTCACCAGAGTGATAGGTGCAAAGAATGATGTAGCAGTCTCCACTATAAAATTTACCAATATCCTCTGCAAGCAATATCCTCTCCCTCCAGCAACGGTGGAACTTCCTCATTCACTGGTGCACATTTTGTTAATCCCTTGAGATCGAGATCTTGTTGCTTCAATAGAGTTGTTTACAAAAAGAGTACCATTTTGAATAATAATTAAAGCAAGCAGAATAAAAAACTCATTTTATTAATTAGATGTGGTAACTACCAGCTACTATCCTCTTCCTTCCTCAGCACCTATAGTCACTGATCCAACTGGCCAGGACTCGAAGTTGGACTTAAAAGAATGTGTTTCATAGCCTTGTATAACCCGAGTCACACGAGTTGCCTTTGGCTTATTCTGGCTGGCAATAAATTCCTAAATATAAAGTATTGTTTGATAAATCTTGTCCATAACTTTAATTACTTGAAATTTTGGCACAGAAGATTACCTCAACTACTTGAATTGTTGCTTTTCGCTCCTCTACTTGCATCACTCTTCCAACCCAAACAACTATTTCAGCACCATAGTCCAGAAGATAACACTTATTATTTTCCAGTATGCTTAGGCTAACAACTACCCACATCCAAATTGCTAATTTTTGCCAACTACAGCAGCAAACTTCCAGTACACAGTAAAAACACATCCAAATGAGATACACCAAATCACAGTAAAAATTACCTTCTCAAGTGTCTCCTTAATTGCTTCATCACTCAGCTTCTCACTCCTACCTTTCTTAAGGATGTTATCACAAAAGGTAGCAAGTAATTATGCACTAGAACTTCAAGTAATTCAACAAATGTATCATATACAACAAAACCATTAATCAAATCGAATTTCAAAGGCCATAGACACATAAAAAGGCCAAAATCTAGGAGCAAAGAGACATATTGGAGTGAAACCATAGCTGGCTTTTATTGAGACATTTACACAAACAGTTGAGAGGCGTAAACATAAGAACAAAAATTTCATGCCAAAACACATAAAGTAACAACATGCCTCCAACATTGAGACATTTTCTTTACAAGTTCACAAGGTTCTCAACCCCTTTCTCATAAAATCTCACCAATGCATGATTTCTACCATATAATCCTAAACCATATCTCATATCAAAACACATAAAGTAACAACATGCCTCCAACATAATCATATGCATAACCAAACATTCTCAACAAGTCAACAAAGTCATATGCACCATATCACTTAATAACTCATTCACACGTAAGCTATTACACTACTACATGACATCATAACATGCTATTATTTAGCCAAAACACATGATTCAAGATGATCAATATGTAGTCATAAATAATATATAAATTACAATAGAAGACCAAAACATGCTAGCACACAACAAATAGACTCCAGAAGTAGAATTCCACTTGCACGACGCATATAAAAGAACTTATAAAATATTTGAAAGACTCCCAAAGAAATTTTAAATCTCAATTCGGACACTTTGAATCAAGTCTAAAAAAAATAGTCTCATATTCTTGCTGAAAAGTATTCGAAGAGTTTTGAAACTATTCTGAATCCAAAAGAACCCAAATCTTTGCTTGGTGGTGTCCGAATTTGCTTAATCCTTGTCCAATAGAAGGAAAACTTTGTTGTAAGCTACTGTGAGAGTCCTAAATAATGTTGAAAAAGAATTTATCACCGTTGACTGCTAATGTCGTCACTATACTAAGACTGTAGGGTTTTAGGGTTGCAGGGTCCTCAATCGCTAGCCGTTGCACACTAATGTTATCGATGTGTGTTGGAAGAATATTTGGGTTAGTGTGGCCTACCAGAATCACAATACCATGAATACAGCTTCCAATAATAAACATACCATGTCTTCCACCTATGAATTTATCCACAAACAAGAATCACAATACCAGAACCAGACTTTCATAGAATACTTACACCAAGCTATCATTTCTCTCATTCACAAATATCAATTATTACTAATTCCATGAATAAACAAGAATCACAATACCAGAATCACAATACCATGAATACAACTTCCAATAATAAATTGATCATGTCTTCCACCTATGAATTTATCCACAAACAAGAATCACAATACCAGAACCAGACTTTCATAGAATACTTACACCAAGCCATCATTTCTCTCATTCACAAATATCAAGCTAAAACAGGATTTTCAAAACATTCTCATCAATAAATCCAAGCTAAAACATATTTTTGATATAAATTTCCAACGAATCATAATATTAAAAGTACCATAAATGCCCATGAATCAGTGCTAGAAAACTGTCATCAAAACTACAATTTAATTACTCTAAAAACAAGTCATGCCCATAAAATCAGGTAAAACTGCAAAGGTCTATTTTCAAGGAAAGTAGTCACTCACAGTCAAGGGCGAGAACTGTTTAGGTTGTAAGCTTTCCCAATCTCCGTTTTTCCTAAAATTGTTCAACCAATAAAATTAACACCATTTTTCTATTTCAAACACCTTGTTCATCAGTGTTTTGACTTTTTTTTCTTTTTTGTTAATAATTTGAATGAGTAGCTGGCTTACTCTTTACATTTTGGTCATAAAATCCACCTTGAATGAAATGATACCTGTAGGAAGCTTTGGTTATCTCGAAGCCAGTTTTAGTCATTATCAACCTTGATCTTGGATATTATCTTGTTACATTACCAATTTAGCTTCAAGTAGTTGTTGAATTAAGGTTAAACTTTACTCTGACCCACATGTGTTCCAGGAAAATGGGTAATAGCTTGAAACTGGCTGTGGAATGAGCCAAGGATGTTTTGTCTTTTGAAAAATGGTGTTTGTTTCAATGGATTAGACCTGTCTACGATCTCCTCCTTTAAAACAGTCTTATTAAAGTTGCATCAACTTTTCTTTTGGTTGTGTGTATTCTCGTTTCATAATGACAGTGATTTTGATCCATTCAATCCAAATCTGAACGAAAATTGGTTTTCTTTGTGGGGGGAATTAATTTGAATCCAAATTTATAAATTAATGACAGTGATTTTGAACCATTCAATCCAAATCTGAATGGAACACCTATAAAAAGATAACAAATGCAACAATGTCAAAATAAAATAAATAAATAAATACAGATCTGTAACTTACAATGATCGACGACAGTAAGGTGTACTCGATGGCTGCAGCTTGTTCAACGAATGACATGAAAAAATCTGTAACCCAGTTTTTAAAATTAAAAAAGGAAAAAGAAAAAAAAGAAATCTAAGATTAAACTTACGTTTCAACCAGTAGCAGTTGACGATCTCATTGGCAGCGGTGGCAGACGATACGACCGAGCAACAGCAGTAGCGGATGAACACCACCTGTAGTGGATGATCTTCAGATGGTTTATGAATATCAAAAATAGCGTGCTTCTGCTAAAAACAGACCATAGATGGACGACACCAATGTTGGACGACCACGGACGGATGGCACCATGAACGAACGACTACGGACGAACGGCGGATAACCATAGACAGACGATGGGCAACCTGATTTGCACAGCCAAACTTGGACCACGGACAGCCTTTCGCATGACCAAGGCTTAGGGTAAGAGAGAAATGAAATGGTTTCGCGGTGCGAGAATGAAAATAGAAAAATTAGGTCTTTTTCATTAAAGTAAGAAAAAGAAATAATAAATCAGACCTCCGACATTAAAGATCCGTGTTTTTTTTTTAACCGACATTGTATCTCCAGTTTCACTTTTTCCAATCGACATTAAAGGCCAAAATTCTTGTAGTGCTTCGACTTGTTGATCAACTTGGATCGGCTTTTGGTTTGTTGATCATCTTAGATCAGCCTTTGGAGCTTTAAACTTCTAGTCTTTAAGCTTGAGAGCTTCCGTCTTCAGAATTTGAGAGCTTTATGGCTCTAATCTTTAGATCTTGAAAGGATTTATATTCTTTTTTATAGATAAAACTAACATGCATCGGAAGAAATCATAATCAATACTTAATTTGAGTTTATAAAGCATGCTAAAGCAATTTTTGCAGAAAAGAGGGTTTCATGTTTCAATACCTTTGAGGAATAGCTGAAAACTTCTTCTCCTCTACGAATTGGGTCTTCAAATTGATAGTAGACCACCACAATGATCTTCTCTACTAATCTTCAACTTGAATTGAGAGGTAGAATTTCAGATTGAGCTCAATCTTGGGTTAAGAAACAAGAAGGTTTATGGAGAGCAAACTGAAAATTTTCCAAATGCATGAACTAACTCCAAATATGAAAATTTGAAATTTTTAAACAACAAATTCATGCAAGCACATAGTTCATCAGCTTGATGACAGTTCAACAACCAATAACAAAGTGGACTTAGGTGTTAATTAGGGGTTAATCCACCTCAAACTTTAAAATGTTGGAAAATTCCACTAAATGGAATTTTCCAATTCTTCATTTTCTTTTCCTATTTTGTTTTTATTTAATTTTCACTAAAATTAAATTTAAAAAAAAAAAAATCAAACATGATTTTGAATTTTCAAAATTGAAATCATTTTATTTAAATAATTAATTAAACACCTAATTCATACATGAATCTTATTCATTTAAATTAATATTTAAATATTTTAAATTCTCTAATTTGTTTAATTTTAACAAAAATTAAACGTTTTAATTATATCGAATATAATTAATCAAACCCTAAGTCGAATTTGAACACTTCAAATTCAAAACCTAATTTCGAATTTGAACAATTCAAATCTCCTCAATTCATTATTCCAAGATATATATTTTATGAGCTAGTAGATGGACCTTATGGACCTACAAATCATGAGCTCCAGTGATTTGAGATTAATTGGCTAAACTCTTTAGATGAAATTTAATTAATATTTGTTAACTACCGAGACACACCACTATAGCTCAATAGTTGCACTCCTCTCACTGTAGATATATTTATGTCCATTTTAACCATAATCAGTAAGTCGATCCTTCAAAGGTCTTTCATATTTTCAGCTAGGTCAAAATTACCGTTTTACCCCTTTAAACACGCCTTGCTCTTTAAGCTCACGCCGATCCTCTGTTGAAAAATTTGGTTTATAGTTCAACTTATAAACGATATCCCTCTCAATCATGAGAGGGCGGGGCCCCATTGTTCAAAACCAAGAATCAGTGCTTAAGAGAACAATATATTTGCTAACCCTAAATCGGGTAGAAGTAAATTCCATTTTGCAGAACTATGTTCCCAGCTATCTATCTGGTCTTATCCTCAAAATGGGAGGCTTATTGAGTAGTGTTGTTGGACTACTCTCACCTATGCAGATCAAAGGATAATCCCGAATAAATAGGAGTTCATAGTTAATTTAGGATTAAGATCGAGTTACCCTAGGTTAGTGAGTTTGAAATAGTCAGTTTTAATAGTAAACGGTCATTATAAAAAAAGTGACTATTTCGAGGTCTGGTCTTATGTAAACTCAATGCATAAGATGCCCTCACTGACATGTCTCCACATGAATGATTTTGGGATCACCTCATTTGTATTAGTATACAAAATAGGCTGCATCCAATAGTGTTACTAGGATGAGGTACCCAATCTCATCCATATACTTATAGACCATTTTGGCTATATACTAAAACTTGATCCTCTTTATGTCGCCAAATAAAGTTAAATTATAGTCATGGATTCGTTTATTGGATTTTTATAACCGAATGCAATATCAACAACAATTTATTGAATAAAATACTCAATAATACTTTTATTGAAAAAAAGAATATGTTAATAGTATGTACGGACTGCGAGTTTAGGACATTCCCTAGATCTTCACAGCTCGAAAGGAGTTATATTCTTCAAGTCTTTCGAGCTTTAGTCTTTGTAACTTCAGATCTTTAGAGCGCTTTGACCTTCAATTCTTCCAGCATCTAGAAAGCTGTAAACTTGAGATCGATCAGAGCTTTACTCGTCTGGAATTCAAGGAAGTTTTCTTCTTCCACGTCTTCAATCTTCAGAAGGTTATAATATTGAAGTCGATCAAAGCTTTAGAGTCTTAAATATTAAGAGCTTCAAGTTTTCAGAGTTTTAGTACTTCGTCATCAATGCTTCCAACCTCCCCCTAAATGAAAGAGCAATGCCTAAAAGAGGATTTCCATGGGCTTTAAGTGAGCATGGGCCCATTGTTGTTGAGCCAAATCTTTAATTTGGCTCAAATTTTCCACGGGCTTGAATTGGGTTGAATTCGAGCGACTTTAATTACTCAACCTGATCCAACCTATAATTTCCATAATGGGCCTGGGCTTTCGTTGATGACCTGGCTACATGTGGTTAGCTGAAATTTCTCATTCGACAACCCAAACACCCCCTCAGTTTGGTAGAAAATCTGAAAGCAGAAATTTAAATACAAGTGATCCAATTAAAATAGAGTTGTATTCCATATTTTCACATGTGTTTGGTATCAAATTCAAACATTGCATTCAAATTTAAACAATTGTTTAAAATGTGTTTAATACTATATTTATAAATCATAATACAAGTTGTAGTCACCCACTAATATTTCGTTGACAAAAAGCTATCATTAATTTATTTATGAATATGATTTATGTTGAAAAAAAATTATATAATTATTATTTTGCAGTGTTATATAATTTATAATATATTACATAACACATATATTATTTTTTAAAAAGTAGTGTGAGTTTATAACATAACATACTATATTTCTAAATGTCTTTATATTTATTTAATACAATTCCGCATTTTAGAAATTTAAAATTCAAAATCTGAGTATAATGAAAACATTAAGATATTGTTTTCAAAAGTTACACTATCTGGATCCCAGAATCTTATTTTTTTAAAAAAGTGGAGTGAGTTTATAACATGACATACTATAAATGTTTTTATCTTTATTTAATATAATTCTGCATTTTAAAAATTAAAAATTAAAAAATTGGATATAATGAAAACATAAAAATGTTGTTTTCAAAATTTGCACTATTTGGATAACAGAATCTGAATAGTTTTCATAAATAGAATTTGGGTAGACTGTCAAACACATTTGATGAACTTAGTGAATCAGAAAATATAAAATAGAATCCGGATTTTCTACCCAATAGACCTAAACTTTTCAAAACAAAGTTAAAAAATTATCTATAATCCCTCATCTCCCTTCCATCTCCCATTTGCTTCAATATATGGTTTATGTGGTCTAGCACTTCCCATTTCTCTTTTTATCCCCCTTTCTTCTTAATTAGTATATCCTCTTACATCTTCCTTAATCTTTAAAACTACCTCCATTCAAATTAAAGTATATATACTCTTCACCACGATCAGATCGTAGTATTTTTATCTTCTTACCTAACAAGTCTTCAATTTCAACCTTATACTCCTTGAACTTGTCAAGGGCTTCAGACTTACATTGCATTAGGTAGAGATACCCGTACCATGAATAATCATCTATAAAAGAGATGAAATATTCATACCCACCTCAAGCCTTAACATTCATCGGACCACAAAGGTTTGAATGTACAAGCTCCAAGGCTTTCTTTGCTCTGTAACCTTTTCCAGTAAAAGGTCATTTGGTCATCTTGCCTTCGAGGCATGATTCACACACTGGCAAGAAGTTTTCTTCTAAACTCTTTAGAAGTCCGCTTTTTGCCAACTGCTCAATCCTATTGAGGTTGATGTGACCTAACCTTAGATGCCAAAGATGGGCATTTTCCTTAGTAGAAACCTTTGGTCTTTTAGCTGTTGTTGTTGTAGTGAACATTTCAGTATTAAACAAGGTCTTTATGACTAATGGCCTTAGTACATATAAGTTACTTTCCATTGAACCATAACCAATCTCCATTCCATTCTTGAAAATAAAACACTTTATTCTAAAAAAAGAAGATGGTATACCTTTGTTCAATGAGACAAGAAATCGAGATTACGTTCCTCTTATTATGAGGAACTACGAAAACATTATCCAGTAACAGATAACGTTTCTTGTCAACAAATAACTTCAGTCTGCCTACAGCAATAGCTGAAACAACCTCACCATTACCGACTCTAAGAGTCATCTCTCCTTGTGGCAACGTTTTCCAGGAACTAAATCCTTGGTAAAAGGAACTGACATGATTGGTAGCACTCGAATCAAGGATCCAGGCAGAATCATCATTCTCTACCAAACACGTCTCCAAGATCAATAAATCAGATTTACTCTCTGTCCTCCTCTTTTGAAAAGTAGTTGGATTAGTGTCAGAACAACTGACACTACTGGTTTCGTCATCCATCCCTTTGTGCTCGAAAAATAAGAATTGATGTTCAAAAAAATCTTGCAACGAGTCCATGATCTCGCATGCAATGACCATATTCTCAACCCTTTTCGCCAAAACATCAAGTATGTTAGCCAAAATGTGAAGTCGGGCCAATGAATTAGCCTTCATCCAAAACTCATATGCATTACGAACACTTTGCGGTGCATCAAGGGTCAGGACTTGAGGACATCCCTCAACCATGAAATATTCAAGGTCGTTTGCCACGAAATACATTTTACACGATTATTTCCACTATATGTAATCGGTCATATTAAAGGCACTAAATAGAAATACTAAAGAGTTGCTAAAAAGAAAAATACATTAACTTACGTTAGGTTTTAAGCAAATACCTGTTGTATAACAAACAACATCCAATAAGGTTTTAGCAAAACTAATATGAACCCCGTGTGACATCTAGTTTCGCAATGACGCTTCAAAGGTTTAGGATAAAAGTCGTCGAAGAGAGGTCAATTATCCCTCCTCTGAATTGAGAAGTTCTCAACCAGTCATTAATACCAGAACAACTCTTATTCCTATAACGACTAGCCATCATTGATTTGGTCAAGAGATCATTAACTTACTTAAAAATCTCCCGTAAGTGTGACCCGCCATTTTAGGCCCTAGAGATCCGCCCCAAGCAGCCAATCCGAAGGGGAAAAATCCGATTGGGGAAAAACCTAAAGTAACCCTATCCATTTTCTGGAGTTCACCTTGATCTTGACCAACTACACAAAACCCATCCGAAGGGGGATGCTCCCAGGGCACCACGAGGGAGTACAGGATGATCTCACGATGTGAACCAATGATAAAGATCGTAGGACGTGTTGACACACACCTTTCACCCACTTACTATAAACACTCTCTCCGTCCACCTTGATATTGACTAATGCAAACACCATCCGAAGGGGGATGCTCCTAGGACACCACGAAGCCAAGCATGAATCTCACGATGTGAACATACAAGGAGAAACGTGTGTGGAATCATAAACGTATCAGAGACATCTCTTCCTCCCATAGAGTATTTTATAACCTAGAGTTTAGTTTACTTAGAAAAAACATGGCTAAGGATTTTAACTAAGTGACTTTTAGGTTTGCCCAAGAGTAACTTTTACCTTGGATTGTTAAACAACTTTTGATCATCATCCATTAAACTCTTTAACGGAGACTTTGACCAATTGTCGCATGCTTGTAAAAAATATATCTAATTCATCTTTCTAGGTAGGTTTCTAGGTAGGGGTGTTCCATTTTCGTCAGCTTAAGAACTCCAGCCTAGACAAAACTCGCCTTAGACAAAAAGTCCCTTATAGATAGATTTAAAGAAAATTTAATCTTTTATGACAATCAATTTAATCCTCCTAAACCGATTTTAAAAGATTAATCTAGGTTACTAAACTCTTTAGAACCAGTGAACTTAAGTTCATCTCATTCAAATTTTAAAACCCTTTTAAAAGAGTTCACCCTAAGTCCACATGCTAGTATTTCTTATTGATTTTAGTTCTAATTTCCTTTATAATACTTATAAACGGAAACAACCAAAACCACAACGCAAAGCTAACACATGATGATGCATGATAATGCTCACTGCATGCAAAATATAACTCTCATATTTCATGATGCATGTGCATGCTTTCATGTAATTTCTTCATGCAATATTATAAAACTTATAATACATGATGCATGAATGATTGCACGACCTAATGTGGGTTTTTAAACTATATGTCAAACACTTTGCCATATAAAT
This sequence comes from Benincasa hispida, assembly GCF_009727055.1. NCBI lineage: Eukaryota > Viridiplantae > Streptophyta > Magnoliopsida > Cucurbitales > Cucurbitaceae > Benincasa > Benincasa hispida. Next base: position 54,013,863 of record NC_052350.1, on the reverse strand, counting down.
ACCATACATCACATGTATAATAAACAAAAGTTGATGAACCGGGTAAAATTGCCTCAAATCCTAAAAAAAACAAGCTAACTATTACAAAATTAAGGAGTCTTCGGTTCAAATAGGCGAACCGGGTCTTGAACCGTTCGGGTGAAGCAACGCGTCTCCACTCATCGTGCACCAAAATCCCCGCGTTTGTCTACACGAAAGAACAAACACTTTGCTCTATCGTTTAGCAACAATCGTGTACCTTTTACTAAGCGATGAAGAACGAGGTACACGATCGTCATGCGCGATCCACACAATGCACAGCTCTATAATATCATCTAAATGACTACGATGCAGCGAAGCATCATCGTCTAAACGATCGTTGAGCGAGCGCCTTCGTTTCGTATATTGCGTGATCGTGTAGTAGTGACTATGCGATGAGGCATCCTAACTACACGATCGTCTAACTTCAGCGTCTATGTGATCGGGCAACCAACGCTACGCGATAGAGTAAACGATTTACCCCATCGTTTAGAATTAGCTAAACGATCGTTTAGTAAATACTACACAATCATATAGAAAAATCTACACAATCGTTTCGATAAATCCCAACGATCGTTTACCTGAGGCTACACAACACGACCAACTCTTGGTCTTCTTCTTCGTTGAGAACTGCATCTCCATGCTTTGAAACTTCATCACGAACGACTCAACTAACTCAAATTCTTTGAATTACAGCCTCGATAACATATTAATTATGCCCAAAAACACAGGGGCCCTTACAAATTAACACTTTGTAATTGAACAAAAGCTTTAAACAGAGGCAATTAAACCCGTAAACATTCATCAACGCCATCCACAAAAGCATTTAACAATTAAACACAAATGCAGAAAACCCACCATGACTGTAAACGAAGTTCAAAACAGAATTGAAATTTGGAATATCAGAACAACTTAGCTCTGATACCAATTGAAGGAAATCAGACACAAGGATTTCCATGAGTAGCAGAAGGATCTTTCCAAACTTCAATTGTATATGACATTACAATTACAATCATAAACGGAAACATACAGTTATGCATAAAACAGAAATTACAACTGTGTCGAGTTGACTATGACACCACCAAAAAAGTCACCTCAGTATTCTCGGTGTGAGAATCCAAAGTATGGGTTCTTTGTGGACTTGGTTAGAGGCAGAAAATCGGAGGAAGAACAATCGTGTAAACGATTGAGCAAGTGGGAGATGAAACAACCTATCATATAGATCGATGCCCAATCGTTTAGTAAAAGCTATGCGATCGTCTAGAAAAAGCTATGCGATCATCAAGCTCATTGTCCAGATGTGTGTCTATCGTGTAAGAATACTCCACGATCGTCTAGCTAACTCCAAGCCATCGTTTAGTAAATTTGATTTACTTGACAACCATCCATGAGTAATTTCCAAGATTGGAAATCTCAAAATAATACATTCAAATCTTACTAAAACTACGAAAACATTTTTCCTCTCACGGTTACCATGAAACCACCAATAACCTCTAACTCAATTGGTTATTAGAGAAAAAGATATAATTATCCAATAATTAATATTATTATAAATATAAATGGTAACTAAATTACCATGATATCTTTATAACCTATAGTTTTAATATTTCATCTCATGAAACATATAAACCATAGCTCTTTTTCTATTCCATGGCATTTTATGTAAAACTCATTTACAACCCTCCACTTGATGTATCTCGTACACCACACCGATCATATCATATATAATCGAATTACCTCTTAACAATTTGAACATTTCAAATCAATACCAAGAACTGATCCTCAACTTGAATCCATTGAGCTACCAAGGGGACCTTATGAACCTGTAGCTCGAAGCTCCAACGGTACGTGAATAACTGACTAAACTCTTTAGTCACGGGATCCACCATCCGTTAACTATCAGGCACTCCACTAAAGACCGACAACTGAACTCTCCTTACTACAGATATATTATGTGTCCATCTTAACCAATCAACAGAGAGACACCCCTTTACAGATCGCTCGTAAGTATAGCTCGGCCATTAACCGTTATGCCCCTGTAGTTACATATAACTCCATAAGTACCATTGATCCCTCTAATGAACATAAGTCATAGTTCTACTATAACTGAGTCCTCTCTTCCATTATGTGCAAGCCCCGGAATCAGCCCTTAAGGGAGAAATCTATCTACTTACCCCTACTTCGGCGAAGGAGTGAATTCCATCTTGTGTAATTGGGTTCCCAGCTCCCAAATCAGACAAGTCCCCAAAAAGGTAGGCATGTTAAGTTGGCAATCTGGCCACTCTCATCCATACTAATCAAATGACCGCCCTCAAAAGCAGGAGTTCCCATAATACTCAGGATTGAGGTCATGTCACCTATGGTCATTTAGATGAGATGTAAGTCTTCAGTATCAACGACGTTATATATAGAGACGAATCATCTCGTGATCCGGTCTTATGCAAACTCTTTGTATAGGACACCTCCGCTCACATGTCTCTACATGAATGATCATCTACCATCTGTAGTATTTTACAACACTTGTAAACCCCTACAAAAATGGGTCGTATCCGTAGTGTCACCAGGATCAGGTATCCTACCTTAATTCTTATATTACAGACCTATTTAGGTTATCACTTTAAGGCATGATCCACTTGTATATCCCATATACATGCTTAAGTTTACATAAGATAACCATGAAGCTTTGTTTATTGGATATGAGTAAGTGTCAGAATGAAATAACACTTATTTTATTCATAAAACAATGTGTATAATTACAAACAACGAGACTTCAGGAGAATTAGGACATCAATCCCAACAATCAATGCTTCAAACCTCCCCCTAAAAGAGCAATGCCTAAAAGAGGATTTCCATGGGCTTTAAGTGCGCATGGGCCCATTTGTTGTTGAGCTCAATCTTTAATTTGGCCCAAATTTTCCATGGGCTTGAATTGGATTGAGTTCGAACGACTTTAATTACTCAACCCGATCCAACCTATAATTTCCATAATGAGACTGGGCTTTCATTGATGACCTGGCTACATGTGATTAGCCGAAATTTCTCATTCGACAACCCAAACACCCCCTCTGTTTGGTAGAAAATCTGAAAGCATAAATTTAAAAACAAGTGATCCAATTAACATGGAGTTGTATTCCATATTTTCACATGTGTTTGGTAACAAACTCAAACATTAAATTCAAATTTAAACAACTATTTAAAATATGTTTGATACTATATTCATAAATCATAACACAAGTTGTAGTCACCCACTAATATTTAGTTGACAATAAGCTATCATTAATTTATTTATGAATATGATTTATGTTAAAAAGAATTATATAATTATTATTTTGCAGTGTTATATTATTTATAATATATTACATAATACATATATTATTTTTGAAAAAGTGGAGTGAGTTTATAACATAACATACTATATTTCTAAATGTCTTTTTATTTATTCAATACAATTCCACATTTTAAAATTTTAAAATTCAAAATCTGATTATAACGAAAACATTAAAATATTGTTTTCAAAAGTTGCACTATCTGGATCCCAGCATCTTATTTTTTAAAAAAGTGGAGTGAGTTTATAACATGACATACTATAAATGTTTTTATCTTTATTTAATATAATTCTGTATTTTAAAAATTTAAAAATTCAAAATTTGGATATAATGAAAACATAAAAATGTTGTTTTCAAAATTTGCACTATTTGGATAACAGAATCTGAATAGTGTTCATAAATAGAATTTGGGTAGATTGTCAAAAACATTTGATGGACTTACTGAATCAAAAAACATAAAATAGAATCCAGATTTTCTACCAAATAGACCGAAACCTTTCAAAACAAAGTTAAAAAATTATCTATAATCTCCCTCATTGCCCTTCCATCTCCCATTTGCTTCAATATATGGTTTATGTGGTCTAAAACTTCCCATTTCTCCTTTTATCCCCTTTTTTCTTTAATATATCCTCTTACATCTTCCCTAATCTTACTACCTCCATAGCAAGAATACAGAGAATAAGGGAACGACCAAAAGACTTTGGAACTTTAAATGTTCTAACAAAGTTGTAAATTAATGTGTTAATAGTCAAGAGACACATTAAGAATTTAAGAGAGAGTTCAATAATTTTTTTGAACCAAGAAATTAGTAATAAATATGTTGTAGAATGTTCTTGTCACATTCTAAGAGTTTTAGATACATATTTCCAGTTCGCCAATAAATATACAAGAACTTCTCACTTGTGTACTTTTACGGCAAACCATTTCCTGAATTCTTTATTCCAAGATAGCCCCTCCCAAAATGCAATTCCTTTGAGACTAAGCTTATACTAACTACTAAAACATACATCATGTCACAAATGAATCATTTGAAGGTCTTTTGCAGAAATATTCTGGTACTATCAAGCAAACATAATTTACTAAGAGGCAGATGTTGGTATCCTGCATACTTCATGAAAAGTAAAAATATGAGTTTAGAAATGCTTTTGATTTTTGCTTTTAGAACATTTCAACCTCCTTCCTAAAGAGAAGCGATTTTCATTTTTGTAATTATCATGTTCATGAACAAACTAGTGCATAATTTCCTTTGCAAACAACACTCTCAAAATATTCTCCCATAAAGGATGCATATTATGAAGATTTTGGCAGCTTACTCACAAGAGTACATATATGAAAAGGAGAAACAATTTCATTCTTGAAATTTTGGTACAGATGAACCAATACCAATGGTATTAATGCAGAATGACTCGTTCCTATAAAATGAATTAATGCAAAATGACAGTCTTAGAAAAAATAAAATAAAAACTAAACTTACGTCAGAGCACTTCACCACTGCGTTAGTAATATCTCACCCATCGCGAACCCTATTACGAACGACTGATTGGCCCAATCATTAAAATGGATATCACATTAGGGCTCCAATTACCACTGCATACAGTCGGCAAAAAAGTTAGTTTTCATTCATTTTCGTTTTTACAAATGCCTCTTCCAATTCTAATTTTTCCTTATTTTGTTGCAGTTAAAACTAACAAATCCCCACATTGCACATGATGAACAAAAAGTCCTCCCTCCACGTTACGTTCCATTTACATCCTATTTGACATTTTAGGAGGAAAAACAAAAAAACCAACCTGGGGTCAGGAAATTTAACATACGCTAAATTGTAAACGAATGGGAACAGTGTTGAAGCAATTGTTTTAAAAGGCAAAGATGAAATTCACCTAACAGTAGTAAAGGAAAGAGAATAAATACCTAAAAGAAGATGAAGACATTGATAAACTGAGGAATTTGGAAGGGGCCGCGCGAACGCAGGCCCCCACTGCCACAAATTATGACGTAAGCTCTACCACTTTGGGCAGACCTTAGGCGAGCACCCCTCCGGTATGTGCAATGGAGGTCACCAACCTAGGCCATGGACCTTGCTGATCGCCCATAAACCCCGTCCAGGTAAGTATGTTCAAATGCTTGCCATTGTCCTCTATTAATAGCGCTTTGTGAAGTCCCTGCCGCCAGTTCCGCCGATGTGGGACTTCTCAATTATCTGCTCAGTTATTGTATGCTGTTGAGGTAAAAAAGACCAAAAATACTTTATCCGCGATTGGTTTTTAGCTTTTAGCTATTGTGATATTTTTTTCAGAAATATTTGAATTTTTTAATAAAGTTTGAAAAGTGAAAGTAAGTTCTTATAATGCTTGTTTTCAAACATTAAAAAAATTAGTCGACTAATTTATAAATATAGTAAAATATCCAATTGACACTGCCTATCAATATCCATCACGGTCTATCTCGGATAGATAGTAACATTTTGTTATATGTGAAAATATTTCTAACAGTTTTGTCATTTAAAACATTATTCTTCTTAGAAATAACACTTCTTAAAACTTCTTTGATAATCATTTTTTTTTTAAATTAAGCACAATTTAAAAGAATTCAAATTTTTCTTTCATTTTGAAAACATGGGTAAAAGTAGATAACGAAACAAATAAATTTTGAGGCTATTTAGAGCGTTGAGTTTGTTACCTTAGTATGTGGTTATTGTAATTTGTTGGGTTATAATAGTCGATAGAGTTAAATAATCTATGTTTGAGGTGCAAGTATGTTAATACAGATTCAAAAAGTTTGCGTTTGGGATGCGGATTATTTTAGTCTCAATTTAGGGTTTATATGTTTAGGTTGTTGATTTGTTTAACATGGAATTCTTAAGTATGAATTTAGGTTTTAGGATTATTTTCGATTTTTTTTTATTATACAAGTATTGATACATTAAATATCAATTTTTGTAAATATAAACAAAAACATTTGTTCCACAAATTTTAAAAAATGTTAGATTTTAAGTTGCTTTTTTCTCTATCCATTTGATCATTTTAGGGATGCACAAATATTGTTTAACATTCACAAAATATATGGGATCAAGTTAAAAATCCATATCATCGACTAATGGAGAAAACTCCATATTTGGAAGTGTACAAAAGCAACCAATACTCTAAGCACATTATATTGCACAAAAATGTAAATCTTGGCGTGATAATTGTCAGGTATAGGTCACCACCATAATTACACACAAAAAATATTGTCAACTTAGTTACGTAATTTAAAAAAAAAAAAAATATGGTAGATTCTCATTCAAAAGTAATTAAAGAAGAAATATTGATCAAGAGTGTTTTTCGAGGAGGAGCTTGCAATACTAAAATAAACTATTATATTATATGAATTGAATTAAAATGCATAAATCGTTGTAAAAGGTTATGTGGAAAATTTCTTATCTTATTCTCTGGTTCAAATTTATGAATGACTTTCTTTTAACATATATACACATTTTTCTTACTTTAAATTTTGATGAGACACATGAAACAAGTTATATATTACGGTATATTTGAACTGATTAGGAAAAAAAAGTTTTTCAGAAAGTAATTTTCATTTGAGCACTTTTTATAAAACTGTTTAACATAAAAACACTCACGTGCTTGGTCACATCATCAAAAGCACTTTTATGCATAATTGTTTTTCCTATACAATGAAAATATTTCTATTAATATCAAATTATTATAAAAGAAGATTATTAAATACAATGAACTGATGGAAGTAGTCGTTGAAGCTTGTCGCCGAAATTGGACGTTGGTGTGGTCTTCGTTGGAGTTCGGGGATTGTCAAAGTTAGTCGTTGATGTGTGGAGTCATTGGAGGAAACATTGGAGGGAGAGACGGTTGGTTATTTTAAATATCGAATTGTAGATAGTGTTATTGCAGCAAAACGAGGGTTAAAATAACCCTTATCCACATTTTCTTAACACACACCCAAAACATTGATTGGGCTATTACAGCACACACAACTAATTCCAAATTGGATCCCCAAATTCTCCTATATAGGTGAAATGAGTGTTTATTAATTTATTTTTAAAAAATCCAACACCAACAAACTAGGTTTGTTTTGATAACTATTTGAATTTGAAAATTGTGCTTGTTTCTTACAACTCCTTTAACTATAGTTTTCATCTTTCCCTTATAAAAAAATAGAAATAGAAATAAAAACTAGACAAAATTTTAAAACTTGATTTTGGTTTTTGAAGACAATTCTAAAAAGTATATTAAAAATTATATGAAAAAAAGAGTGTTTATAAATGTATACTAGAAATGAAAAAGAAAATAATTATCAAATGAAGCCTAAATTGTTATCTTGCTTCTTTTGATATCCAAAATTGATTATAATTTAAAAAAAAAAAAAACATTTTAAATTACCATTCTTTTTTGGAACCCAATAAAATAACAATTTATACACCTAAACTTGGAGTTGTATCAATTTAAACATTGAACTTTTGCAAGTATATCTGTAAATCCCTAAACCAATTTTACTAATTAATATTGTTTAAGTTTCTATGATTATGAGTTAATGGTGTTTATGTAGTTGAATGTTAAGTAAAATGTACTATGATTATTTATAATGTTTAAAAGAGGATCATTTCCTAAGTGTTAGGACGGTGTGCTCTCGTGTTGTAAAGGGCAATCGACACTTAGGAAACTTGAGAGCTTAAAGCAATAAAAAGTTAGGCGTGTGGCAAGTTGGAAGATGGTAGAAAATTTCCTAAGTATGGAAAGGGATGCTCCCAGGTGAAATAAGTGGAAGTGATACTTAGAAGAAATAAAAAAGTTTGAGGATGGTTTTGCCATGCCATGCGTTCAAGGTTTCAAAGAGGAAAAAAAAACTAAGTGTAAGGCTTGCGTTAAAGGCCATGAAGAGGTCAGTAGAGCCTAGCAAAGGAATAACTATCGAGGATGTGTTGGCTTCACCAGAGGTTAGTGAAGCTAGGGCATGTGATATGCATGCAGCTATTAACTAATCACAAGGTAAAAACTTGTTGAGAATGGTAATGCACTGAGTACCTATATACTGAGGATGCATTGAGTAAAAAGGAATGTGATGATGTGTTGAACTATATTTGGACTTAGTATATGTTAAAGTTGAATAGTAAAGTTAAGCTCAAGAGGGAGCTAAAGACATTAATCAAAAGTTCTTATTATTTTTAAAGGACAAATGTAGATAGAGGAGGCTTACAACCCTTTGAGAAAGTAACTCAAAGACAGTGAGTGACTAGCTTTCAAAAGTTTACTAAGTGTTTTACTAATGAGTTTGCAATAAATAGTTAAATTAACTTGATTTTCTTAATGTGTGACTTAAGTATTGGAAATTGATGTTGAATGCATGAATATAGTTTAATGATAGATTTTAAATATAACTTTCATGTGTTTCAACTAAGCTTTATGCCATGTTTCAACATGAAACTAAGCTTTTCAAGGATTTTCTAAAGTATTTTGAGTATGTTGTTATATAATGAAGATTCATATACAGTTGAAATGTTTTATGCTTTCATGAAAAACCTACTCCTGGACATTGGTACCGAAGGTATGGTAAGGTACCCAATTATATGAGGATCCTTGCTACCAAAGGTATGGTAAAGTAGGTAGGATCCTAGTCAGTTCAACGTGCACATTAGATCTATGTTATCGACGTTGATGAGATCGAGTAAAGGGACTCTCTCTCAACTAAGGTTATTAGGGATTGAGCAAAAGGGCTCTCCCACATGCTTAAGCAAAGGGAGTAGAGGCACTTTGCATGAAATAATGATGAGTTCCATTCTAGGGTTTTTATATGTCATGTTTTCACTTTTCTAGCTTTAACTTTAAACCCTGTAAATGTTTTATGAAAAGTATGTTTATGTTATTCTTGTATGAAAGCATGTTTTTTTTAAAAAAAAAAAAAAAAAACAGCCACTCACTGGCATCTTAAGCTTAATCTTTTAAATGTTTTCTCTCCCCTGGTAGCAGCAACATCCCGAAGCCTAGAAGATCTGCCAGTCAGTCACTACCCAAGATCTTCCAAGCATTTTGGAGTTTAAGTGGTCCATTTTGCTATGTTTAGACCCTAGTTTTGTCTGTACATGTCATAAGGAACAAGATAGAACTTGTGTCGAACTATTGTATTATTAAACTTAAGTTTCCAGAATCTATTAATGTATGTTTATTTGGTAACTGGTTAGCAGTGTATATATATATAAATGTAGTGGAAATGATGATGAGGCTATGTTAGGTTGTTGAGATTATAAACTGCTAATCGGGTTTAACAGGTGCTAAGAGACAAGTTCATAGGAACAAGTTAGACCGTAGTTGTCATAAAAGGGTCAACGACTGCTGTCTTCAAATCCCTTCTTAGATTTAGAGGATTGTGACAAGTTGGTATTAGAGCAAAACATTTTGGGAATAGAATCGTGCACTAGTTTAGGGGCATGTAAATGATGTTATAAACCTAATAATGTGAATATTATAGGAAACATACCTCGAGGAAGTAACGGACTGACTCGACAAATGACTGATGAGGATTGTGACCCTACCCGAGACCTTGTAGTCCAAGAAGATCGAGATATAGTTAGAGAACCAGTGGCATAATAAGCTATATCTGAGGGAGAGTTTAGCACCTCTTAGGTTAGAGTTGATCCTCAAATGGAGGACATAGTTTTTGACAAGATTGCCTAAAGGTTAGTAGCCAGTATGAGGTCTATACAGACAAATCCAAAGAAGAAATATGGAATTGAGAGGATGAAGGCACTAGGTGCCACTGCATTTAAGGGTACGATGGACCCAGCAGATACAGAAGCATGGTTGATTTAGATGGAGAAATGTTTGCAGGCTACCGAATGATCTTGAGAACCATAAGGTCAAACTAGTTGTATTCCTACTACAGAAAAGAGCAGAACAGTGGTGGAGAGTGATAGACTCCAGAAGAAATAGATCAGAGATGATGCCTTAGGATAAGTTCAATAGAATTTTTTAAGAAAAGTATTATCCTGCTTCCTTTCATGAGGCAAATAGGAACAAGTTCTTGAGATTTGTTTAGAGGAATATGACAATTGTTGAATATGAACAGAAGTATACTAAGTATCTAGGTATGTTTCTACAATTATAGCTGAGCGGAAGGATAGATGTAAACGATTTGAGAGTGGACTAAGGAAAAAGATTCAAACTCCCATGACCACTATAGCTAACTGGACAGATTTCTCTTAGCTAGTTGAATCAACAATGAGAGTTAAAGAAAGCTTGGCAGAGGATAGGCAAGACAAGAAGGTCTTCAGAGGTGAGAAACGGAGATTTCCTCCAGAAGGTTGAGGAATGAAAGATTTTAAGCCCCATTTCAGTGGGCAAACAACTTCCCAGGGTAGCACAACAGGAAGCCAGCAGAAGAGGAGCAAGCAGAGATATAGTCAGACAGTTGGAGGATCTAGATCGGGGCATATAGTAAAGTCTGTCGCCAGTTCAGTTAGGAAACCTCAGTGTACAAACTGTGGTAAGCACCATTTAGGACAGTGTTACGAGGGGCAGAATGTCTACTACCAGTCTAGACAGCTCGGTCATTATCAGAGAGAGAGAGTCACACCCCTTCCCAGATTACCCTCTTAATCCAAAAGAGAATGTAATGGTAGCAATTACCATCCCTTTTGTGGCACCCACTACCTAACTGACATTCTTATCCTGCCTAGAGAACCCTGGAAACTCATATACAACATACAACATACTCAGAGTACTCAACCAAACTTAACATAACCAAGGGTTCAACACACATCATATACACATTATATTAACAACACAGAGTTCAGTAGGTTCCACCACTCTTCGCTAGTCCCTAACATGAACAACACATATGTACAAACATAAACAAGGTAAACACCTAGAACTTCTCTTCCAACTTTGAGCTGTAATTGGTCCTTAAGTGGCAGAGCAACAGGGCAACTAACTTCTAGGGAGATGACCACTACCTCGAAAAAAGGAAAACATTTGAAAGAATGAGCTACTAGTCCAGTGAGTGACTAAAAAAACATAATCATCATGTTTAATACTAAAAACTTCCAAACAAACTCATACTTAAAAAACTTTTAAAACATAGAATCTTTGAAATCATAAATCTTCTTAAACCTTGTTGAGCGTGAACCCTTTTGCTCAATCTTTCAACCTCTATCCTTAGATAGTGTGGAGTAATCTCAACACTACCAATGTCAACTCTACCTACGTGCACGTGGTAATAACTAAGTACCACCATACCTTAAGTACTATGGTCTGAATGTCATACCTTAGGTACTATGGTCTAGATACCTTCTCATTATCCTTTAGTATCAGGTTCCACATTAAAACATTTATCTCAGATACCTACGCAAAATCCTTCGGTATCAGTTCATCATAATCGTCACAAAACTTTATTCATTAAAACATGTATACTCGAAAGCATAGATAACATAAACTTATGCTACTAACGCATGCTAGTAAACATAAAGCATATAAATACTTAGAACATGCTTTCATAAGCATCATTTAAATTGAGCATGCATTGGGAAAACTCTTGGAAAACTGGTTTGCTTGGAAGACTATCTCATTCATACTTTAAAATGAAGGCAAGTATGAAAACTAGTCTTTTAAGGAAGACATGTGTTTGCTAAACACTTCGAAAATACTTATTTTGTCACTCACAGCCTTGGGCATTCTCTTTGTGGTTGGTAAGCTTCTTCTATGGGCGTTTGTCATGTAAAGTTGGCAAACAACTTTGATTAATGCCACTAGCTCCCTTATAAGCCTAACTCCCTTTAAAAAGCTTATTATTAACTTAAAACCTTAACCAACGCATGCCCACCAACACATCTAATGCTTAAATACTTCGAGTCAAATGGCTAGGCTATGCGGCCACCACTTCCCTATGCGTTAACGCACGTCCATCCTTATGCGCTGCATACCACAACTATGCATCAGCACTCACTACCTCAACGCATCAACGCACCCCTTCGCACACAACATGCCTCACGCCTAGCACAACGCCTGACACCCCACAACATGTTGGGGTTGATGCCCTAAAGTCTCGTGTCCTGTAGTTTGTAAACAGTATGTATGAACACTTGTGTTATTAATATATGATATTTACTTTACATCTTGTTTTTTGTTCTGTTAATTGTTTTATTTGCTTTACCACAAACCAATAAATATAAAATCCCTGGTTATTTGTATGTGACTCAAGCATGTATGTGGTGACATACAAGTGGATCATGTCTTGAGTGATAACCAAAATGGTCTGTAGTAAATGGATAAAGGAGGGAGACCTTATCCTAGTAACGCTACGAATACGACCCGCTTTGTGGAATGGTCACAAGTGTTGTGACTTGTCACAGATGGTCTGATCCTGATCATTCGTATTGGGGACATGCGAGTGGGGGAGTCCTATACAAAGAGTTTGTATAAGACCTGACCACGAAGTGTTAATGTCTCGTTATATAACACCGTTTATGACATAGACTTCACTTCACTAGGATGACCATAGGTAACATGACCTCAATCCTGAGTGAGTTGGGAACTCTTGCCATTGAGGGCGATCCTTTAATTTATATGGGTGCGAGTGGCCAGGTCGCCAATTCAAACCTACCATTTTGGGGATTCGTCTAATTTAGGAACTGGCAACTCAGTTACACTAGATGGAATTCACTCCTTCCCCGAGGTAGGGGTAAGTAGATAGAAGGCTCCCTTAAGGGCTGATTTCGGGGCTTGAACGATGTGGCGCCACATACCTTCTCTTGGCTCGAGAGGTGTTCACACATAGTTGGACTATGTTGTATTGTTCATTAGAGGAATCAGTGGTACTTAAGGAGTAAGATGTAACTACTAGGGCAAAATGATAAATTGGCCCAACTGTACTTACGAGCATCTATGAAGGGTCATCGTACTCATGATTGGTTATATCTGATGGACACAAAAATATATCTGTGGTAAGAAGAATTCAGCCGTTGGTCTTTAGTGGAATCACTGACAATTAACGGATGGTGGATCTCATGGCTAAAGAGTTTAGTCAGCTATTCATGTACCGTTGTAGCTTCCAGCCACAGGTCTATTAGGTCCTCTAGGTAGCTTGGATAAAGTCGAGAACTAGTATTTGGGTTAATTTGAAATGTTCAAATTGACAAAAGGATGTTCAATTATATATAATATAATTGGACTGGTTAATTATATATGATATAATTGGCTAAATATATGAGATACATTATTTTGGAGGAAACTAGATATAAATATGATTTATATCAAGTAGAGGAAAAAATACTATAGTAGATATGTGATATCAAACTATAGGATATAAATATAATATGATTATATTAATTAATTAATTAGTTGATTATTTATATGATAATTAACCAATTCTTCCACATTCGGACGTGGGTAGTGGGCAGCGTTGGTTATGGTAACCGGCGGGTTAAAAATGAAAAGAGTTTCATTTTTCAAAATCATGCATTCATATTTTCGTCTGCCCAAAAGAATTCGTGAAACGATCGCTCGAGAGACTATACAATAGTAGCTCTTCCTTCTAAACGATCGTCTATCTCACGATTTCTCTAAACGATCATATATGTTTTTTCTAAACGATCGTTCAGCTTTTCATACACGATCGTGTAGCTCTTCTATACTATAAGCACTTCCGCTATATGATAGCACAGTTTTATCTCCCACTTGCTTATTGTCTACACGACGCGTTGTCCTCCGTTCTCTACCAAACTCACTAAAGCCCACTCTTTAGGTTTACTTCGAGGATACCCGGGTTCATGAGTGGTGGTGTCGTCTCCGCTGTAGTGTTCGCGTTCGTACTGATCATGTTGTTGCAGTCGACATACCCGTCAGATGTTGGTAGATCTGTTGGAGGTTTTCCGCTGCATTGGCTTCAGAAGTTCAAAGAGAGTCTTCAACTGGTATGAACCCTTTCCCTGTTATTTATTGTGTTCTGAGCATGCCGATAATTAGAATAATATGCATAACTGTATGTGTTGAATGTATATCTTTTTTATTTCAGTCATTGTGAAATCAGACCGATCTGAACACGCTCACGAAACTCTTGGTATGAGATCCTTTAATTGGTATTTGAGCAAGGTTTCTGATACTCCGATTTCATCTGTTGCAACAAAATGACATATACATTCATGGTGGGTGGATTTCTATGCTGTTTTATTTGTGAAATCTGCTGTGGATGTGATGGATTAATGGATGTTTTCGAGATGAATTGCCTCAGTTTGTTTAATTTTCTTTACATTTACGGTTGTTTGTAAAACCCCCTTCGTTTTTTGGCATAAATAATCGTTATCGAGACTGTATTCAAAGTTTATTTGAAGTTTTGAGTCATTCATCGAAGTTATGGGCAAGAGTTGCAGCTCTTCAATGAAGGAGGCGATCTAGGGTTGATCACATCATGCAGAAGAAGTTCTACATGATCGCTGTCCATCGCATCGTAAATATGAAGGAATACGCGATCGTGGTTGAACGCATCGGTTAGACGATGAGAAGTTCGCATATCGTTTAAAGCGCACTAGACGACCGTTTAGGTCAACAAGTTTCATCACTTAGTAACCTGTCTCTTATACACATCTAGATGTGTATAAGAGACAGGGGCAGCAAGTTTCATCACTTAGTAACTGACTAAATGATCGCTTAGCATCACAAGGTAAATCATTTCCCAAGTTGCACGCATCTGTTAGACGATGAGACACTCGTGTATGGTTTAAAGCGCGTTAGATGATCGTTTAGGACAGCAAGCTTCATCACTTAGAACTGACTAATCGATCGCTAAGTAACTAAAGGTAAATCGTTTACTTATCGTCGCGCTACACGATCGCATGAACAATCAGGCTTCGCAGCCTCGTCGTCGTCTACGCGATCGTTTACTTATGCTCCTATTGTCTAGTGCATGCTAAATGATCGTCTTCCTACTGGAGTTTGCTACACGATGAAGACCTCCTAACGGTTCAAGACCCGATTCGCATGTGAACCGGTTTGCTCGATGAAAAATGTAATAGATAGGGTTTTTCATTCCGATTTTTGGTTAAAATGCTCATCTCAGTCCATTAATCCTTTGTTTATTACATGCGATGTATATTTTATATGTCATATGGTATGCACATATAGTAAATCTCACCTTAGGTTATGCAATGATCATGCATCCCCTCTTTATTGTAATTGTTATAATTTAAAGAAGCATGATTTTAATTATGTAAGAGCATGCTCATGCATCATATAAATAAGAGTTATATTTATGCATGCATAAAAAGCATTGACATGCATCATCTTTATATTATAATTGTTATAGTATAAAGGTAAATGATAGCATGTTTGCTTGGTTATTACGTGTTATATAAAAGTTATATATATAGTAATGACCGGACATTGCATGAAGCACATAGGTTACTTTATAAATGTTATAAAACGCCTTGTTGTGCGCAATATTTTTTAGTTGTTTGTTTTTAAGAGTTAAAGAGAAATTAGAACAAAAAGAAATAAGAAAGACATGCATGCTCACGTAGGTTTAATTCATGGTTTTAAAATGTTTAAAACTTGGATCACATAAACCTAAGATCACGATTCTAATATGATTAGCAACCTTAAGGCTTAAATATTTTAATCAGTTTAATAGGATTAAATTGGCTAATAAAAGGTTAAAATGTAGCAAATCTATCTATAAAGGACCTTTTGTCTAAGACGGGTTCTATCTAGGCTGGGGTATTTCAGTTGACGGAAACGTAACACCCCTACCTGGGAACTTACCTAGAAAGGTGAATTAGATAGATTTGATATATGCATACAAGTTAAAGACAGTCCATTAAAGTGTTTAAATGTGACTACTTGAACTTGTTTATATTTCATAAACAAACGTTGTTTATGAGCAGAGTTTAAAAAGATGACTTAGACTAAAATCAGTAGCCGGATTGTCTAGGTTAATGAATCCCTAGGTAGAACATTCAGTGGGAGGTACTTGGGGCATAAGATGCTTCACTTAAACCTTTCACTTTTCTCCTAAATAGTCCACATCGTGAGATTTATCCTTGGCCTCGCGGCACCTTTGGCGTGTCCCTCCAACAAATGGTGTTTGGGTAGGTCAATATCAAGGTGGATGGAGAGAATGTTCATAGTAAGTGGGAGCGCGAAGTGCAACAGCATATCCCTCGGTCTCCCTCGTTAGGTTGAATAAAGTTACTGCACATTGCCTCGAGGCACCCTGGGAGTGCCCCCCTAAAGGATGGCAGTTTTGCGCGTTTCTTTATTTGATCTCCTATAAGAGGAAAAGTAACTTAGTTTCTTGTCCTAATCTGTCTTTTCCCTACGATAAGCACATTAGGGCGGGACTCTGGCACAAAAACGAGGGGTCACACTTACACAGAATAATTAATGGTTAACTATTATGGACCAAAAAATGGTGGCTGTTAGGTTCAGATCCAAGAGTTGGTTCTGCCTAATGGTTGAGAATGTCTCATCCCAGCGAAGAGGCAACTGATCACCCCACCGGTGGCATTTTTCCTGCCTCACTGGGGCATCATTACAAAATAGAAGTCTATAACTTAAGGTACTTGAAACTTTTTTGCAAAATTGATTGGTTTAAAAGTGGTTTAGTAAAATCTAATAAAGTTTTGTTCGTATTTTTAGCAACATTTTCAAATGGCAACAACCACATTAGCTCACCGAAAAACTAACTGGCGATAATTTTTCAACATGGAAACACATGATCACGACGATCCTAATCATCGAGGATCTCATGTTTGCTCTCACAGAGCTTGTCCTCCTATTCCAGCTCTAAATGGCCCTCGAAATGTTCAGGAGGCATACGAGCGATGGACAAGGGCGAATGAGAAAGCCTGAGCCTACATCTTAGCAAGTCTTTTTGATGTCTTGGCCAAGAAACATGAGCCTATGGTCTCAGCTCGTGAGATCATAGAGTATCTGCGGGGGATGTTTGGACAACCGGCTGAACAGCTTATGCATGAGGCTCTTAAATACATATTCAACTCCAAAATGCAAGAAGGCACCTCTGTTCGTGAAAATGTGTTAAACATGATGGTCCACTTCAATGTGGCGGAGTTGAATGGGTCTATCATTGATGAGGGCAGCCAGGTTAGCATAATCCTGCATTCTTTGCTGGAGAGCTTCCTGCACTTTGTTAGCAATGTGATTCTTAACAAAGTGAAATATAACCTTACAAATCTCCTCAATAAGTCGTAGACATACATCTTTACTAAAAAGTAAGGAGAGGCAGAAAGGTGAGTCAAATGTTGCTTCATCCTCTAGGACGTTCCATAGAGGTTCGACCTCAGGAACGAAGTTTGCAACTTCTACTTCTACCTCTGCAAAGTGGAAGAAGAAGAAGGGTGGTTAGGGAAAAGGGAAGGCACCTGCTAACCCACCGCCTGTCGCCCTGAGGAGGCGTCCATAAGTTGCTAAAGGAAAGTGTTTTCATTGCAACCAAGATGGACACTGGAAGAGGAACTATCCTCAGTATCTGAAGGGGAAGAAAGCAACCAAGGCTAAAGCTAAGGCGGATAAAGGTAAATGTGATTTACTTATGCTTGAAATTTAGTGGAGAATGATGATTCTGCCTAGATAATTGATTCAGGTGCCACTAAACATGTTTATTCTTCTTTTCAGGGGATTAGATCTTAGCGACAGCTGGAGACTGGTGAGATGATGATGTGAGTAGGCATCAGATACGTCGTCTCAGCTGTGGTAGTGGGAGGACTCCAGTTAGCTTTACAAAATAGCTTTCTCATTTTAAAAATGTATATATTGTTCCTGAACTAAAAAGGAACCTTATTTCTGTAAAGTGTTTATTGCAATGTAAATACACTGTTTCTTTTGATTTGAATAAAGTGTTTATTCATAAAGATGGTGTCTTTATTTGCACAGCAAATATGGAATCGAATTTATATGTGCTAAGGTTGTTAGCCATTAATTCCCTCCATAATACTGAAATGTTCAGAACTGTTGTAACTCAATCAAAACGTTGACGAATTTCTCCAAAAGAAAATGCCCAACTTTGGCATCTACGTTTATGGCACATCAATCTCAATAGGATTGAGAGATTGGTGAAGAATGGACTTCTAAATGAGTTAGCAGAAAATTCTTTGCTTGTGTTTGAATTTTTCCTTGAGGGTAAGATGACTAAACGACCTTTTATTGAAAAGGTTCTAGAGCCAAGAAGCCTCTTGAGTTAATACATTCTGACCTTTATGGTCCTATAAATGTGTGAGCCCAAGGTGGTTATGAGTATTTTATCAATTTTAATAATGATTACTTCAGGTACGGGTATGTTTATCTTATGCAACGGAAGTCTGAATCCTTTGAAAAGTTCAAAGAGTTCAAGGGTTAAATTGAAAACGCATTAGATAGACGGATTAAAACACTTCGATCGAATCGAGGTGGAAAGTTTTTGGGCTCTGTATTCCAGGACTATTTGATAGAACATGGAATCATTTCCCAACTCTCAATGTCGGGTACACCTCAATAGAATGGTGTAGCAGAAAGGAGAAATAAGACCTTGTTAGACATGGTTCGCTCGATGATGAGTTACGCTTTCTTACCAGACTCGTTTTGGGGTTTCGCAGTGGAGACTGCGGTGTACATACTCAACTGCGTTCCCTCCAAGAGTGTTGCAAGTACACCTCTGGAGTTGTGGAATAGGCGTAAAGTGAGTTTACGTCACTTCCGCATTTGGGGTTGCCCTGCACATGTGCTTGAAGCTAATCCCAAGAAGTTGGAACCACGATCGAGGTTGTGCCTCTTTGTAGGTTACCCCAAAGGTATATGAGGGGGTTATTTTTATGATCAAATGGAAAATAGGGTGTTTGTTTTAATAAACGCTACTTTCCTAAAGGAGGATCATATAAGGTAGCACAGTCCATGAAGCAAAGTCGTGTTGCATGAGCTTTCCAATGAAACTACTGAAACTTCAACAAGAATTATTGAAGAGCCTGCTACATCAACAAGGGTTGTTAATTGGAGTTCATCCAGTAGATCGGTTCCACCTCATATGGTCGCTAAGGGCCCAATTGAATCTAGGAACATGTAGGTTAGTTAGGGCACGGTCTTTCTAGCCTTAATTATTAATTAGGACGCTTGAATGGTTTCAAATTAATTGAGTATCAGCCTTTGTAGAGATTAGTTAATTCGCATCAATTGGGTAGCTATTCATGCGTAATTCAGTGACATGATTCATAGGCAGAAAATGATGATTTAAATTACATTGAATCGCCACTTGATTCGAGAACTAGATAAACCAATTATTGTTTCATCTATCCCTTGCAATTTATTTTTCTTGTATGTTTTCAAATTAATAAAAAATCAAAAACTAGTTTTTACTGTTTTTCCACAGTCAAATTTAATTCAAAAGAAATTAATTCTTTGCTTCTCTGTGGTTCGACCCCGCACTTACCACTATTGTTACGTTGTTGTAATAATAAGAGTAGTTCGGTGTTTATAAATTTTCTTTTGATCAAGTTTGAGGCTTATTAACAACGTAAGTCTCGGGCCTGTCAATTTCAAAGAGGAAAAAAATGACCAAGTGTGAGGCTTGCGTTGAAGGCCATGAAGAAGTCAACAGAGCCTACCAAGGGAATGGCTATCGAGGATACGTTGGCTTCATCAGAGGTTAGTGAAGGCCAGAGCATGCGGTATGCTTGCAGCTAAACTTGCCTAGAGAAGCGCATGAGAAGTGCCAAGGCAAGAGCTAGGTGGGCTGCGAGGCGCAAGGTATATGTTGACTAAGGAACAAAGAGGTTAGGTTGATGTGGATGACTAAAGGAATAAATGCTTGCTTGAGGGGTGTTGAGGTGTGCCATAGAGGTTAAATGAGGCCTTAATGAGCGGCAAGTCTTAATGCAAGTGCCTAAGGCAAATCGCAGGAGACAATAACCGAGAGAGAAAGGTCTAAGCGATGAACATCACCCTATGCGATGGTGTCCAGCTGATGCATTGGGTGAGGCTAAAGTACTTAGGTTAATCACCCGGTTAAAGGGGCTAAGTGGTGTGTTTAGAGCTTTAAGCTAGAGTTAGTGGCCTATATGTCACTTTATTAAGCCCTCTAATCATGAATACACTAGTATAAAAGGAAGATTAAGAAGAAAAACTTGATTTGGGTGTTTTCACTCGTGCTATTTGAGAAAAGTTGCTACCAAACTTAGGGTTGATCAGTGTTAAGGGCGGTTTTAGGCTGCCAAGAAGAAATTCCCACGAACTGGAGCTGAAAGTTGAAGAATTCCTCAAGTGCTCAAGATTCTTAGGTTACTTGGATAGGTTGTAAAGATTGACGAATTTCAAGCTTGTAGAGAGAAATCAAATGCTGGAATTTTAAGGTAAGTTAGTTAAGATGTTTGAGAATAAATTCTTAGAAGGAAGGTTGATAAGATAAAATATGGAATTTAAGTTATTCAAGTTAGAAATTAAATCTGGAATTTTTTTTTTTTGATGAACAAATAGGCAGCTNGATTCCTGAGGTTAAGTCTGAAATTTAAGTTACTTAAGTTGGAAAACTAAATCTGAAATTTTTGGTTAGATGAACAAATAGGCAGCTGCCACCCAAGCATAAGCAACCACCTGGCCGGCTGAGGCTAAGTGTGGGCGAACGCACGCATAGGTGGGGGTATGCAATAGAACAAGCAGGAGCTAGCCAACGTGTGCACACAAATTGCACGAGAGGCTACGTGCAATGGAATATACACATTAAGGGTTGCGCCCATCGCATAAGCGAGGTAGGCACATTCTAACGCCATTAAGCACCTGTGTGCGGATCACTACCCACTTAACTAATCGCAAGGTAAAACCTAGTTAAGAATTGGAATGCTTTGAATACCTATGTACTGGGCATGCATTAAGTAAAATGGAATGTGATAATGCATTGAACTAGATTTGGACTTAGTATATGTTAAAGTTGAATAGTGAAGTTAAGCTCAAGAGAGAGCTAAAGGTATTAACCAAAAGGTTCCTATTAATTTAAAAGGACAAATGCATATAAGGGAGGCTTACAACCCTTGGAGGAAGTAACTCAAAGACAGTGAGTGACTAGTTTTCAAAAGTAGCTCATTCTTTTAAATGTTTTCTCTCCCTAGTAGCGGTCAACATCCCGAAGCCTAGAAGATCTTCCAGTCAGTGTTACACCCCCTCTCGAGCCTCATCTCCCAAACCCGGAAGGATACGTGAAGACAACTGATACCACTCTTGTGATACCAACTGCCCAACTTCATACCATTCCACAAATAGCTAATAAATGAGAACTAAATTAATTTTGTGAAAGGTTACAGAGTTTCTACTATTACACAATATTAGCTTTGACAATCCTAATGACTTTCAAAGATAACCCCAATCCAAGTCCCACACAGTGAGAGAGTAGTAGTTTCAGACCTTGCATGGCTTTTCCCAAAACGTTCCGCTTTTCATTACCTAGGGGAAGTAAACATTGAAAAACGTGAGCTAGAAAGCTCAGTGAGTGGTATCCTTCAAAAAGGAAAAACAAGTTTGGTTTAAGGAATGCATGTAGAAAAACAATTTTCACATGAAGATAATCATCACAACAATAATGCAACCCTTCCAGCCTGGTAACTGGATAACGCTGGCATGATCATGTATTTCCTCGGGTATTCCTAGAAGTTCCTGATATGAATGATGTGGAAACAATTCCAGTACCCTTATAGCTCGTCGAATGTGCACATGTCGACATTATCCCACTAGACGTTTTGTAGGCACGCTAACAATTCCCTAGGGTACAATCCCAGTTTTCAATGCAAATCACAACAAGCAATATATCATGAATTAAGTCAACCAATAAAATCCACGAAAAACACATTTCCCGTTTCATGCCAATTTTCCAAACTTTACATATATATATATATATAATATATAGAAGAGAGAGAGACCGCTTATTGCGAGGTCCCACTTGGACTCAGAGAGAGAGAGAGAGATAGAATTCAACATAACAAAATACTAAAAACCACTTACAGTCTTCCTGTTTATCCTTCAAGATTTTGCCTAGCACAGCTCCTGGCCCAAGTTTCCTTGAATTTCACCTCTTTTCAAGAAATCCCAAATTAGTCCAACAATTCCACCAGTAATTTTATTTTAATACAAAAATAACTTAAAGGTAAAATAACCAACTTACCCCCTTTAAAAATACCAAAATAGGCTTAACTTTCCAACAAAATAGCCTTTGGAGGTTATTTGGTGGGCTGATGGGCGCTGGAGCCAGAGGGTGTTGACGTGAGCAACTGGTCATGCCCCCTCCTGAGCCTTGTCTCCCATGCTCGAAAGGAGACGTGATGACGACAGATACCACCCTTTTGTGATACCTACTATCCATCTAAACATGTTTCACTCTTTAAACTTAAGCCAAGTAAATAAGCAACAACTATTTGGCTAAATTTATTTTAGTACAAACAGAATAACATTTATAGAACTCACAGACTTAACTATAATGTCTACAATAACAACTTAAATCCAGAAGTGTGACTACGACGTGGCAAACCTTGACCTTAGCAGCACCCTAGAACTCCTCATCTTCTGCTACCTGGAAAAGAGAAACATGAAGGAAACGAATGAGCTTCAAGAAGCACAGTGAGTGGTAACAACTTAAATAGTCTCTTTCAACTTATAGCGATACAATCATATCATAACACAAGGTTACTATGCAAACCTCCATCTTGAACGAATCTGTTCTCAATTTTACATACACACATGGTAGATAGTTAAAATTAATACTTATCATAAACGCTTAATCTTCTATGTGCACATAGATTCCCTTCTTATGGGCTTAAAGGCTAGGCCCGTCGGCCCTCTGACCATCCCATACAAGATTCCTCTCACAAGCTCAGGAACTAGGCTTCATGGCCCCCTGACCATCCCCTGAGATTCTGCTCCGGGTCACAAACTAGGTCTGTTGACCCCCTGACCATCCTGGCCACATATTCTTACTTTTGTTATGGTTACTTGTTAGCTCTCAAAAAGAGCTAGTATTCCTAGCTTAATTTAGGCTCCTTAGTGAATTTTATGTGTTTATTTCCCTATTTTGTAGGTACCGAGCAAACAAGAGGTAGAATTAATCATTTGGTGAAGAACGGGATTAATTTGAAGCAATTTGGAGTTAATTTGAATATCCGGTTTCAAAAGAGTTGAAAGGACCAAAATGCATCGAGTTCCACCGAGAATGACCAGCCATCGAGCATCATCGAGTACCATCGAGGAAGGCTGTCAAGTAATCAAGAAAATGCTACCAAATGAACGAGGATCGAGTATCGAGTCATTAAGCATCATCGAGTACCATCGAGGAAGGCTGTCAAGTAATCAAGAAAACGCTACCAAGTGAACGAGGATCGAGTATCGAGTCATCAAGCATCAAGTAGTCAGTATCTAGCAATGGACGCAGTGTAGCAACGCTACTCCAAGCATCACGACGCTCCAAAGTTGAATCATTACCAGCATCCCAACGCATCCTGGCACTTCACTCTAACACTTGAAGGTAGAAGCATCAACGTTGCAATGCTTCTTAGAGCGTTGCAACACTGCAATGAATGAAGGACATGGAGCTGAGCGTGCATGCAATCAAGCATTGGACTAAGTGTTGGACTTCTTGCCCGACGCATCCCTCTCACCGCATCAGCATTGCAACGCTACTAAGTGTTGTAATGCTATGTTGATCACTTTATATATCCTTCCTCGACCTCAGGTCGAAATATGCTAAATTTTGAGGGTACAGGCCGATTTTAGGATTTGAATGCATGGTGTTGAATTTTATATCCTAAAATTCGTAGTTTGTAAATTGATAAACATATTTTGTTTTGTTTTTCGATAAAATTGTTACTGAAATTGTAATCTTGAATCCAATAAACTAAGGTCTTGAGGCTATTTAATGTAGACTTAAACTTTATGTGATGACATAAAACATGGATCAAGATCGGGTATATAGCCTAAAATGGTCTATAGTATAGGGATGAGGTTTGACCCCTTGTTCTGAGGACACTATGGATGCGGCCTACTTTGTAATTAGTACAAACAATGTGATCCTAAATCGTTCATATAGAGATATGTGAGTAGGAGCATCCTATGCAATGAGTTTGTATAAGACTAGACCACGACTTAGTCACTTTTACTTTATAACACCATTTACTATTTAAAACTGACTAATTCAAATTTGATGACCTAGATAACTCGATCACAATCCTGAGCTAAATATGAACTCCTGTTTATTCGGGATTATCCTTAGATCTGCATGGGTGAGAGCAGCTCAACAGCGCTGGCTCAATAAACCTCCCATTTCAGAGGTAAGACGGGGTAAATAGCTGGAGACATAGGGTGCAAGATGGACTTCACTCCTACCCATCTCTAAGAGTAGTAGATAGGTTGTTCCCTTAAGTACTGACTTATGAATAAGAACAAGGGGCCCCACCCTCTCACTAGGTTGAAGGGAACTGGATTTGTTAGTTAGACCCAAATCAATTGTTCTTTAGAGGTTCAGTGGGACTGAAGGAACAAGAAGTGTTCTCGAGGGTAAAACAGTATTTTAACCCAGCCAACCACGAACAACCTGTGAAAGATTGAATTACTGATTATGGTTATATCAGATGGACAGAAATATATCTATAGTGAGGGGAATGCAACTACGAGACTTTAGTAGAATGACCCGTTAGTTAACAAATGTTGATTAATTATGTTAAAGAGTTTTACCGGTTAATCTCGGATTGTTAGAGCCCATGATCTGTAGGTCCATTAGGTTCCTCTGCTAGCTCATATGGATTAAACTTAGAACAGTATGTTGGATTAATTCGAATTATTTGAATTAGGAAAATGGATTAAAACCGACAAGTATAAGTGATATCGCTATCGATTTTTTGTATGGCGCTCTATATTCAAATGTGATTTGAATTTAAAAATATGAATGCGGATTCATGTTCGAGAGGTTAAAATTAGTCAAGAGGGTCAAAACTGTAAAAAGTCAAAGGGTTAACTTTTTCACTAAGGAAAGTCAAAGTTTTGTTGGGGTTGATGCCCTAAAGTCTCGTGTCCTGTAGTTTGTAAACAGTACATACGAACACCTGTGATTGTTAATATATGGATATTTACTTCACCTCTTGTTGTTTTGCTCATTTACTTGTTTTTATTTGCTTTACACAAACCAATAAACATAAAATCCCTGGTTATCACTATATGACTCAAACATGTATGTGGTGACATACAAGTGGATCATGCCTTGAGTGATAACCAAAATGGTCTGTAGTAAATGGAAAAGGAGGGAAACCTTATCCTGATAACGCTACGGATGCGGACCACTTTATGGAATGGTCACAAGTGTTGTGACTTGTCACATATGGTTTGATCCTGATCATTCGTGTTGGGACATGCGAGCGAGGGCGTCCTATACAAAGAGTTTGTATAAGACCTGACCACAAAGTGTTAATGTCTCGTTATATCACACCGTTCATGATAGAGACTTCACTTCACTAGGATGACCATAGGTAACATGACCTCAATCCTGAGTAAGTTGGAAACTCCTGCCATTGAGGGCGGTTCTTTGATTTGTCTGGGCGCGAGTGGCTAGGTCGCCGATTCAAACCTACTATTTTGGGGATTCGTCTGATTTGGGAGTTGGCAACTCAGCTACACAAGATGGAATTCACTTTTTCCCTGAGGTAGGGGTAAATAAATAGATGGCTCCCTTAAAGGCTGATTTTGGGGCTTGAACGATGTGGCGCCAATACACACTTCTCTTGGCCCGAGAGGTGTTCACACATAGTTGGACTATGTTGTATTGTTTATTAGAGGAATCAGTGGTACTTAAGGAGTTAGATGTAACAACAGGGGAAAAACGGTAAATGACCAATTGTACTTACAAACATCTGGAAGGGTCATCGTACTCGATGATTGGTTATATCCAATGGAAACATAAATATATCTTATGATAAGAAGAGTTCAGTTGTTGGTCTTTAGTGGAATCACTGACAGTTAACGGATGGTAATCTCGTGGCTAAAGAGTTTACTCAGCTATTCACGTACCGTTGAAGCTTCGAGCCATAGGTCCATTAGTTCAATCTGGGTAGCTTGGATAAAGTCGAGAACCAGTGTTTGGAATTTGAAATGTTCAAATTGACAAGAGGAAGTTCAATTATTATATGATATTAATTGGACTAGTTAATTATATATGATATATTGGCTAAAGTATGAGATACATTATTTAGGAGGAAATTAGACTTAAATATGATTTATATCAAATAGAGGAAAAATTACTATAGTAGATATATGATATCAAACTATAGGATATAAATATAATATGATTATATTTATTAATTAAATTAATTGATTAATTATTTAATAATTAACCAATTAATTCACGTATGAACGTGGGAACGTGGACCGCGAAGGTTAAGGTAACCAGCAGGTTGAAGTATGAAAATTGTTTTCATTTTGAAGAATAGAATTCATTAGTGTAATAGAGATCCCGCGCCCAAAAGAATTCATGAAGTAAACGATCGCGAGAGCCTATACGATAGAATCTCATTCGTCTAAATGATCGTCTAGTTCACGCATTCCCTAAACGATCGAGTACCAATTTTCTAAACGATTGTGTAGCTCTATTATACGATAAGCATCCCCGCTATACAATAGCAAAGTTCTTCTTATGCGCGCTTGTCATCTACACGATTTGTTCTCCTCCGTCTTCTACCAAACTCACCAGAGCCCACCCTTTAGGTTTTTTACACCGAGGATACCTGGGACTCCCTATTAGTGGTGTTGTTCCCGAGTCCTTGTTCGTGTATATTTGGATCGTGTAGTATTAAACGAGAGACTCACCGGGGTGCTAGTAGATCGGTGGAGTTCTTCCGCTGTTGTTGGTTCATATATTTGAAGATCGTCTTCCTCTGGTAATGAACCCATTCTCTATGCTTTATTGTATACTGAGCATGTTGTTGTTGAGTTTTATTATGCATAATTGTTAATTTAGAATGTATATCGTTTATATTCCGGTCACTGTGAAAATCGGAGCGATCTAAGTCTGCTCATGGACTTCTCGATTTTTAGATCCTTCAAGTTTGACTTTGACCAAATTGACAAAATGACCATTTTGCCCTTTGACTAAAATTAGTGGGAAAATCTAAACTTTTGTTGGATAATTCCACTAACAAGATAGTGGGCTAGGTGTTGACTTATAGTGGAGACATCAAGCCCACTTAGATAGTGGATTTTGAGGTATTGGATTTTTATGATTTGTTTCATGCAATTGTTGCATGACTTTTTTCTATAAATTTGAGCTTTCAAATTGGATGAAAAAACTTTTGACATTTTTGCCAAAACTAGTTTCTAAATTGGGCTGAAAAAAAAATCCAAACCAAAAAGAAAAATCCATTTCTTATTTCCATCTATTTCTCTCTCAGTTTCTTCATCCATCAGGTCCCACAATCCGGTTCTGAGTCCAGAGGATAATAGGTCAGCTCTAGTGGTTATCCGGTTCGTGTTCGAGTGGAGATAAAAGCGTTTCGGGAGCTTCAAAGGTAATTTTTCAAAAAACCCTAATTAATTAATTTAGGGTTACATGCTATTTTCCTTTTAATTAAAAGCAATTAAAGTGTAATTAGATTCTTATTCTGTTGCGTATGTCTCGTGTTCCATCATGTGGTATCAGAGCATGCTTTAATTACACTCAATTTCTTTTGAGGGGTATTTTTTCCCCTTCTTTCAAGTGTTGAATGAAATGTGGACTAAAGTGGATTTATTATGATTTTGGCATTATTTTTCTTTAAATTTCTTGTGGAAATTTGTAATTGCTCACATGTTTATGAGCATTATTGTGTGAAAAAGGGTCTATAAATTTGTTAGAGACATTAGAGTTGAAATTAGGTTTTAATTGCTCGGTTCTGGGAGATTGGACAGCTTCAATTTTTGAGAAAAAATTGGTTCCAGAAACCAGACCCACCCGCCAGCCCAAGATCCGACCCGGTTTGGAGTAGCTCCGCGCATGCCAACTAACAACAAAGTGCTCTGGCCCGTTCCACGACCCGACTCGATTTCTCCATCTGCACCGTTTCGACCCGGTTCGAAGCTGCCTCGTGCATTCACTCGCCCACGACTCGCGCGCCCGTGCGTTAACCCGGTTCGCTGCCCGCCTCCACGCGCCCGTGCTTTCCGTTCGACCAGACCCGGCTGCGCTTCCGTTGACTGTGCCAACACGCGTTGACCGACTGGTCCAGATGGTCTGGACCGGTTTGAGTGTTTTCTGAGCGGTTCTGGATGGTTCAAAGTGTTTGAAGCTGGTTGCTGATTTCTGTAATAAATTAGTTATTGATTTGTTTTTAATGCCAAAATCGATCCACTTTAGTGTTGTTTACCTATTATGCATGTGATTTATAATGTTGTTTGATTATGTGTGCATATAGTATGCCATATAGTTTTAAAACCCCACCATAGGAAAAGCATGTGACATGCATTTGTTATATGTTATAAGTGTTAAATATATACTATGCATGCTTAGTTTTAATATAAATGTTATATTAAAGCATATTTGTTTGAAGGAAGCATGTTATAGATGAATGTTCTAGGGTTATAATTGTTATAATTTATTTTATAATTGCTATAAAATAACCTAGACTTCCAAAATTTATAATACAGATAAAATGCATGCTCACTTAGGGTTGACCATCGAGCAATCCCAATTTTTCATAGAAAATAGGTCAATATCTTGTAAAACCGAAGTTACAAGAAAACTCACCCGACAAGATCTTGGCAAAAAGTCAGATAAAATGACTAAGGTTTAAGATATTTAAGTTGACGGTTCACGAAACACCTATTACTTAGAGATCGAGCCGGCGTCTGAGTTAGGTTAAATCGGTTTTGTGAGCATGCGTGAGCGGTGAGAGGTAATAAAAAAAATTTATTGATAACGGGCAGAAACACACGTTATCATAGTGCTAAGTTCTTAAACAATGTGGCTTGCGTTGATAAATTGTGTTAGATTGCATCCAAAAAGCATTAAGTTTATTACATTGCGGTCGCATGCGTTCATCGCATAGGAACAATCGATTTTTGTATTTTTATGCAGAATATACGTTGACGCAAGGGGAAAATTGCGATCATAGGAAATCATTGGTCGAACGCAGCATTACCATGAGGCTTTGCGATGATTGTGTTCGCAAACATTCGCTCAAGAAGGATTGTCGCAACTTGGTGGGCGCATCTGGGTGAAAGGCATAATTAATCACGATGGGACAGAAAGCTGACGACGGTCGAATCCGAATTAAGTTGACAGCCGCTTAACGATAACAAGTACATTCAGCTTTTCGGTGACAAATAATCGGCGCATCAGTCAGAGAATTAAAGCCATTCCATCTGTGCAATCATAAGAGAGAAGCCACCCTTCACCTCGAAGCTCTATAAATACCAAAGGCATCCTTCAGAAAAACGGTTGTTCACGAATTTAGGAGTTCAGCACGACCTTGTCCATAGTTTTTCCTTTTATTTTAAGTTAGAGCAAGAGGAAAGAAGAGACGCCAGAGATCACTCAAGGAAACTCGAGAGAGAACCCTGAGGTGTAGAAGCAGAAAGCGGGCTGACTCTCCCGAAAGCGAAATTATCTTGTGAACACGAGTAGAAAGACAATGTAAAAGCCTAGGACGCAAGAGATTGCTCCAGGCTCTTTATTCTATACTTGCATTGTTATTTTGTACTTCATCTTTATATTTATACTATGGAAGTTCTTATTCTACATCTATTCATTCTCTTAGCACGCATGAGTAGATAAACTAGTCGAATGGGTTGAGAAGAACTAAGCTAACATGACCTAAGAAGTTCATTGCTCGCGATTATCTTGTGTTATGTTGTGTCAAATACTCCTTTAGAGCTACTCGAGAGAGAGTCTAGAGAAAGAACCTAAGACTGGAGAGAGCTAAGTTAGAATCTAAACTCGAGAGAGCAAGATTAGAACTACATAAACAAGAGATAAGGACTTAGAGATAAGCCTTATTTGTCAACCTGCATCGCATGCAGCCTAGAGATGAGAATGGTATTATGTGGTCGCCTTATTTATGTGTGTCATTTTGTCATCGCATAAATAAGAATAGAGGCTTATGTGTACGTCCTATAGACTTATCGCATATATCGCATGTGTTCTAACCTTAGAAGTCGTGGCATTCGCACCGAGAGGTGGTTTACTGTTGTATGCATGTTGCATGAATGCATCTTAGGAAGTGCTAGCCAAAACTTTTCTCAACCTGTTCACCGCATATTCATCGTATCTCTTGTTTTATCAATTCTTTTCATATTCCACCGCATTTGTTTATATTTTTATTACCGCAAAGAACAACCTCAACAACTATTGACTTATTTGGTTACCACAGAGTTGTTCTAAAAATTACCATCGCAACCTGTTTTCACAAGTCCTTGAGTTCGACCCTAGACTTACTAGGAAACTCAGTGGAATTTACACTTGGATTCCACTGAGGAAACTTGAGTGCTCAATGCAATTTCACCATCGCATTTCATCCATATTTCCACATTAAAATAACACATCATTTATCACCTAGATATAATAGGTTAAAAATCCAATATAAAAGTTATACTTGAATGAATCACCTAGACTTAGGATATGTTTAAGTTAGCCAAAATGTATCCCTACATATTTTATACCCTAACCGTCTAGAACACTTCAGCTGGAGAGAAGTAATGTACTTTTAGCTCTAGCGTCCCTAAGAGTTCACACCGTGAGATTCATGCTTGACTTTAGGCTGCCCTGGGAGCGGACTCCATTCGAAGAGTGTTTGTATGAGTCAGTACCAAGGTGAATAGGGGAAGTTATTCATAGTAAGTGGGAGAAGGAAGTGTGTCAACACATCCTACGGTCTCTTCCATTAGGTCTCACTGTAAGATTCCTATAATGCACCTACATGTCTGCCCTGGAGCGACCTTACCAATCAGAGGGCTATATTATAGGATTCGGAACTCCACGAACACTAGAAATTGATAGGGTCTCTCAGGTTTGTTTTCATTCTTGTCTTTCTAACTTCGAGAGCATAATGATTTCGATCTTTGAGGTCTGAGAATGGAGGGTCACACTTACGAGAATTACTTAGTGTTAGTAAATTCCTGACCAAAGTAGCGATAACTAAGTTACTATAGGAATAAGAGTTATTCTGGTGATAGTATCTAGTTAAGATAGTCTTGGTTCAACGGAGGAATAGTCGATCACCCCTGGTGAAGGTTATTCTAAACGTTGAAATATCGTTGCAAATATAAATAATGATGGTTACATTATTTTTTGCTAAACTTGATTGGATTTAAAAGATTAATGTTTTTTTTACTAAAAAGGATATGTTTTTCTTTTCAACATGACTAACTCTTTAGTTCAACTATTAGCTTCTGAAAAACTTAACGGCGACAACTGCTCAACATGGAAAACAAATCTGAATACAATACTAGTAATAGATGACCTGAGATTTGTCTTAACTGAGGAATGTCCTCAGGCCCCTGCCTCGAAAGAAGCACAAGGTAAATATAATTTACTAGTTGCTGAAACATGTTTAGTGGAGTATGATACCTTCCTTCTCTTTTCAAGAAACTAGTTCCTGGAAAAAGCTTGAAGAAGGCGAGATCACCCTCAAGTTTGGAACATGAGAGGTTGTCTCGGCCGAAGCAATTGGAGACTTGAAGTTGTTTTTCAACGATAGATATATCATACTTAAAAATGTTTTGTATGCTTCTAAAATGAGACGGAATTTAATATCTATCACATATATATTATAACAAATGTATAAAATATATTTTGAAATTAATGAAGCATTCATTTTCAGAAAAGGTATTCAAATTTGATTTGCCATACTTGAAAACAACTTACATAAGTTAAGACCAACTAAAGCAAAATTTGTCTTAAATACTGAGATTTTTAGAACAGCCGAAACTCAGAATAAAAGACAAAAAGTTTCTTCTAATGCCTATCTATGGCACTTAAGACTTGGCCACATAAATCTCAAAAGAATTGAGAGATTGATTAAGAATGGACTTTTAAGTCAGTTAGAAGATAATTCTTTACCTCTATATGAGTCTTATCTTAAAGGAAAAATGACTAAGAGATCTTTTACTGGAAAAGGTCTCAGAGCCACAGTACCCTTGAAGCTTGTACATCCGGATCTCTGTGGACCGATGAATGTCAAAGCTCAAGGCAGGTATGAATATTTCATCAGTTTTATTGATGATTATTCAAAGTATGGTCATATTTACCTAATGCATCATAAGTCTGATTCTTTTGAAAAATTCAAAGAATATAAGGCTGAGGTAGAGAACCAGTTAGGTAAAACAATTAAGATACTACGATCAGATCGAGGTGGGGAGTACATGGATTTAAGATTCTAGGACTATATGATAGAACACGGAATCAAGTCACAACTCTCTGCACCTAAGATGCCTCAGTAGAACGGTGTATTTAAAAGAAGAAACAGAACCTTGTTGGACGGTTCACTCAATGATGAGCTTTGCTAAGTTACCTGATTCCTTTTGGGGACATGCATTAGAAACTACTGTCTATATTTTAAATAACGTTCCCTCTAAAAGTGTTTCAGAAACACATTATGAGCTATGGAAATGGTGTAAAAGCAGTTTACATCACTTTAGGATTTGGGGATGCCCGATACACGTGTTGTTACAAAATCCTAAAAAATTGGAACGTCATTCAAAACTATACCTATTTGTAGGTTATCCAAAAGAAATAAAAGGTGGTCTATTTTATGATCCTCAAGAGAATAAGGTATTTGTATCGACAAATGCCACATTCTTATAGGAAGACCACATAAGAAATCATCAACCTCGCAGTAGACTAGTATTGAATGAAATTTCCAAAGACGCTACAAATAGAGCTAGTTCATCTACTAAAGTACTAGATAACACTAGTATATCTGGTCAGTCAAATCCTTATCAAGAGTTGAGAATGCCTCGACGTAATGGGAAGGTTGTTCATCAGCCTGACTGTTACTTGGCTTTAACAGAAACACAAGTCGTCATACCTGATGACGGCATAGAGGATCCATCGACCTATAAACAGGCAATGAAAGATGTGGACCGTGATCAGTGGTTCAAAGCCATGGACCTCGAAATGGAGTTATGTACATCAATTCTGTTTGAGAACTTGTAGAACAATCAAATGATGTAAAACCAATTGGTTGTAAGTGGATCTACAAGAGAAAACGAGACCAAACTGGTAAAGTACAGACTTTTAAGCCTTGACTTGTGGCAAAGGGTTATACCCAGAAAGAGAGAATGGACTATGAAGAAACTTTCTCTCTCGTTGCCATCCTTAAGTCAATTAGAATACTCTTATCCATTGCCACCTTTTATGACTATGAAATTTGGCTGATGGGTGTCAAGACAGCCTTTCTAAACGGCGATCTTGAGGAGAGTATCTATATGGCTCAACCAGAGGGGTTTATTGCACAGGGTCAAGAACAAAAGGTTTGTAAGCTTCAAAAATCCATTTATGGGTTGAAACAAGCTTCTATATCTTGGAATATAAGATTTGATACTGCGATCAAATCTTATGGCTTTGAACAGAATGTTGACGAGCCGTGTGTTTACAAGAAGATCGTCAATTCTACTATAGTGTTCTTAGTTTTATATATTGGCGATATTCTACTCATTGGGAATGAAGTAGGTTACCTAACTGACATCAAGAAATGGCTAGCAACGCAGTTCCAAATGAAAGATTTAGGAAATGTGCAGTATGTTCCCAGGATTCAGATTATTCGGAATCACAAGAACAGAACACTAGTCATGTCTCAAGCAACTTATATAGACAAAATGTTGTCTAGGTATAAGATGCAGATTCCAAAAGAGGTCTGTTACCTTACCGATATGGAATTCATTTGTCAAAGGATCAATGTCCTAAGAAACCTCATGAGGTTGAGGATATGAGACGAATTCCCTATGCTTCCGTAGTAGGGAGCCTGATGTATGCAATGTTATGTACTAAACCTGACATATGCTACGCAGTAAGTATAGTCAGTAGGTATCAATCCAATCCTGGATATGATCATTGGACTACCGTTAAGAATATCCTAAAGTATCTTAGGAGAAAGAGGAACTACATACTCGTGTATGGTACTAAGGATTTGATCCTTACTGGATACACTGACTCTGATTTTCAAACCGATAAAGATGCAAGAAAATCTACATCAGGATCAACGTTCATTCTAAATGGAGGAGCAGTAGTGTGGAGAAGTTTGAAGCAAAATGTATTGCAGACACCATAATAGAGGCTGAATACGTAGCTGCATGTGAAACAGCAAAGGAAGCAATATGGTTGAGGAAATTCTTGGTAGATTTGGAAGTCGTTCCAAATATGCATCTGCCATCACCCTATATTGTGATAATAGTGGTACAGTTGCAAATTCAAGAGAACCAAGAAGCCATAAGCGCGGCAAGCATATTGAGCATAAATACCATCTTATCCGGGAGATTGTACATCGTGGAGACATTGTAGTGACCCAAATATCTTCTGAGCAAAACATTGTTGATCCTTTTACAAAGGCCCTCACGACTAAAGTGTTTGAAGGTCACCTACAGAGTCTAGGTCTACGAAGTTTGTAAACTAGGACAAATGGGAAAACTTTTAGATATATGTCCTAGTTTATTGTATTCATATGTTTATTGTACTCATATGTTTCTCACTTAAATTCAACATTGTGATACTCCACTAGGAGTTTTAGTCCAAGTGGGAGTTTGTTGGATTTTATGTCCTAAACTCGTAGTTTGAAAATTGATAAAAATATTCTGTTTTGTTTTTCGATAAAATTGTTATTGAAATTGTAATCTTGAATCCAATAAACTAAGATCCTGAGGCTATTTAATGTAGACTTGAACTTTATGTGATGATATAGAACATGGATCAAGTTCGAGTATATAGCCTAAAATGGTCTATAGTATAGGGATAAGGTTGGGCATCTTATTCTGGGGAAACTATGGATGCGGCCTACTTTGTAGTTAGTACAAACAATGTAATCTTGAATCGTTCATATAGAGATATGTGAATAGGGCATCCTATACAATGAGTTTGTATAAGACTGGACCACGATTTAGTCACTTTTACTTTATAACACCATTTACGGTTTAAAATTGACTAATTCAAATTTGATGACCTAGGTAACTCGATCTCAATCTTAAGCTAACTATGAACTTCTGTTTATTCGGGATTATCCTTAGATCTGCATGGGTGAGAGCAGCTCAATAGCGCTGGCTCAATAAACCTCCCATTTCAGGGGTAAGACCAGGTAAATAGCTGGGGACATAGTGTGCAAGACGGACTTCACTCCTACCCGTCTCTAAGGGTAGTAGATAGGTTGTTCCCTTAAGTGTTGACTTTGGAATAAGAACAAGGGGCCCCAACCTCTCACTAGGTTGGGGGGAACTGGATTTGTTGGTTGGACCACAAATCAATTGTTTTTTAGAGGTTGAGTGGGACTGAAGAAACAAGAAGTGTTCTCGGGGGTAAAATGGTATTTTGACCTAGCCAACCACGAACAACCTGTAAAAGATTGACTTACTAATTATGGTTATATCAGATGGACAGAAATATATCTACAGTGAAGGGAGTGCAACTACAGGACATTAGTGGAATGACCCGTTAGTTAACAAATGTTGATTAATTAGGTTAAAGAGTTTTACCGGTTAATCTCGGATTGTTGGAGCCCATGACCTGTAGGTCCATTAGGTCCCCCTGCTAGTTCATATGGATTAAACTTAAAACAGTATGTTGGATTAATTCGAATTGTTTGAATTAGGAAAAGGGATTAAAACCGACAAGTATATGCGATATTGCTATCGGTTTTTTTTATGGCGCTCTATATTCAAATGTGATTTGAATTTTGAAAATATGAACGCGAATTCATGTTCGAGAGGTCAAAATTAGTCAAGAGGGTCAAAACAGTAAAAAGTCAAAGGGTTGACTTTTTCACTAGTGAAAGTCAAAGTTTGACTTTGACCAAATTGACAAATTGACCATTTTGCCCTTAGACTAAAGTTAGTGATAAAATCCAAACTTTTGTTGGATAATTCTACTAACAAGATAGTGGGCTAGGTGTTGGCTTATAGTGGAGACATCAAGCTCACTTAGATAGTGGATTTTGAGGTGTTGGGTGTTTATGAATTTGTTCATGCAATTGTTGTATGGCTTTTTTCTATAAATTTGGACTTTCAAATTGGATGAAAAAACTTTTGACATTTTTACCAAAACTAGTTTCTAAATTGGACTGAATAAAAAACCCAAACCAAAAAGAAAAATCCATCTCCTATTTCCATCTCTTTCTCTCTCTCGATTTCTTCATCCATCGAGTCCCACAATTCGGTTCTGAGTCCAGAGGATAGTAGGTAAGGTCTAATAGTTGTCCAGTTCGTGTTCGGGTGGAGATAAAAGCGTTTCGGGAGCTTCAAAGTTAATTTTTCAAAAAACACTAATTAATTAATTTAGGGTTGCTTGTTATTTTCCTTTTAATTAAAAGTAATTAGAGTGTAATTAAATCCTTATTCCACTGCGTATGTCTTTTGTTCCATCACATGGAGGCTGAAGTCAGACTTCCTTCTTCTTCTATTCCCTTCAACTTTTAGTATATTTAGGTTAGTTTTTATTTTATTTTTGGATTATGAATCTGTATTGGAATATATCCATTGGTTTGTCTATGAATCGATGAGGTAAATCTTTCGTTTAGTTCTTGGATCGAATGCTCCTTGTATTTTGATGAGTTTTCTGTCTAATTCTATGTTTTAATTCAGAATTATGTTTTTCTTGAATCTTGTTTAATTTGACTTGCTTTTATGTGTTGGATTGACGCCCCTATCACGAACGCATGTCTTCGCTAGTTAAATTCAA